>NW_023601543.1:42317054-42460410 GCF_014898055.3 Talpa occidentalis
GCCAAGGAGGGCAAGGAGGCCTCTTGGCATCACAGAACCTATAAAAGTCACCCGTAACCAAATGTGGATGGATTTAAAAGAGCAGGGGTAGATGGCACTAAATAACGCACAGCCCCAATGCATATTTATTGGAATTATGGAGCAGCTGCGAGAAGACCAGAGGTTCACACCCATAGAAGGATGCTGCTCAGGGGGAGCCTGGAAGCCCCAGGCCTCAGGCGTGCGCCCTGCGCCGGAAGACCACTTGCTGCCAGCCCACGTCCTCGGGTGATGGCCTGAATATCCTTTGAATAGGGTGAGGGCCAAGGAACCTGTCCACAGGGGACGGGCGGGGGACTGGAGGCCACATGTGAGCTTGCCATCCACTGGTCCCCGACAAACGTACAAAGGGTCTTAGCGCTAGTAGACACAGGAGCAGAATGTACTCTGCTCTATGGAAATCCGGAAAGATTTCATGGGTCTACTTGTATATTGATGGCAGGAGGCCAGAGTGTCAAGGTGACAGCAGTAAAACTATCTCTGGGATTGGGCGATACCCTGAAAGAGTATAAAGTGTATGTATCGCCCCCGGAGTACATCCTGGGGTGGATGTACTACGTGGCTTATGGCAGAAACCACAGTCGGAGAGTTCGCCTTAGAGTGCGTGTGGTAAAGGACACGCTAAGCATCCGCCCCTACAGCTGCCAGTCCCTAGGCGAGTGACTAATACCAAGCAATATCGGTTGCCCGGAGGCTACAAAGAAATTCAGGCACAATATCAGAGCTGGAGAAAGGGCATTGTGCGTACTGCCCACAGCCCCTACAATTCGCCCAGGTGGCCGGTGAAGAAGCCCGATGGCTCTTGGCGCATGACAGTAGATTATCGTGAATTGAATAAGGTAGTTCCCCCTGCATGCTGCAGAGCCTTCCAGTGGCAGATTTGATGGATCGTCTGAGCCACGAGCTGGGAATGACCATTTTGTAGCCAATCGGCAAATGCTTTTTTCAATAGATATAGCCCCAGGAAGTCAAGACCAGTTCGCCTTCACCTGGAAGGCCGGCAGTGGACATTCACTGTGCTGCCACAGGGATACGCACAGCCCGACCGTGTCACGGCTGGTGGCAGCAGAATTTGGCCCGGTGGGAAAGGCCATCTTCAGTGCATTATACCATTATATTGATGATATTTATTGACAAGTGACTCTCTTACAGATCTGGAAAAGGCAGTACCTTTCTTATTAACATACCTGAAAACATGCGGCTGGGCAATCAACGAAAGCAAACTGCAGGGGCCTGAACTGTCAGTTAAGTTCCTGGGAGTTGTTTGGTCGGGTAAGACAAAGGTTATCCCTGAAGCTGTGATAGATAAAGTTCAAGCTTACCCACTCCAACCACCAGTGAAGCAGCTGCAAGCCTTTCTGGTCTGCGGGTTACTGGAGGGCATTTATACCCTCACATGGCCCAGCTCTTACAACCCTTGTATATGTTAATACTAAGGGAGCCAGGTGGGATTGGTCATCTGAGGCAGACTCAGCATTGCCATGGCCAAATGAACTATAAAGACTGCTCAGGCCTTGCAGGTTTTTGACCCAGCCCGACCCTGTGAGCTCGATGTGCATGTTACTCAGGAAGGGTTCGGGTGGGGACTCTGGCAGAAATCAGAGAGGCTACGACAGCCTATTGGGTTCTGGTCCCAACTCTGGAAGGGGGCTGAGGTTAGGTATTCCTTAATTGAGAAACAGTTAGCTGTGGTGTATGCAGCCTTACTAGCCACAGAAAGTATAAGTGCCACAGCCCCTGTCTCAGTGAGAACCACTTACCCAATAGCTGGATGGGTACGGGACTGGACAACAAAGCCCCATAGTGACACTGCTCAAACGCCCACTTTGGCGAAGTAGGGGGCATACTTAGAACAGCGCTGCACCCTGTCAACTAGCCCCTTAAGGGTGGAGTTGCAGGAGGTTCTTGGTCCTGTGACATATATTAGTATGGAACCAACTTCAGAAGCCTGTATAGAAGCCGAACCTGAAGCTAGTCCCTATAAGGAGAATTGGTCGAGCACCGATTCCAGCAGAGGCCTGGTATACGGACGGCTCCAGCCGGGGCCAGCCAGCCTGGACAGCGGTGGCTGTCCACCCAGAAATAGACGTCTTATTAAAACCGGGACTTGGACAGCAGGGCAACATCCTATTGCCAGCCCCAACTGGAGTGGATGCAGGGCAGACTGTGGACTGGGAATGGCCCTGGACAGTGAAGGCTCCCCACATGCGGTGGGTGGCTCTGATAGCCCCTTGGGGTCGTGGCCTGGAGGCCGATTTACAGATAAAACCATGGGTAAGTGCGCAGTGGCCCCCACGGGTGCGTGTTACCCACCCTGGAGTGGCAGATCAGCGGGCAATCCTCAAGGGGACATTTGTAATAACTCTGTGGCCCATTATGAGCTCTCCACTCCTGCTGCATGTAGAACCCACTGATGCCTCTTCACTGGCAAAGCGAGTGTGGTACTCACGACCTGGAAGGCCACTGATGCCAGCGACAATATTGTCCTCAGATGCCAAATTAGCATGTATATTGCCCGATGGGAGGGATCTCCCATTGCTGGTACCGGTAACTTCTCTGTCTTTCCGCCCCTAGGAAAATTGAGTTTAGTCATTTTGTGATGTATTTGCTTTTGTGGTCCATGGCTGCACTGTTTATGTTTGCTTAAAAAAATTGTATATACGTGGACTATATGGCAGAAAACCCTGAGGGGGTGGACTGTAGGGTAAGGTAAAAGGTATCAGGCTTTTCTGCCCTCCCGCCATCAGGATAGATGAGGGAGCCCTGTGATCCTGGGTGCATGCCTGATGGCGGGCACCTGAAGTGGGTCCACCTGAGCTAAGAGACTGATTTATAAGGGTGGTGCAGCAGAGTGTGGTGGTGGTGGTAGTGCGGTGTCCAGGGTGGAGGAGTGGAGTGTACGGAGGAGTGTGGCAACTACAAACCACGGCGAAGAGCATGTGGCTGCTAGAACCATTCATAAACCTGCCCGGAATGGGTTGGTTGCTTTACAACTATGAAGCAATCCACATCCTCTGCAGCATGAGCAGATGGGTGAAGGAGGAGTCCTGGAGTCTTTGGTGGCTTTTGCAGGCTTTTATTAGGATTTACCAGTGTAGGGTAAAGAAAATGTCAGGCTTTTCTGCCCTCCCGCCATCAGGATAGATGATGGATCCTTGTGGTCCTGAATGCATGCCTGATGGCGGGCACCTGGAGTAGGGTGTGGGCATAGGTAGATGGGATTCACCTGGGCTAAGACTGGGCTTTTAAGGTCGGCGTCACGGGGATGCCAGTAGAAGCCGAGAAAGAAGCAGGAGAAGCCGAAAGAGAAGCCAAGAGAGAAGCAAGAAAAGCAGAAACCGAGAGAAAGCCGGAGAGCCCATAGAGTGAAGACCTGTTAGGGGCTGGGAGGCCTGCCAGCCATGTACCTGGTAATCCCAATAAAAACCTGCAAAACCACTGAGGACTCCGACTCCTCCTTTACCTGGTCTGCTGGATCCTAGAAAACCTGCACCATGTCTATTCCTGCCGTTACAATTGGCGTAAGTCGGCAAGATGATCTATGCAGACGGGTGTGGAGCCCTCCGAAGACCTGGAAGGACTAAGGAGTAACAGACTGTGTGCCTATGACGACGCTGGAGGTGTCATGGTGGTACAGGAGAGGGACAATGTCCAGGAGCTACAGGACAAGACCTTGCGTGAAGGAGATGCCCGAGAGGACCAGCCAACGACCCCTGAGCCAGCAAGAATCATCAGCAAAGAGAGGACTAAGATTCGGAGCTCACCAGTGCTGATGTAGGGAGATGCCAATGGACTTGGACTGATGGACTTGGACTAACGGAGTTGGACTGACAATCCCGCCAGAAGGCGGAGGACCTTGCAGGTTGATATGTTTTGGGGACCCTGGGGGAAGATGCTATTGTTTGTACACCCCAGGAGATGGGAATCTGGGGGTGGCCAGTGGGCCTTGATGGCCAAAAGCAGCCTGTGTGTGCCCGGCAGCCAGGTGGAGGAGAAAAGCCAACTGAGAAAGCAAAAGCTGGTACTGATGCTAAGTTTGGGAAGCCCTGAGGGGCTGTTAAGCAGCCTGAGTATGCTGAAGACCTGTGAGTCTCGTAAAATCACCTGTGGGTGATGCCCTGCTCGTTGTCGAGTGAGGGTGAGGAGCTGAGGAACCTGTCCTTGGGGGACGGGTGGGGAACTTGGCTTGGGGTGGAGCCCAAGCCGTATGTAGAGTTTGGATCCCCGACCCATGTGCTTGTGCAGTGGGTTGGCCTGAGCGCAGGGGTCTGCGAGTCACATTGGTGGCTATGACAGCCGAGTGTTGGAGCGACTGCAGACAGAAACCCTGAGGGTTGGCGATTACCCCCAACAGAATAGAATTGCCAATCCCAGAGCTAGTGCATCCTGGGGGTGGATGCTGTGTGTGGCTTGTAGCCGAGACTACAGCCAGAGAAGGCCAGGAAGCCTGACGGCTCCTGGTGTGTTACAGTAGATGCCGTGAGTGATTCCCCTCCCTCGTATGAGCAGTGCCTTGGGCAGCAGATTTGGTGGCTCATCTGCTGGTACCAATAATTGTCTTTTGCCACTAGGTTGGGGCCCAGCCTGGACTTATTTGTGTTATGTTGTATTTTGTTGTTATATTGTGATGTATTTGCTTTTGTGGGCCATGACTGCATTGTTTATGTTTGATAAGAAAATTGTATATATATATATATAGTGGACTGTAGGGTAAAGAAAATGTCAGGCTTTTCTGCCCTCCCGCCATCAGGATAGATGATGGATCCTTGTCCTGAATGCATGCCTGATGGCGGGCAACTGGAATAGGGTGTGGGCATAGGTAGATGGGATTCACCTGGGCTAAGACTGTGCTTTTAAGGGCAGCGTCACGGGACGCTAGTAGAAGCCGAGAAAAAAGCAGGAGAAGCTGAAAGAGAAGCCGAGAGAGAAGCAAGAAAAGCAGAAACTGAGAGAAGGCCGGAGAGCCCATAGAGTGAAGGCTGCCAGCCTCCCACCCCCCCAGTACCCCTGCCTGTCGTGTACCTGGTAATCCCAATAAAAACCTGCAAAACCACTAAGGACTCTGACTCCTCCTTTACCCGGTCTGCTGGATCCTAGAAAACCTCCACCGTGTCTATTCCTGCCGTTACAACCAGGTACACGGAAGGCAGGGGTGTAGGGGGTGGGGGCCCAGGAGGGTGGCAGGCCTCCCAGCCCCCAGCAAATCTTCACTCTTTCTAGGCTCTCTGGCGTTCTCTCGTGGTCTCTGCTTCTCTGCTGGTTCTGTTCTCGTTCTTCCGCTCTTTCGTTCTTCTCATTTCTGCTGTCATCCCCTTGATGCTGCCCTTATAAGCCCAATCTCAGCCCAGGTGTTCCCACCTATGCATACCACACCCTACTCCAGGTGCCCACCATCAGGCATGCATGTAGGACAGCAGGGATCCATCATTAATGCTAATGGCGGGAGGGCAGCAGCAGAGGATAGGGGCAGCAGAAGACCTTGTGGCACAGAGCAGTAGAGGACAGCAAAAAGACAAGAGAATGGCAGAGACCCCAAAAAGAAAGATTCAATGGGGACTAGGAGGCCTGCAAGCCTCCCTGCCTCTAGGCCCCCCTGCCAGCCCTGCACCTGGTTACCACACTACAAAAGGTGTAGAAAGATCATTTAAAGCCTGAAAAAGCCATTGAGGGCTCCAGGACTCCTCCTTCACCCATCTGCCTGAATCAATAGAGAACCTGCTCTGCGCCTTGCTGGCACTACAACAACTCAACAAAAAGAAAACAAACAACACAATCAAAAAATGGGCAGAAGAGCTAAACAGGCACTTCTCCAAAGATGTACAGATAGTCAACAGACATAGGAAAAAAATGTTCATCATCATTTATCATCAGGGCAATGCTAATCAAGGCCACAATGAGATACCACCTCACACCAGTGTGAATGGAAACTATCTAAAAATCAAGGAAAACGTGTTGGAGAGGATGTGGAGAGAAGGGAACCCTTATGCCCTACTGGTGGGAATGTATATTGTGCAGCCATTCTGGAAAGCATTGTGGAGATTCCTCAAAAATTTAAAAAAAGAAATTCCATATGAGCCAGTTATCCCACTTCTGGATATTTACTCAAAAATACAAAAACACTAACTCAAAGAACTATAGCCCCCTATAGAGTTCATTGTTGCACTAATTGCAATAGCCAAATAATGGAAACAACCTATGTCAGTAATATTACTAAGGCTAAAAACTGAACCCCCACTCCTTGTCCAGTAGGTAAGTTTGGGAGGTTTGAATAAAGGGAAGCTATAAAGTTGCTATGGGAACCAGGCCACAAGACAACCAAATTGACCATGACCTGCAGAGCTCCAGGAATGTGGAAGCAGAGTCAGAACACATTCTGTGTCAAAGGTCAACACCCAAGAACAGATATCACAGCAGATAACCAGCTAAAACTGACAACCAAGAGAGTACAAAAGAGGGCTTTAAGCCCTAATCTCACAGATGATATCTCCCTTCTCACCCCCTACGCCCTTGCAGGATATTTCAATACATCTGCCTTGTAGGGTAAATGATTGTCAGGTTTTTCTACCCTCCTGCCATTAGGATTAATGACGGACCCCTCCAGCCCTGAATGTATACGTGATGGTGGGAACCTGGAGTAGGGTGTGGGCATGCTTAGGTGGGTTCACCTGGGCTGAGACGGGGCTTATAAAGAGAACAAGCAGAGAACGGAGCCAGCAGAGAGAGCAAAAGAGAGAGAGCGAGACCACGAGAGAACACCAGAGCGCCCAGGAAGAGTGAAGACTTGCTGGGGGCTGGGAGGTCTGCCAGACTCCTGGTCCCCTGGCACCCCTGCCTGCCATGTACCTGGTAAAATGGCAATAAAAGCCTGAAAAGGGGCCTCCCCTGGTGGCGCAGGCGGTTGAGTGCAGCGCTGTGAAGCTGTTGACAGCCTCTGCAGTGCCGGTTTGATCCCGGCCTGCCGGCAAGAATCCCACATGGCGTGGCAGACCTCTCCTGTCTCGCCCGCTGCTCCCCTCAGCAGTGCATTTCAGTCAGTCTGCCTGTTCTGCTCCCCACTCTGTCTCTGGTGAATCCCGTCACCCTCCCGCGCATCTGGCCTGTATCCCAGTTCTTGTATGCATGAAAAAATAAATCTTTTTTAAAAAGCCTGAAAAGCCACCGAGGGCTCCAGGACTCTCCTTTACCTGTCTGCATAGGTTCATAGAGAACCTGAACTATGCCTTCCTGCCGCTACAGCCTTTTCTGTTCTTCACTCTGTTTCTGGTGAACTTTCACACACACACACACACACACACACTTATGCACGTTCACACACATACTCCAGCCAACACCTGGACATTCTCCACAACAATGTTTGTAGATTTTTTTCTCTAATAGCAAGTGTAGGGTAAGTAAATTATCAGACTTTTGCGCCCTCCTGACATTAGATTAAATGCATGCCTGATGGACACCTGGAGTGGGGTCTGGGCATAGGTAGGTAGGTACACCTGGGTTAAGACTGGGCTTATAAGGGTGGTGTCACAGGGATGCCAGTAGAGAGCAAAAGGAACAGCAGAGCGAGAGAGCAACACCAGCAGAGAAGCAGAGACCACGAGAGAATGCCGGAGAGCCCAGGAAGAGTAAAGACTTGCTGGGGGCTGGGAGGCCTGCCAGCCTCCCGGCCCCCCTGCCTGCCATGTACCTGGTAAATCCCAATAAAAGCCTGCAAAAGCTACTGAGGGCTCCAGGGCTCCTCCTTCACCCGTCTGTTTGGGTCCTAGAGATTCTTCTCTGTGCCCTTCCTGCCACTAGAGCAAGGAAAACAAAAGAGAATATAAACCATTGGGACTATATCAAACTAAAAAGCTGCACAGAGAAAGAAACCATCACTAAAAAAAGATACCCTGAATGAGAGAAAATATTTGCATACCATTCATCTGACAAGGGGCTGATATCCCAGTGTAAAGGCAGGACAGGACACAGTGCAGGTTTTCTGATCCCATGCAGACCGGGTAAAGGAGGAGTCAGAGTCCTCAGTGGTTTTGCAGGTTTTTTATTGGGGTTCACCAGGCATATGGCAGGCAGGAGTGCTGGCTGGGAGGCTGACAGGCCTCCCAGCCCCCCAGCAAGTCTTCACTCTATCTGAGCTCTCTGGAGTTCATTCTGCTTCTCGGCTTCTCTTGCTGCTGCTGCTGCTGCTGCTGCTGCTGCTGCTGCTGCTGCTGCTGCTGCTGCTGCTGCTGCTGCTGCTGCTGCTGCTGCTGCTGCTGCTGTGCTGCTGCTGCTGCTGGCATCCCCGTGACGCCGCCCTTAAAAGCACAGTCTTAACTCAGCTGAATCCCATCTACCTATGCCCACACCCTACTCCAGGTGCCCGCCATCAGGCAAGCATTGAGGACCACAAGGATCCATCATCTATCCTGATGGCGGAAGGGCAGAAAAGCCTGATATTTTCTTTACCCTACACCCAGATCTATAAAAAACTCATACAATTTAACAAAAAGAAAATAACAATAAAAAAATGGGCAGAAGAAGGCCTCCCTGGTGGTGCAGGTGTTAAAGTCTCAACGCTATCAAGCTATCAGCAGACACTACTGCCTGAGTTCAATCCCTAGCCAGGGAGCTGACCCACATGGCACAGCAGACCTCTCCTGTTTCGCCGCCTGCTGCTCCTCTCAGCAGTGTACTTCAGTAAATCCGCCTATTGTGTCTTTGATGAATCCTCTCATCCCCGCACCTCTGGCCTACACCCTACTTCTTTTATGTGCAAATAATAAAAAAATAAATCTTTTTAAAAAATAGAAGAATTAATAGACGTTTCTCCAAAGACGCACAGATGACCAATAGGTACATTAAAATATGCTCACCATCACTATTCATCAGAGAGTTGCAAATCAAAACCACTTCACATCTGTGAGAATGGCCCTTATCAAGAAAACCAGAAACTACAAGTTTCATCAAGGATGTGGAGAAAAAGAAAACTTCATACACCGTTGGTGGGAATGTACATTGGTCCAACCCCTATGGAAAACAGAGCAATGGCCATTCCTTTTTTACTTTATGAAATTCTGGGAAGTGGTATGCTGCTTCAAGTGAACAGGAACAACAGCAATTTACAGTATAAAGAAGTTCCCGATTCTATGAAATTTACCTCCACTTCAACAATATTGAGTAATATTTAGTGTTAATGTTACATGATTTGAATTAACTTGTAACATGATTTGAATTCCCCTTCTTCGGAGGGGAATAATTTTAAATACCCTGGTATTTTTTTATTAATACGTATTCTGAAATATTTTATGTCTTACACTATTAAGTTTTGACTATCCAAGAATATCCTATATAACCAGTAATCCTTTTCTTATGATTTATGCTTAAGATTCAACTTTCAAGTTTGCAATTTCTTAATCTTACCATATTAATGTCATTACTGTGTGAAACTGCACACTTGCCAAAATACTTAGCATTAAAATTTTTTTGAAAATTTAATTTACAAAATATAGTTTTCAAAGTGTAATTCATTCCTTTTTAAGCAGGTTTCCTGTATGTATGCTGAATACTGAATAGACCTCTAGTATGCTGTTTATCTTGTTACATAAAGCTGCCAAAATTATAATGAATATGCTGTTTAAAACTGTGTTGTCTTGGGCCTCCCCGGTGGCGCAGCGGTTGAGCGCTGGGTTGCGAAGCTGCCCGCGGTGTCTGCGGCGCCAGTTCAATCCCCGGCTGCTCCCCGGCCACTGGAGGAGGGTCCCACATGGCCCTCAGACCTCTCCTGCCTCCCGCTGCTCCCCTCAGCAGTGTACTTCGGTCCTACTGCCTGCTCTGCTCCCCGCTCTGGCTCTGGTGAATTCTCTCACCCTCCCGCGCTTCTGACTGTACCCAGTGCTTGTATAAATAAATAAATAAATAAATAAATCTTTAAAAAAAAAAAAAAACTGTGTTGTCTTTAACATTAATGTTGAATTAAAATGGTTAAAGATAGGAGAAAGTGAAAAAAATCAGGAACATGACAAGGATACCCACTGTCACCACTTCTATGTAATTTAGTATAAGAGGTTTTGGCTAAAGCAATGAGAAAACAGGAAATAAAGGGAATACAAGTTGGAAAAGAAGTTAAATTATCATTATTTTCAGAATATATTATATATAGAAAATACTAAAGACCCCGTCAAAAAGCTACTAGAAACAATAAACGAATACAGAAAAGTATCAGGTTACAAAATGAACATATTCTATTAGACTGTTGGGAATATAAACTGGTGGAGTCATTTTGGAAAGCAATCTGAATTTACCTTAATAACTAAAACTGGAAATACCATATGACCCAGCAATCCCACTCTTGGCTATTTATCCAAAGAACATGAAACCAGCAATTCAAAACTCTACATGCTCTTCAATGTTTATTGCAACTCTATTTACAATAGCTAGGACACGGAAACAACCCAAGTGCCCACTGATGGAGAACTGATCAAAAAAATGTAATATATCCACACAATGGAATACTATTCAAACATAAGGAAAAACAAAATGTTCCCATTTACAGCAAAATGGAAGGAGTTTGAGGGAATTATGTGTAGTAAAGCAAGTCAAAATGACAAAAGCAAGTACTAGACATTTGCCCAGAAATGGATTCAACAAAGCAAAATACTCATAGAAAGCAGTAGACACTAAAAAAAGGTTAAAGGGGGGGGGATGAAAGTGGTGCTAGGAATGGTGGGGAGGAATGTTTGATTCTCAAAATTATTTTTAAAATACTGAAAAAGAGGGCCTCCCCTGGTGGCACAGCGGTTTAGCACTGGGCTGCGAAGCTGCGACAGCCTCTGCAGCACTGGTTCGATCCCCGGCCACTGGTGAGGGTCCCACAAGGCACGCAGACCTCTCCTGCCGCACCCGCTGCTCCCCTCAGCAGTGTATTTCGGTCCTTCTGCCTGTTCTCTTCTCAGCTCTGGCTCTGGTGAATCTTTTCACCCTCCCACACTTCTGACTGTACCCAGTGCTTGTACAAATAAATAAATAAATCTTTTTTAAAAAATACTGAAAAAGAAACTTTAATTTGAAAGGGAGTGTGGGTCAGCAGAATAGACTAACAACTCATGATTTTAGTTCAAGAACTGGAGCAACCACACACACAGAAAATGTTGTAGTAGCAATAATGTAGAAGTAGCAGCTATTTTATTATAAGTCCATGACACTTTAGAGAGAAAAAAACAAAAATTTATTTATCCAAGAATTAAATTGCTCTGACAGAGAGCAGAAATATGAATAATATTGTAATGTTTATATGCATACAATTTAACTAGTTCTATTAATTACTAATTGTTTTTAATTAGTCCTATTGCTTTGTTTCAATAACAGCATTTGTGTTACAGGAAAATTAATTTTAAGTGACAGTTTTCTCATTTTTATAGTAACACACATGTATACAACTGCTCGTTATATATTGAGTCTTTTCATCTAGTACAGCTGTGTCTCGGGTTTGCTCTCTAAAGATTGGTCATCCCCAATGGTATTGTATCACTCAGGTGGGGGAAAAAGATGTAATGAAGATATATTTATAAACTGCACAGACAAGAACACTAGCAGGTAAACAGTGGTACCTTCTGCGACAGAAAAATGAGAGGCCGGGACAAACCAGAGATACTTCCTTTTCCTTGTTTTTAAATATAAATTAAATTTTTTGTACTCTATGAATATACTCTATGCATTCAAAAGGAAGGAACTTGTCTTATGTAGAGATTACCAAGCATGTGCAGAGAATGGTGCTTGCGCACTGTGAGAATCAGTACTGCCACTGGAAACAATGTTCAGAACAGGTGGGTCTTGCAGAAACTGTGCAAAGGTAAAGACAGCTGATGAGTGGTCTTCTGATTAGATCAGACCAATGAGGTAAAATGGTTTACAAACTGAAGGGCCCATTAGGCTCCAGATATCGGTATGATTGTGTGTGCATGCGTGTGTGTGTTTGTGTGCAACCATTTGAGGGTTTTAAGGAAAGGAGTACAGTGCTTTCGTTGATGACAAAGCGATTCCTATGGTTGTGTGAAGAATGTCGGGGAGCACTATTTCAGGAACCTATTTCTGTAGTTTGGTAAGACTATTGGCTTACACTGTGTATGGTAGTACTGCATGAAGATGTGGAGACACTGATAGACATGTGACTTTGGAACGTGGTACTAGATTGTGAATTGTTGAGGAAAGAGAGAGTCTAATATGGCTCACTGCTGCTTCCGACTTGAATGGCTCAAAGTGCCTTTTCCTGGGATGGGGACGGCTAGGGAGTTGGTGGATTGTAGGGGAGTAACAGAGAGTTCTGTTTGGAACGTTTTAAGTAAGAGACCATTAACTGATGCAAGTTTTCAGAAAGTCAGACTGTTCTGCGGAGGGGGTGGAGGCAGCACCCAGGAGGCAAGTGAGGGTCCAGGGCAGGCCACAAGCTGGACAGAGAGGGAACTATTCAGGGCCAAGGGACAAGGTGGGGGTGCCTCCACACGGAATCTGCAGGCCATCAAAAGCTTCCATTTTTCAGGAGTATGAAATGGGACAAGACTTTGTGGTGAGAGCTGATCAAAGGCTCAGTGTGGAGAGCAAGCTATAGCATTGCCAGATTTACCAAATAAAAATACAGTTGGGGGTTAAAAGAGAAGGTGGTTGGGGAAAAAAAAAAAAAAAACCACGAGAAAATACCACCTTGAACATTTAAGGTCAAATATTAATTAGAACTGTGAGTCTCCTGGCAAAGGGATACGTATACATAATTTTTTAAAAGATTTATTTATTTATGCATACAAGAACTGGGTACAGGCCAGAGACAGGGGGGAGGGGTTGAGTGGATCCACCAGAGACAGAGTGGGGAACAGAACAGGCAGACTGGCTGAAATCCACTGCTGAGGGGAGCAGTGGGCGAGACAGGAGAGGTCTGCCGTGCCATGTGGGTTGCTCCCTGGCCGGCCAGGGATCCAACTCTTGCTGGGGATCGAACTCATGCTGGAGTCTGCGGATTGCTTCCTAGAGCAGTGTTTAATCCCTTGCGCCACCAGGGAGGCCCATAATTTTTTAATTTTTTAAATGAAAGTGTAAAGTTGAATATTTTTCAAAATTAAAGAGCCCGGTTAAATTTGAATGTCATATCAACAACACATAATTCCGTAGTACAGCTATAGCTAGTGTAATATTGGGATAGGCTTATACTAAAATCTTATTCGATATTTTATCTGACACTCAAATTTAACTGGGTGTTCTGTATCTGACCAAGCAGCCCCACCACAGAGGCAGGGGAGGCAGGCCACTGCAGGCATTCCAGCGAGACGGAAGGAGCCAGGGGGGCACAGAGGAGGTGTGAAAGGGCCTCCCAGGAAAGACGACGGTGGCCCACTTGATGCTCTTTTCGGGAGAACGGCTGTGGGAAGACGAGGTTCTTAGCCCGTTCGAGTGCTGCCCAGCTCCCTGCTGGCTACCCTGCCGCCCTCCGCCGCCACCTAGCTGGGGAGCTGCGGCCAAGCGGCGGCTGGAGGGGCCGGTGCAGTAGCCCCGCCTTCGCACCCCGCAGGGGTGGAGCCTGAGCGCGGAGCCCTAGAGCTGCCCTCTCTCCCCGGATGAAGAGTCGCAAGATAACATGGAGTCGGGTAAGATGGCGCCTCCCAAGAGCGCTCCGAGAGATGCGTTGGTAAGTGTGAAGGGTGAGAGGCGGGGCGCGCAGCTCCGCGCAGCCAGGGACTTGGGAGGGAGACCCAAGTAGGGCCTGAGGGTGGGCTGGCATGCCTGCTTCAGCTCTGCAGGCGGCCGGGAGAAGTGGGAGACGGGGGTGTCCTGGCCCCTGGGGCGCCCTCCCGCCACCCCAACAACCCCGCCAGAGGGAGGCTGCCAGCCGCCCCGAGTGCGCAGGCCAGCCGTCGGGCTTTGTCTTCCGGGCCTCCTCTTCTCTCCCAGTCTGAGCGCCCTGACTTACGTGCCGGGTTCTGATGCTAGCTTCCCCTAGCCCCACGTCCGAAAATGACAGCCAGCGGTAGCCTCCCTGACATCTGCTGGAAAAGCCTACCCGGCCTTTTTCTTCTCTTTGCCTCCACCCCGCCAAAAAAATTTAAAAATTTTCAGCAAAGAAGGTTAAACTGGACTTGGTGTGATCTGACACTATCTTGGGAGGGAAAGGATGAATAGGAGTTTGGAACACAGAAGAGGACCTTGTATCATAAATATAAATACTGCCTTCGGTGGAGTCTTGATTTCCAACACCTAGATTACACATCTGGTGTTTTTATTTGAATCCACAGGTGATGGCACAGATCCTGAAGGATATGGGAATTACAGAGTACGAACCAAGGGTTATAAATCAAATGTTGGAATTTGCTTTCCGTAAGTTAACAAAACACCAAAAATTTGCCTAACTTGTAAATATGAAACGATCATTAAGAACATTTTCAACCACATTACTATAACAGTTAATATAGAATTTAGCCTAAAACAGTAAAAAGAAGCTCAAGCTAGAGGACCAGTAGTAATATTACTGTCATATGTTTAAAATTAATCTCATAGATAGGACAATTAAATATTAGAACCAGAATTCATAAACTTTCTAGAAATCAGTGAAACCTTTCATTAAGAAAATTGTCCACTAATATTAAGCTGTTTTCATATTTTTAAAGTAAAAAACATTTTGTCTTTAAAGGATATGTGACTACAATTCTGGATGATGCAAAAATTTATTCAAGCCATGCCAAGAAACCTAATGTTGATGCAGATGATGTGAGACTGGCCATCCAGTGTCGTGCTGACCAATCTTTTACCTCTCCTCCCCCAAGAGATGTGAGCAAACTTTTATTTGAAGTTCATTTTACTTATAGTTTTTTTCAATTGTAGTTATAGTGTTTTTTTTTTGTTTTTTTGTTTTTTTAGTTTTTACTGGATATTGCAAGGCAAAAAAATCAAACCCCTTTACCACTGATTAAGCCATATGCAGGACCCAGACTGCCACCTGACAGATACTGCTTAACAGCTCCAAACTATAGGCTGAAGTCCTTAATTAAAAAGGTAAGAATTTTATTCAGCTTCACTTTTTAAAAAGGTGAGATGTTTTAGGGAAATTTATACAAAACAGATTCATTATAGTGTGGTAGATTAAAGGCTAAGATGATTTAATAGGATTTTTTAATTTATTACCTTGAAAATAATCATGTCTCCAATTATCTAATATGTTAAAATATAAAATATGAGATCAGAGGTTTTTAGAGCCAAATAATGTTCATCTAACCACCACTTATATTTCACATCAGGAAACTGAATCAGAACTCCTTTACGATATTAGTGTCAAAGCTAGGGCCAATTCTCAGGTTTTACAATTCCCTGTTCTTCCACTATACCATAGTTTTTTAGTGAAGTTCAATAACAGAGTAAGTTATATACTATCAGGAATTGGACTTGTTTCTGAAATAGCACCTAAGTTTCTCCCACCACTATAAAAGTTCTCCCCACATTGTGCTGCCTTTATTGTCTGAAATTATAAAAGGGTTTACTTCTTTTTGGGTCAAGATATTGACTTGTTAAGATTAAAAAATCATAAGGCAATTACCTGCGATCCCCAAATAAGACTTTACCTTAACCTTAAATACTATATAGAATATATATATTCATATTCATGTTTATATAGATAGATGTAGTTGTTTGTGAAAACCTTAGTTTAAATGTTGGCTTTAGAACACTGATATAATTGTATCTAGATGAGCAGATAGATGTTAACTGACCCTATTGTGGTAATCATTTCACAATAGATATGAATCAGTTTATGCTATATACCATAAACTTATACAATGATGTATGTCAACATTTTTTTAATAAAACTGGTGGTGGGGAGAATGCTGACTGTCTTGCCATGGATTATCCATTAATAATTCACATCAGGGGCCTCCCTGGTGGCACAGGGGGTTAAACGTCAGCACTATGACGCAATCTGCAGCTACTGCAGCACAAGTTCAATCCCCAGCCAGGGAAGTGACCCACATGGTGCAGCAGACCTCTCCTGTTTCGCCCGCTGCTCCCCTCAGCAGTGTATTTCAGTCAGTCTGCCTGTTCTGCTCCCCACTCTGTCTCTAGTGAATCCTCTCACCCCCCATCCCACCTCTGGCCTCTACTCTGGTTCTTGTATGCATAAATAAATCTTTAAAAAAATAATTCACATCAACAATCCTAATTTCATTCCTGATGTCCAATTATAACATTGAATCTAATTTGTTTTTTAAATCCCCTAGGGACCTAACCAGGGAAGACTAGTTCCAAGGTTAAGTGTTGGTGCTGTTAGTAGCAGACCTACCACTCCTACTATAGGTAAGAAGGGGAAAATGGCTTTTCTGCCTAACTAAGAAGTACCTTATGTAGCACTTGATCTTGAACTGTATTCCAAATTAAAAGGTGAATCAAATTCCCATTTATGTGTTGCCATTGATATATTTACATATCTAATAAAATTATTAAAAACATGTTTTATCAGATTTCAAAATGAGAAAGCCACAGACATATCTGGTCACAAATGAGTATAAAATTGGACATTGCACAATATTGTTGCTTTTGCCTGTTGTACAAATAAAGTTGCCACCTGGCAATAGCCTACTTATTTATCAGAAATTAATTTCTGAGTAAACTGGCAAGAAAATGCAGAGAAAAGGAAAAGTTTTAAATGTACAAAAAGCTTAAGAGTATCAATGGAAAAAAAAAAATTTAAAGTAGTACTGATAGGGCCTCCCCTGGTGGCGCAGTGGTTGAGCACTGGGCTGCGAGGCTGCCCGCAGCCTCTGCAGCACAGTTCGTTCCCCAGCCACCGGTGAGGGTCCCACAAAAAAAAAAAAAATTCTCCTAAAGTAGTTCTTGATAGTCCTATATTGGCCAGTGCAAGCCCCTTCAGGCTGTCTCCTGTGTCTGATTTGACAAGTCTCCATCATCCTTTGAGTGTTTCTTACTTGCTGGCATAAGATGTCCTAAGCTCATCATATTTTTTCCTTACCCAAGTCACAGAATCAGCTATTTCTTCAAATCTGCTGTATCTTTTTAAATGGAAAATAATATTTAGAAACCATTATTTGTTTCTTTCTAATGCTATTGTTTAAATAAGGAAAACAAAAATAACAAATTTAGATTTCCTGATTTTTTTCATTCTAGTTCCTGCTGGACTTCTTTCATTATCAAAGTATGTTAAAAAAAAAATCCCCTCCGCTTCGACCAGTATTGATTTCTCAGCTCATATTGCTAATAAATTAAGTCCTACAGGTGTTATATAGCCCTAGTGTAAGCAGCATTTGATTTTTGAGGTATGTAGACAATCTCTTCATAGAATTCTCAGAAAGTGAATTTACATTTCAGTATTTTAAATCCAGTCTGGTATAGTATTATACACTCATAATTACCTGCATGTGACCTTCTGGATAGAAATTTACATATGTATGGGCCTCCCTGGTGGTTCAGGGGTTAAGCACCACACTATGAAGCAATCCGCAGCCTCTGCAGAACGAGTTCAATCCCCGGCCGGCCAGGGAGAAACCCACATGGCGAAGCAGACCTCGCCTGTCTCGCCCACTGCTCCCCTCAGCAGTGTATTTCAGTCAGTCTGCCTGTTCTTTTACCCACTCTGTCTCTGGTGAATCCTCTCACTCCCCTGCATCTCTGGCCTGTACGCCAGCTCTTGTATGCATAAAAAGATAAATCTTAAAAAAAAAATAAATTTGCATATGTAATTTGCAACTTTTTGATCATATACTTTTTCTGTGGATTCATAATACTTGAGTATGAATTGTTTAAAAACTGTAGGCTGTGGTAAACAGTTACGCGTTTTGACAGCTTAACCAATTTTCACTATCAGTTGTGATTTTTATTCCTAGTTTGGCATTTATTGTAAATGTTTTAGCGATTTTTAAAATCTAGAAGGAGGGAACTGCTAAAAACTATTAAAGATGTAGTTTTAAATAAACTTTTAAAAAGTTTGAAATGAATTTTACAAAGCGTAATACCTATGCATATACTATTATTTTGTCTGGTTACAGTGTACTTTATTGATGGCACATGACAAAACAAGGTTTCCCAAGCCCCTCCCCTTCTCCAGGGAGTCAGGGATGGAACTATGACAGGTCAGGACTTGTGTTTGAATGAGTAGGGAAAGGACTGCCCAGCAGCTGAAGGTGCCTCTTTCCTCTTATATTCTTGCTGGAACTGGTGGTCCTTGGGGTTCTTACTTTTTTGGACGCCATGTGGACCATGAGGTCCACCATCTCGTTGCTGTAGCCAAATTCATTGTCATGCCAGGAAATGAGCCTGACAAAGTAATCATTGAGGGCAACGCCAGCCCTAGCATCAAAGGTGGAGGAGTGGGTATCACTGTTAAAAATCACAGGAGACAACCTGGTCGTCACTATAGGCCAGGATGCCCTTAAGGGGGCACTGTAACACCTGTTTTACTGCCTTCTTGATGTCATCATATTTGGCAGCTTTCTCCAAGCAGCAGGTTAGAGCTACACCCAACACGTTGGGGGTAGGAACATGGAAGGCCATGCAAGTTGACTTCTCATTCAGCTCAGGGATGACCTTGCCCACAGCCTTCGCAGTGCCAGTAAAAGCAGGGATGATGTCATGAGCCATCACGCTACAGTAGGTTCCCAGATTGGTCATCCATAGTCTTAGAGGGAGTAATGGGATGGCCTGTGGTCGTTAGTCCTTCCATGATGGATGACGTTGGCCGTGGGGCCAAGCAGTTAGTGGTAAAGGAGGCATTGCTGACAACCTTGAGAGAGTCGTCATACTTCTTATGGTTCACACCCACCACAACCATGGGGGCATCAACAGAAAGGGGCAGAGATGATGACGGGTTTGGCCCCAGCCTTTTCCAAGGTAATGAAGACACCAGTAGACTCTATAACATTCAGCACCAGCATTACCCCACTTGACGTTGGCAGGATCTCGTTCCTGGAAAATGGAGATGGGACTTCCTGTTGGTGACAAGCTTCCCATTCTCAGCCTTGACTGTGCCATTGAACTTGCCATGGATGGAATCATACTGGAACATGTAGACCATGTAGTTGAGTTCAATTGAAGGGGCAGTGATGGCAACAGTATCCTCTTTTCCAGAGTTAGAAGCAGCCCTTTTAATCTGGCCAAATCCCTTCACTCTGACCTTCACCATGGTGTCTGAGGGACATGCAGGGAGGAGCAGAGGCTCTGTTCAGTTTTAAAGCCTAAGTTCCATACCTATTTAAATGTAAATGGTTCCTTATGGTTGTGACCAAGAAAACCCTACCTTTGGTTTTCTTTTGACAAAATACTTACATTGCTTCATTAAGCTTCACCAAACTCTTTGGACAGCTCCTTTTAAATAGATGAGAAAACTTACCTACGGATGAAAATATGTTAAGAGTAAAGTCTCTTAACTTCAACTTTTCTGGGTTTGAGAGAAGTAACACTAGGGGGCCTCCCTGGTGGCCTAGGGGTTAAGTCTCAGTGCTATCACCACTAAGGCCTGAGTTTGTTTCCCAGCCAGGGAGCTAACCCACATGGCTCAGCAGACCTCTCCTGTCTCGCCTGCTGCTCCCCTTGGAATGTATTTTCAGTAAATCCACCTATTCTGCTCCCCACTCTGTCTCTTGTGAATCCTCACCCCCACCCCCACACCTCTGGCCTACAACCCAGTTCTACGTAAAAAAGAAATAGCACTAGAACTGAGGAATTTTAGCTTTCCTCCCCTGTTTAGGCTTTCCTCTCCTTTGTACCTAGAAAAGATAGTTTTTTTCAGCAACTTTCCCTGAGTAGACTGTTGGCTCCAGGGAATGGGATGCATGGAAAGCCTCCATTCCCAAAGGAAAAACTGGGAGAACAGACACATTTCCATAAATGTATTTTTGGGAAAGCTATGAAGTCTTGAGCCTTGAAAAATTCAGTCATTAAGCAAACATTTCTTAGTGCCTATTAGGAGCAATGTACAAAAGCCATATGCTCACAAGGATAAAAAAAATGTCAGCCAAGGCTTATAATTTAGTGACTGAGATAAGATACTAAGACTGCTATGATGTGTTAAGGGACAGAGGCAGACAATTACTGAGAAAATCAAGGAAAGTTTTATAAAATGAGGTGATATTTTGAGTTGTACCTTGGAACAATAGGTAGAATTTAGATGGGGGGGAGCGAGGGAATGGGTGTTAAACTAGGTTATCTCCAAAAGCCCTTTCTGCTTAAAAAAGTCTCTGAATATAGAAAAGGAATGATACATTGGGGGCCCCAAGGGTGTATTTCATAGACTATTCTGTCCAATGCATGTTGATTTAGCTTCATGGCATAATAGACATCTTCTGATTCTCAGCAAGTGTTAGAGATTAAAAGTGCCACCTAAAACTTGAGCCTTCATTCTGCTAATTTACTCAACTTCACATAGCTAAAACAATGCCAGGCACTGTTTGAAGAGCTTTACAGATTGTTTTAATTCTCGTAAGACTCATAAAATTAGTTATCCCCATGTAACAGATGATGAAACAAGGAACAAAAAAATTTCAGTAATGTCCCCACTGACACTCAGCTAGTAGGTGATAAAGCCTGAATCAAACTAAAGCAAATAGGCTCAAGAGTCTACATCCTTTACACTGTCCTGAATTTTTATCATCTAAACTATTGAGCTTGGAAAGTTTTGAAGTTATTTTTCTCTTCACATTTTTTTCTACCTTTCATTAGTTCCCTTAATTTGAAGGGTATTCTCTAGTAAACTAACTAATGCAGAATATAAACCTATAAAAGTCATCTAACTATAACATGGTTTCGTGGTTTGTCAACTGTAACTACAGCGACCCCACAAACGGTGTCTGTCGCAAATAAAGCTGCAACTCCAGTGTCAGTGACAAGCCAAAGATTTACAGTGCAGATTCCACCTTCTCAGTCCACACCTGTCAAATCAGGTAATGTGATTGGCTGGTGGGGGGCGGGGGCGCGGAGGGAGGATAAGTGGTTCCTTTAAAATATTGCTTGAAATTTAATTTTTGTGGATAATTTGCCATCATAGAATTTATTTTCCTACAGCAAGAGTTAAAAGTGTTATAATGGGATGGTGACAGTAATGCTGCAAAAAGGTTCTCTTCACAAAAAGTCTAAAATTATGAAATTTTATATATGTATGCAACATTTTCATAGAGAGGGGGGAGTGTTCAGTGTGATCAGCAGATTCTCAAAGAATACTGAATTAAAATGAGTGTCCATAGATCTAAGTCCTCTTCAGGAAAAGCATTTAGGGTTAAGCTCAAGAAAATCATACAATCTAATGTGCACCACATGAGAATTCTATCTTTACTCACTTCATGGAAGCATACATATAAAGCTGGGATAAGTAATAGCATACTTTATTAATACATTTGGTTTCCCATCTTCTGAAACCTAACTACAAATAACTTACATAAAATACTGGCCATAAGGGAAGCATGATTCATGGTCTTAAACATATGCCTTTAGTATGTTTTATGATGAATCCAATGCACTGCTTCCATAATTAACCTATTAAGTGGTAATAGGTAAATTAGGAAAAAACAGAACTTCTTTACCTGTATACCAGGTATTAAGTACATTAAAGGTGTTAAAAAATTTAATTCAACTCTTAATGCAGTATAAATTACCTGAGTTTCTTCTGTGATATAGCTGCACTTCATGCTGTTGAATTTATTAGCATTGCATTCAGTTTTATTGCCTACTTACTATGTTTTTGATTCTGGCTAATTCATAGTTTGGGATATTTGCTCCTCTATTTACAGTTCCTGCAACAACTGCAGTTCAAAATGTTCTGATTAATCCTTCCATGATTGGGCCCAAAAATATTCTTATTACCACCAACATGGTTTCATCACAGAACTCAACCAATGAATTAAACCCATTGAAGAGAAAACACGAAGATGACGACGATAATGATACTATGTAAGGAATATAGTCTAGTATTGATGCATTTCAAATGTGTAGTTGGTTTTGAGCCTTGTATACTGAGTAAGAACATTCTAGATCCTCTCGTTTTATTTTAGAAATGGTAAATGTAGCTGCAGTATTTTTCTTGATGGTTAAAATTCTTAGATTTCTTAATTAAGGGTACCAATGTTTTTTCATTAGGCTTCAAGTACAAAAAGTATTTCTTTTGTAATAGTTTCACTAACTGTTGAGTCCTACTGTGGCAATTCTATTTTTGGAAACAGTTTCCTGCCATGTGTCACTAATAGTAGCACCTAAGATTCAGTTTCTACAGTCTCAGCAGTGGACTAACCTTTAACAGCATTTCTTAAACTATATTTAAATAATTTTTAAGGTGAAATAGTCACTTTTATTGCCACCAACTTTTTGGACCAAATCTTTCAAATTAAGGAAACATTTTTGGAGAAGACAGACTTGGAGGGATTCCAAATCCATTGTGAATATATTTAAGTTGTTTTTTGGTATTCCCTTAATTTCCCTCCTACTCAATTCCATGTCAAGATCCCACTCATTTTCTGCACCTCCCCACAGGCTGAAGTTTTTCCCCATTGCACTTAAAATGCCAAAATAATAATTTAAAAAAATGTGTCATTCCTGATCATACAACCCAGTGTCATCTTCATATCTTTAAAGCCTGCTTTAAAAATGCCTGTACTGATTCACTGTAATGGCATTTGTTTGTTTTTCTCTATATCAGAACAGTTGGGTTTCATCCCTTGCCTTTTATGCCCGTTAAGCTTTACTCTAACAGGTAGTTTTTGGGTCAGTTACATTCAGTTTGTCTTATATCCCAGGTTTGTAACTGCACCCTATTTCACATTTATAAATTTAACATAGAAAATGCCATACGCTTAAAGTCTGCCTTGATAAGTATGTTTACACTGGACCTAGGCAAAACCACTGAAGAGCAAGTCTTTTCTTCATTTTTATCACATTCACATATGCTTTGACCACTACTGCTTGTACCCTCCTATTGATATAAATCAGATCATCTGAGGATGTCACACATAAGCTGGGATCAATTCTGAAAGTTTTTCTAATGTTTTTCCTTTCTCTGGGCAGCCAGTAAGGAAAACAAATTAGTGTTAAGTGACTTGCATTTAAGTACACTCATACATTCTGCCTAAGTTTCCCAGTAATGTTGGAATATTGCTAAAGCCCTTTCCCTGTTTTCCATCTATGTACATCTAAACACCTTATTGGGAAAGACTGCAAAGTTTTAAAATACAAACAGATTTGTGATTTTTTAAGTAAGTAACATTCAACATAGGAATACTTTTGCAGAATTTTCTAAAATATATTTTCATATCATAATTTTGAACTTATAGACAAGGATCCTCAAACCTTCAAGTTTCATCTTAGGATGGTGCTTAAATACATCAGAGACAGAGATATAGTCCAATAACAGGAAAGAAATGTCTCATCACACTTTCACTGTTTTGGGTTGTTAGGAAAAGGTGATATTGAACTTATAAATAGATCTGATCATCATAGGAGATAAGTGTTCATTATACAGCATAGGATATCATTACTTGAATGTTCTCAGGGAGGCAGCACGTAGGTTGTAGTTCTAGCTTCATCTACCAACTGTGTGACCTTACTTCACCTCTGAGCCTTGTACTCACTAGTAATAGAAAAATAATACCAACTCTGCCTACTTCACAAGGATGTTGTGAGGGTATAATTGGTATATGTGAAAACTTTCAAAATTGTAAAATGCTATATATATATCTCTAAGGACTTACTAATGTGTTTGTTCCAAGATTCTTAATAAAAAATTGAACTCATCCTTTACCTTTCATTATTGACTTGAGATTCAAGAAAGATGAACAAGTCCTGGTAATTCTGAGGCCCAAACAGCAATAAAGATTAAATGGATGAACTAATCGTAAATCAGGGAATCACTTGCTTTTATTTGGAACCAGCATGTGACTCAAGATAGTGAAGCCTAATGAGTGAAAGAATGCAGGTTTACAAATGCCCAAAAATAGATGACTGGATTAAGATGTGGTGTATGTGTATATATATATACCATTGGAATACTATTCAGCAATCAAAAAAGATAAACTCATGCCATTCGCAGCAACATGGATGGAGCTGGAAGGGATTATGCTCAGCGAAATAAGCCAGAAATTAAAAGAAAAATATCGGATGGTTTCACTTATAGGAGGAATGTAGAGGAACCAAATAAGGGATCAGGGAAAAAAATAACTATAATAAGGTAAAAATCAAAATCAACAGGCAACCATAAACCAGAGACAGTCTATAGGGAAGGGGGAGGGAGAGGGATCAGGATAAGGGACTATGGTGATGGTGCAGGGGTGAATTGGTGGTGGGAATTTCATGGGAAATCATACATTGTACAAAAATGAAAGATGATGTAAAGAATACAGATTTAAATCTGTTAAAGTAACATCTTTGGTGTGATGCCATACATATAATTGAGATTAAAAGCTGTTCATTCATGTACTAGGTCAATTCTTGGGTGGTTTCAGATAAAGACTGGTTTATCTAGCTTCAACTATAACTTAAAGCAGGCTCTTGTCCCCTAGCTTTTTTTTTTTTAGATTGATTTATATAAGAACAGGGGTACAGGCCAGATGCGCGGGCGGGTGAGAGGATTCACCAGAGACAGAGTGGGGAACAGAACAGGCAGAATGACTGAAATACACTGCTGAGGGGAGCAGCGCATGAGACAGGAGAGGTCTGCTTCGCCATGTGGGATTCTCATCGGCCTGCCGGGGTTGAACCCACGTTGCAGAGACTGCGGACAGCTTCACAGTGTGGCGCTCAACCGCCTGCGCCACAAGGGAGGCCCATTGTCCCCTAACTTCTAGGTGAAATTTCAAAGATCTACTGATGATGAGTGGTGTAAGGACATAATTGTCCCAGGTTGTTCCCTTTTCAAGGAGGAAAAAAAGTCTTTGATCATGAATATAGAAATATAGATGGCAGGGGCAGAAGATGGAAGATACAATATACTCTATAGTCTAAGGAATCCAGAATGAAGGGGAATTACTCAAGTGGTAGGAAAGAAAAAATAAAGCAGGCACAGAACAGTATATATAACATAGCACCATGTATACTTTAAATATATTGATATGTATATATACACATAGATGTGCTTTTTCTATGCATTCAGTAGCTCTAAACTAAAGGAAATTAGCCTTAGACTGTTCCTTCTAAGGCAGAAAATTGGGAGCTAGGGGAGGAATCTTCTCATTATGTACCCCATTTTGACTTTTATATTGCTAGAGGTTTTTTCAAGATACATTTTTATTTATTTATGCATACAAGAATTGGGGTGTAGGCCAGAGGTGCAAAGGATGAGGATTCACCAGAGACAAGAGTAGAGAGCAGAACAGGTGGATTACCTGAAATACACTGCTGAGGGGAGAAGGGGGCAAGACAGGAGAGGTCTGCTGCACCATGTGGGTTAGTTCCCTGGCCTGGGATCGAACTCAAGCCATAGTGGCTGGCAATAGCTTGATAACACTGAGACTTTAACACCTGTGCCACCATGGAGGCCCTATTGCTAGAGGTTTTAGACATAAAAAGGTAATAAAAGGAAGCAGGAAATACTAGGCTAAAGGGATAGAATTTATTTATGGCATAAAGATTTTAATTTTTTTCTGTATGTAGACATCCATATATTGTCTGGGGGATAAAAGTGAATTTGCCACCCTGAAGCCTAAATCTTTGCAGTGTTTTAAATTTGTATTAAATCAGGACACACTACCCTGCACTATTCTAATTTATGTGCGCCTAAGTTTTTCATTATATACATTCTTCTTGACCAGATTATAAATTCCTTCAGGATATAAATGCTATTTTATATTCCCATTAAGTCCTAAGCTTAAAGACAGGTATTCAAATATTTGGCTATTTGCATTTCCGCTCTCATGCTGTAGATTAATGAACCAAACATGGGGTAAGACCCTTCAAACAGTCTACTACAAAGGTACAATCAGGAATTGATGGATGGATGAATTGGAAGTTGTAGAGTATGTGCTAGGTTTATGGGTGTTTAGTTCTTTCAGTTCCTCTATACATTTGATAAAGTTAAATGTTGGGGAAGGTAAGTAGTCAGGCAGAAAAGTCATCAGTATGCTAAAGTTCTGGCCCAGCTGTGACATTAATTTGGTGGGTCTATGGGTAATCTCTCACATCACAAAAGATTAGAATTCCTACTTCCGAAACCCTACCTCCATTCCCAAATGGTAGTATTACCATTTAGAATTGTACAAGAAACATGGTACATTTTAATTTTTTTTTAATTTACTACAACTATGGGGATTAATTAAAATAGAAAATGAATGTGTATGTGTTGTTGATAAACAAAATGAATTTTCAAGAGAAAATTTGAAGCTTCAGTTTTTTTGTGTGTTTCAGGCTGCTACCAAAACTTTCTTTAGCCGGTCTCTCCATAATTAAACAAAAATGTCCTAGTTTAGAAGTATAATTTCGGGAGTGAGACACAATGAAAAATTACCACCACACCAGCCTTTTGAGTCATACAAACCTGGACTTGAATCCTTGTTGTCACTTACTAGCTTGTGATCCTGCCCAAAAGTTTAATTATGTCTTCATTCATAAAGGTAAAAATACATATCTGTAGGTAAAATAATGCCCAGCACAGAAATTCTGGTTCAACATGGCCTTCTGAAATCGCATGTTTATGTCTGCTCACTCCTGAACCCCATTAAAATGGCAGGAAAGGGAAAGGAAGGGAAAATTAAAAGGAAAATGAAAGAATGTCATTAAATTTTCAACAGTGAAGTGAAGCAAATCCTTCAGATCTAAAAAATGATATGTAGGCTAATGTCTACTCATAACAAGAGACAAGTGTAAGGGTTGAATAAAGATATTTCAGAAACAAAGTCTCAAAAAATTTGCCTTATAGGTACTCATTCTCAGGCAGCTAATGAAGTCTTGTGTTTCACAAAAAGGAGAGAAAACCAAGGAAGAGGTAAAGGGGTCCAGGAAACAGGAGGTCCATCACAGGATGTAAAAGGAAACCCCAAGGTGGGCCTCCCTGGTGGCGCAGGCAGTTGAGCACAACGCTGTGAAGCTGGCCAAAGTTTGCAGTGCAGGTTCGATCCCCGGACCCCAGCAAGGGTCCCACATGGCGCACAGATCTCTCCTGCCGCACCCGCTGCTCCCCTCAGCAGTGTATTTCGTCATTCTGCCTGTTCTGTTCCCCACTCTGGCTCTGGTGAATTCTCTTACCCTCCCGCACTTCTGACTGTACCCAGTGCTTATATAACTAAAATAAGTAAATCCTTAAAAAAAAAAAAGAAAAAAAGAGCTGCAGAGCAAACCTACAGGGCAACAGGACAAACTGAAACAGGAGCAAAAAGGACTCCAGGCGGGATGTCCCCAATAAAAATTAACAAATTTACCTCATATCTGTTTATATTTGGAATGAATCAGTGGTAAATACATAGAAAAAAGACAACTTTAAAAAAAATCATTAATTCCTAATTAAAATGTACTAAAGTTTAAATACAGTAACATAAAACAGTTTAGCTGTGACTAATACTTATAATCACAATGTAGATTGTTTATCTAATCTAGAATTATGATAAAACTAATAGGAGATGAAGGGGAAGTATATGAGGGACAGAGACTGTAAGAGCTAAATCTCCCCATGTATGAAACTATTACCCTTTTTAAAACATCAAGAAATAAACAGTGTAAGTGTGCTAGAGACATGGAAGTAAATACCAGAAAAAATGGTTAAGAGTTGAAAGTGGGGACCTCTCTGGTGGTGCAAGGGATTAAGTCTCAGCCACTGCAACTCCTGTTCAATCCCAGGCCAGGGAGCTACCCACATGGCGCAGCAGACCTCTCCTGTCTTGCCTGCTGCTCCCTCAGTGGTGTATTTCAGTAGATCTGCCTGTTCTGCTCCCCACTCTGTCTCTGGTGAATCCTTTCACCCCCACACCTGTGGCCTACACCCTAGTTCTTGTATGCACAAATAAATCTTTTTAAAAAGAGTTGCAAGTGGGTACCTCAAGAGAATCACAAATGGGAGGAATGGACAAGGCCTATTTTTTTGTTATAAACCTTGATTAGTCATGTATAACTGATAAAAATAAAACTAAAAAATAAAGCACCTATCACAATTTCTGCCATAAAGTAGGCCCTCAATAGTATCAAAAGACATTTATCTAGTAATTCCCTACCCACCCTCCACTGCTACTGCCCTTTTTCTTACATTCAGAAATGTAGATGATAGCCCTTCTTCAAGATTCTGTTCTCTCGGGCTTCCCCAGTGGCGCAGCGGTTGAGCGCGGGGTTGCGAAGCTGCCCGCAGCCTCTGCAGTGCTGGTTCGATCCCCGGCTGCTCCCCGGCCACCAGAGGAGGGTCCCACATGGCGCGCAGACCTCTCCTGCCGCCTGCTGCTCCCCTCAGCAGTGTACTGCGGTCCTTCTGCCTGTTCTGCATCCTGCTCTGACTCTGGTGAATTCTCTCACCCTCCCGCGCTTCTGACTGTACCCAGTGCTTGTATGAATAAATAAATAAATAAATAAATCTTTAAAAAAAAAAAAAAAAAGATTCTGTTCTCACCCCAACAAAGGATGACAAGAAAAAAAGACCCCAGTTTCAATGGATAATTTTTATTTACTAGATCACCAACTTCATATCCCTCTTTCCCTACAACTAGAATTTCATCTTGTTTCCATGCTGCGTGGTGAAACAATGACAAAGCTAATCCGAACAAACTACTTCAAAAACAAGGACTAAGCAAACACAGCTCACTTTCCTTTAACAGGCAAAATATAAATATATGCACTCTACACAATGGATTAGTGATTCAAGTGGGATCTTGAAGAATGTAGGAAAATCCAGGGTGCAGTAAAGATGAGCTGAGATGCTGTGCAACTGTTTAAGGGTTCCTGGTGATGCATCTCTTGGCCACTAGCTCAATCTTGTAACATGGAGGATGATTTTAGCTAATGCCAAGTGGAGATGCAGAAAGCACTGAGTTGACCTAGGGGCTGTGCACAGGAACCCAAAGGCAGGAAAGTACTAAACACTGCTGAGAGCATCCACCCCAGGAAGGACTTTACCTGTTTTTGAGAGAGCACACAGAAATATCATTACTATAAGGCCCACTAAGCCAGATCTGCTCCCTTCTCTCTTTCCATTAACATGGCAGCTCATCTTTAGGATATACAGCCAGGAATTTGGTAGCTTTTGCACTTTGGGTCATTTGGGTCTTAAGTCTACTAGAGCATAACCTCTTTTGAGAATTGGTCTTATCTGCCCCTGCCCACCTCAAATGGATGCCAGGAGCTTTATTTGTAGTTCCTCCATTTGTACTGACCATAATGACTGCTTCCACTCCATTATACCCACCTCTGATGGCACAATCCCTTCCTTCCCCCAAACAAGCCAAAAAACAGGGAAGACCCTCACCTTCCAGGAGCTCTAAACTGGCCCCGCCTCCAGTGCTCACATGGCTGACTTTATCCTCTGTGTTCCATTTGGCACAGCAAGTAGCAGTGTCTCCACCACCTGTTCAATTAAAGCCAAGTGAAAAGGAGAGAAAAGATAAAGAGGAATAGCACCAAAACAATAAGGCAATGTGTTCTCAAGTCCAAAAGACAGTTGATAAATCCCCAACTCCACCTCATTAAGAGGCTTCTCCATGAATTGTATGTGCTCTCAAGGTTCTTCCAGTGCCAATGAATATAGGAAAAAAGTTAATCATGTCCATTCTAGTTTTCTCTGATTAGAATTCTGCCAGCTCACATAAGCATAGTTTAAGACTCCTTACCTATGATGGTGATGCAGCCCCTGGATGTGGCTTTTACCACCTCATCCATGAGGGCTTTGGTTCCGCGAGCAAAAGCTTCCCACTCAAATACACCCACAGGTCCATTCCATACAATCTGCTTAGCCCGAGCAACAGCCTCAGCATACTTCTTGCTACTCTCAGGCCCACAGTCCAAGCCCTAAGTGAAGAGTTAAAAGAGAGGATGAGCTACCAAGAAAAGCTACTTACAGAAACAAGTATCACCTCCACCAAATCCTGAATTCAAGGTTGAACAGCAGTTTCTTCTAAAACCAAAAAATACCCTAATCTTTAAAATTACAAATCTGGGGCCTCCCCGGTGGCGCAGAGGTTAAGCGCTGGGTTGCGAAGCTGCCCGTAAGCCTCCCTGGCCACTGGAGGAGGGTCCCACATGGCGCGCAGACCTCTCCTGCCGCCCGCTGCTCCCCTCAGCAGTGTACTTCGGTCCTTCTGCCTGCTCTGCTTCCCGCTCTGGCTCTGGTGAATTCTCTCACCCTCCTGCGCTTCTGACTGTACCCAGTGCTTGTATAAATAAATAAATAAATCTTTTTTTAAAAAAAAATTACAAATCTGTTCCTTTATGGAAGATCAAGGAGGGAAAAACCTCAAGTTATGTGATAAAAAAACATTCTTAGCCACACTATGATAGAGAAGAATTAGAAGGGTGGTTTTCAACCTAAGTCTGCCCTTCCCCAAGGGACATGTAGCCACGTCTAGAGACATTTGTTGTTGTCATAATTTGAGGGGCAAAGGAGTGTGTTCAATGGCTATGGTTATCTTAAACATCCCACAATGCCCAACAACCTCCAGCAACAGAAATTACCTAAGATGTCCATAATGTCAATATTGAGAAACAATGAACTAGATCAGTGGTTCTCAAACCTTGGTGTGCATTAGAATTATCAGGAGGGCTTGTTTGACCACAAATTATGTGGCCCCACCCCCAGAATTTCAGAGGCCTAAGGTGGGGCCCAGAGACTGGCATTTTAAAACAAATTCCAAAATTATACTGATGCTGCAATTCTAGACATCCCACTTTGAGAAAGTGAGCTAAATAAACCCCACATGCCTAATAAAAGAAAAATGACCAAGTGCAAACTAGTATGTCAACATGACACAATTTTATAGCTATTAAAATGATAATACATAGAAAGCACTATAGTCAATTATTTAGTTTTTAATATACATGTACATTTTTCCCTGCTTGAAATCAGTATACTTTTACTATCTTAATGTTTTAAGAAAAGATTTTATATACAGGTTTTTTCATAGCAACATAATCCAGAACATCCCAAACCATAGAAGTATATAGCACCATCCCCAGCACATAGTCAGTGCTTACTATACATTAAATTGAAGAAACAAAAATGATTCTGCCCCACATTACTGATGAAGACAGAGGAAATGTGCTACCACTGCTTTTGCTTTCCTCCTATGTTTTCCCCCAAGGAAGGCCTCACTACAACATTTGAAGCCTTCTATGATAGAAATCTGTAGAGATGCTTTTAAAATGCTGGTTGAATGAATGAATGATACTAAAATGTTACTGTTCACTGATACTACCAACCACCCAAGTGACTTACCATCCAATCAGCAGGTATGCCAGAGGCCACAGTGGCTTGGCCAGTCTTGGCATTCTCATCAAATTTGTCAGCAATGACAAAGTCAACAGGCAAGGTTATCTTCACACCATTCTTCTCAGCTTTGGACATCAAGTCCTTAACAATCTTGGCTCCCTCTTCATCAAACAAAGAAGTGCCAATCTATACAGGGGAGCCAAGATAATGATCAGCCGCTACACAGAACAATACCTCACAAAGCAGACAGGAAAAAGATAACAGTATAAAAGTAAAATTCAAAGACAAAAAAATAATTGTCAAAATAAATAAAAATGGGAGCTTTTAGTACACATCAGCAGCTGATTTTTAAGTTTACATAATCTGCTATTTACATAGATTTCACTTGGCATTGGTTTCCTACCTCCATGTTGTTGAGCACCTTAAGGAAGGTAAAACCCATTCCACCACCAATAATCATCTCATTGACTTTGTCCAGCATATTATTGATCAGCTGGATCTTGTCTGCAACTTTAGCTCTAGAAGGGAAAGAATCATCACCAAAAGAACAATGGACTAAGTGAAATTACATAGAACCCAAGTTTTACATGAAGGCACAGTAACACGAAATGTCCTACAAAGTGACAAAAGTGCTGGCTAGGTTTGCCCTGTTTCTCTAACCCAAAAGGTGAATCTACTTCTAAGAAATCCTTTTAAGCTGTGCCTCTAAACCAAGAAGGGCTTATAAGACCTGCACTTGTCTAAAGAAACTATGAGTTTTGCTCCTTTGTCCTTCTCCCTCCAAAAACCACGAGGTCAAGACTGCTAATTGTTGGATCCATAAGCTCATGAAGAACTATCCTAACCCTAAAGTAGGGATCAGATTATACACCAAAACAAATATATACTGAGCAAAATTAGGTATTTCTTGTTTAACTGCACACTTCTAGGCCTATGCTCAGTTGTTGGGACATTTGCTTTCTGGCATTTATTTTTTTTTGTTTTTTTTTAATTAATCTTTTTTTTTACATCATTGTTCATTTTTAAACAATAATTGCTTCCCTCCACCCCCTCAGGTATAGTCCCCATAGTTTCCTTCACCACTGCACCCATGCACCATCACCTCAGTCCCCTGTGCTGCTCCCTCTCATCCCTCTCCCGCCTCCTCCCCTGCAGGATGTCTCTGATTTATAATTGTCCATTTTTGCTTTGTTGTGTTTTGCACTATTATTATTTTTTACACTGATGTCTTATTTGGTTCAGCTATATTCCTGCTATAAGTGAAACCATCCGATTTTTTTTCTTTTTTCTTCTGGCTTATTTAACTGAGAGTAATTCCGTCTAGCTCCAGCCACATTGCTGCGAATGGAATGCATTTATCTTTTTTGATTGCTGAATAATATTCCATTGTGTATGTATACCACATTTTCTTGATCCAGTCATCTATTTTGGGGCATGTGGGTTGTTTCCATGTTTTACCTATTGTAAATAGTGCTGCAATAAACACAGGGGTACAGGTGGTCTTTTGAGTCAATGTTTGTGTGTCCTTTGGGTAGATCCCTAGGAATGGAAATGTCTAGCATTTATTTTTCTATTAGATCACTTAATTCAACACATTTATTGAGCATCTACTCTGTGTCAAATATCACTGTAGGTCTTTGAGTGAGAGACATCAATGGGCAAAAACAAAGATCCCTATACTCCTTTGATTCCAATAGAAGGAAATGTAAGGCAATAAATACAGACATACCTGTCACATCTCTGTGTGAAACAACCTTTAAAATCCATCATAGCTTGCCTTCCATAAACATTCCCATATATCTAAATTCTAGTTAAATGAACAAATCAGCTTTTCATTCAATAAATAAGGTAATGCCTATGCTAAAATTTGTGAAATGGAAGTTCCAAATGAAAGTGATATGGGGGGGACTCCCTGATGGTGCAAGGGGTTAAGCACAGCACTGTAAAGCTATCCACAGCCTCTGCAGCACGAGTTTGATGCCCGGCTGGCCAGGGAGAAACCCACATGGCATAGCAGACCTCTCCTGACTCTCACGCTGCTCCCCTCAGCAGTGTATTTCAGTCAGTCTTCCTGTTCTGTTCCCCACTCTGTCTCTGGCGAATCCTCTCACCCCCACCCCCATACACACCTCTGACCTGTAACCCAGTTCTTGTATGCATAAATAAAGTCTTTTTTTCAAAAGTGATAGGGGGGAATAGATGGCAAGAGATTATTTACCTCACTTTTAAAGATTGTTCACCACTAAATGTAAGAATCAATTAACTGTTATAGAGAAAGAGAGAGATGAGGTAGGAGAGAAAAATTCAACCTCTTCTAAATAGGGAATGATCTATAGCTCAAATACCCTATTTCATCAACAAATCAATAGAATGAAAATAAGGGAGAGGACTATTATAGACACCTTTTAAAAAGTTTAAAAAGACACCTCAACAACCAAATGTAATGTGTGGAGTTCATAGGGGTCCTTATTCAAACAAGCCAACTATAAAAGACATTTCTTTTTTTTTAATATTTTTCATACAAACCACTTGAATCTCCCTCTGTAAATTATTGTTCCTCTGTTCATGGAATTCCATTTCCTGTTAGTTTTTTTAATTTTATTTTATATAATTTTTCACATCGTATAAAAGACATTTCTGATATGATGGAGAATTTCTGACAGACTACATAATAGAAACAAAATTGTTAAATTTTGTTAGGTTTAACATAGTAGTTACTTGCAAGAACATCTCCTAACCAGTTACAAGATGCATACAGAAACAGTCTAAGTGGAGTTTTTATGATGCCTAAGGCATGCTTTAAAATACTCCCAACCAAAAAAAAAAAAAAATGGTTACAGAGGGACATACCCAGAAAATAAGGCAGAGTGGCCACATAAGGAAAAATCTCCTTCAGCACATCCAGAATACAACTAAGCATCTCTTACATCCCCATCAACTATCACTGGAGGATGCCTCATTATCCCATGCATCTGCATTATTGAAGGTGGGTGACCACAAAAAACCTATTGGCAGAGTCAGGAGAGGGAGGATGGAGCCAAAAACACGGCAGTGGTGGAGGGCACAGCCATGAACAGCAGTGTATGAGTGGGAAAACGTGGAGAAAAGTCCAGATTTGGGGGGACACCCATCTCTAGAATTAGTACAAAGAAGAGAGGAAGACCCACACCACATCCCACCCCAAGGTGAAGGCCTTGGTCAACTACTGAAACCCTGCAAACTACAAATTCTCACAGCCATAGTGTGACAAGTGGAGCCTCTTCCCATCCCACCCACCCCACCCCCAAAGATGGGAAGTTTGTTCCCAGACCACCAAGACTCAACCCCTGCCAGCAGTCTACCCAGCAGGGTGCCTAGCCACACAGACCAAACGGGAAACTCCAAATCTTTGGTAACCGAAGTCCCTAGAAATCTTGACAGAGTCAGGGAAGATCCACACCTCACCACAACTCCTGTAACTGGAAGCTGTGGCTGCACACTGAAGTCCCTGCAAATTCCCAGTCGTGGTGTGGTAGGTGGATGCCCCTCCCCCAGCCCCTAGGAGAAGCAGGGAAGCTTGTTCATCAGCCCACCAAGTCTTCCTCACTGAGTGCTACAAAACCAACCCCTACTGGTCCACCCAGCAGGGGCACTAGCTGTAGCAGCAGAGATTAAGCAGGGGAAATTCCAAAGATTTGGGGAAACACTTCACTAGGATCCTGGTAAGATCCTTGTCAGAGGACTGAAAGAGCCACGCTGTCTGCCAGGGTCGAATGACACTGAAACTCAGCAATTTCAGCAGAATCTAGCATTCCTCTTCCCTTTACTCCTTGGCAATACAGGGAAATCTATACTCCAAGCAAGCTGCCACTGGCTGCAGACATCTCCAGCTTGACCTGAAGAGTGCTCTAACCCCACAGATTTTGTGGTCAGATTGAGAACAGCTCCAGACACGTGGGGAAAAGGAGTTTTAGGCCCAGGTTGATTCTCCATCCTCCCTCTCCTGACTCTGCCAATAGGTTTTTTGTGGTCACCCACCATCAATAATGCAGATGCATGAGATAATGAGGCATCCTCCAGTGATAGTTGATGGGGATGTAAGAGATGCTTAGTTGTATTCTCCAGGTTGATACACAAGATAGTGTATGAAGGAAGTACCCCACCCCAAACAGGCCCTTCCCTACACACACACTCACACACACGTATGCACTCGTGTACATGCTTGTTCTCTAGCCCCCCACCCCCAGGTTGGGGAGCAAAACTCCAAAACTAAAACCATAGTACCACCTACTGGAAAAATAACAAAACAAAAATTTAAATAATGGTAGAATAAGAAAGATAAACCTTCAACATGTATTCTAAATGACATAGATGAGAAGTCCAATGGACAATGAATTCAAAATAACTATTATGAAGAATATCAATGAGATCAAATGCACTCTAACACATAACAAACTATCAGTGAAATATGCAAACTCAATGAATGAAATGAAACTTCATGGAAAGTATAACAAGCAGGCTCAATCTTATAAAGGAAAGAATCAAAGAAATTGATGATAAAATCAAAGTAATGACTAAATTGGAAGAGGGGAGAGAAAAAAGAATTAGGAAAAACGATAAAATTCCACAGACTTATCAGAATACACTATAGTGGGAACCTAAAGATACTATGTATACAAGAAACAGAGAAAAGGAAACTGAGTCTATTCCAGGAAATAATAGCTGAGAATGTCCCAAAACTAAGGACAGAACTAGAAGAACTTCTTCTTCATAGAAATCCAAGAAGATAAAATATCCAAATTCCTAAATGCAGAAAAGACCTATCATCTTGAAATTATCATAAGTTAAAAACAAACACTAAGCACTTGGGGGGTGACATACAATGGCTCCCCAATCAAATCATCAGATTTCTCAAAACAAACTCTCTGGCTACATGAGAATGGAATGACATAGTCACAATTCTAAAAGATAAAAAGCCGCCATCCAAGAATACATTGCAAAACCATCATTCAAAAACAGAGGAGAAATAAAGGTTTTGCCCAATAAACAAGTTAATAGTTTACCACCACCCACCATACCCTATATAAGATGTTGAAAGGAGTTCTTCTAAATGAAAAGATAAAATAAAAGAACATAAAACTTTGAGCAAGGTGCATAAATAGTAATATACACTCAGAAACAATAATGAGACCATATAAAACAAAACATGAGAGAAATAAAACATCAGTATTTGTTTTGTCAAGATGATACCAGCATACAAGGACTACTGTACAGAAAGGTTTTAACAACCTTAATGATGACAAAACAAAAATATCCAACTAAGACACATAGAAGAAACTGGGAAAACCATCAGGGAAAGCCATCTAAATGAAAAGGCAAATAGAAACACACAAAAGCATAAACAAGAGAAAGATAAAACAACCAGAAGACAAAAGATACAATGGCAGTAGTTAGGCCCCATATATCAATAATCACACTAAATGTCAACAATTCAAACTTACCAATCAAAAGACAAAGTAACAGATTGGTTAAGGAACTATGATCCAGCTATACTATGCAGACAGGATTCTCATATCAGATCCAATAAAAATACTTAAAAAAAGTGAATGGCTGGCACAAAGAATTTCAAGTCAATAACAGAAAAAAGCAGGAATACCTATTATTGTAACTGAAAAATCAGACATTCAGTCAAATAGTTAATGAGGAACAATGATGGATACTACAGGATGATCATGGGGATAATCTATCAAGAATACATAACTATCATTAGAGATACAGGTGTGCCTAAATTAACAGATATAGAACAAGACACTAACAGTGATAATAATTGCAGGGGATCAACTTAAAGAGTGAAATAGGAAATAATAGGTTAAAATGAAGTAAAGGATCAGGTAGACCTTATAGACATACATAAAACGTTCTACCCCAAAGAAATGAATATATATCCTTTCAAGAGCACATGGGAATATTCTCAAGGATAGATCATATGCTGGAACACAAAACAAGCCTCAATAAATGTATGAAAAATTAAATCATACCAAGCATCTTTTCTGATCATAATGATACAAACTGAGAAATCAACCACAAAAAGAAAAAACAAATATGTGGGAAAAAAACAAATATGTGGACTAAAAAAAAATGTTTCTGAGTAACTCTTGGATCAATAAAGAAATCTAAGTCAAAATAGAAAAATTATCTGGAGACCAACAATGAAGGTATGAGCTACCACATCCTACGGGATGCAGTAAATGCAGGATTAAGAAAGAAGTTCATAGCAATACTGTCCAATTCAATAAATTAGTATCAAATAAATGATCCAATCTTATACCTGAAAGAACTAGAAAAAGAAAACATAAAACTCAAAAACAAATAAACCAATCAAAAAGTGGGCAAAAACCTAAACAGCACTTACCCAAAGAAGACATACAGATGATAGCAAATACATGAAAACATGCCACTTATAATGCAAATCAAAACCACCAGGAGATATCACCTCACTGCTGCGAGGATGGCCTATACCAAAAAGACTAGAAACAAGTGTTGGTAAAGGTGTGGAGAAAGAGGAACACTCATTGTCTATCAGTGGGCCTACAAATTGGTGCAGTCTCTATGGAAAGTAGCATGGAGAGTGCTTACAGAACTAAAATTGGTAACACCACATGATCCAGTAATACCATTCCTATGTATTTATCCAAAGGATATGAAAACACTAATAGAAAAAGATTTATGCACCCCCATGTTCATGGCAACATTATTCACAATAGCCAAGACATGGAATCAAGCCCATCAAGAAACAACCCTGGATAAAGAAACCAAGTTGTATATACTCAGTGGAATACTACTCAGCAATAAAAAAATGAAATAGGGTCTTCTACAATAGTATGGATGAATCTTGAGGTGATTAAACTAAGTGAAATCAGTCAAAACATGAAAGACAACTACTAGATGATTTCTCTCATTGCAAAAAAAAAAACTGTCAAAACACACACAAAAAATCTTAGACTGTGAAAACTATGGTGGTTACAGGGTGGGGAGGTGAGGTGGTACATATGGGGGTAACATAATTATGTTAGCAATGCAGCTTTAGTAGAGGGCAAGTGAAGCATGTGCACATGTTCAGGTGCAAAGTCGTACTCCCAAATATATATTTTTGCCAATGAATGGCAAACCAAAATTGTGATTGAAAAAAATGGTTAGAGTATATATTTTACAAGACTGACAAGAATATCAATAATGTTAAAGCAGGGCAATAAGTACCTAGGAGTTTATTATACTAGGCACTTCCATGTTTGAGTATTTTCACAATAGAAGTTTTAGTAGTAAAATGTTACCCAGAAATTTTAATGGTCTAAGGAAACGACATTGAAATTAAAGTGGGGAAAAAACCCTCCACATCAACTTTTCCAAAACAGGTATTTCAGGCCCAGGCCAAAACATAACCATAACCACTAGGTGGCTCTCACTCTTATAGAGATCAAAGATTAGAGTGTTCTATAACCCAGTGTAAAGAGAGGTAATGCTTCCAGGAAATGGATATATTAAACACACAGGAAGGTTTCCATAGCTACATCCTGCCAGACTGTTGTATATAAAAGTCTCAAGTGCTTCAAAAATCATTAGTACCTATGGTGGATCTTTCTCATTCTTCCCTCCGTAATCATTTTCTATCCTCCTCAGCCCTATCTGCTACCCTGACGGGTAACCTACATGTACTCTATCAAGGGCCTCCCTCTGGCTTCCAGTTTGGTTACAGTCAGTTGGGAGGGAGAAAGGGTACACACCAATAGGAGATTGAAGAGAAATCACAGTACTTATTTCCCTGGCTCCTTCCCTGCCAGATGACTATCCCTTCCTTCCTTAACCAAAGGCTACATACAGTTCCTGTCACAGGGCCCTTGGCACACTACTCTATCCTCTCTCGATTTGGGTAACCATTCCTTCCCTCCTTTTGTTCCTTCAGGAATGGTGATGACTGATGCTAGCCCCAGATTACTGCACTATCCCTTTTGGGTTTCCCTAATCTCAAACCACACCTTTATAGACAATGCCTCTATTAAATTCTCCTTAGGTACAGTTTGTGCTGTCAAACAAAAAGACACCAAAGTATAGCCTACTACAAGGTAAACACATTACAAAGAGTCTTCATACCCGCCCAGAATGGCCAGAAAGGGTCGTTCTGGGCTCTCCAAGGCCTTGGCAAAATAGTTAAGCTCCTTCTTCATCAGAAAACCTCCAGCCTTCTGTGGCAGACTGACTCCCACCATGGAGCTAGAAAAGATTAGAGACACTCAAATTTTAGTTAATCTCTACCAGTTCTCCCAACCCAAAGTCCATCTTCTTATCACTGAAATACTTTCACTTCTAAGACTCCAGGAAACCATAGTTTTTACCCCTAAACTGCAAAAAAAAAAAAAAAAGAAGGTACAAGATAATGTTTTAACAGTACAGAATGGGCCTCCCTGGTGGTGCAAGGGGTTAAGACGCACCCTACAAAGCTATCTGCAGCCACTGAAGCATGAGTTCAATCCCCAACCTGGGAAATACCCACATGGCGCAGCAGACCTTTCCTGACTCGCTCACTGCTCCCCTCAGCAGTGTATTTCAGTCAATCTGCCTGTTCTGTTTCCTACTCTGGCTCTGGTGAATCCTCTCACCATCCACACCTCTGGCCTGTACCCCAATTCTTGTATGCATAAATAAATAAATCTTAAAAAAAAAAAACAGTACAGGAACACTACCAGGAGAACAAGTCAAAAGCAATGACGTTAAACAGAATTTAAGATACCCAACCAATAGCCTTCAGGTCAAGGGTTTAACCATAATAAATAATCAGCTAAAAAAAATTCAACATTGGGCCTCTCCTGGTGGCGCAGCGGTTGAGTGCTGGGCCACGAAGCTGCCCGCAGCCTCTGCAGTGTTGGTTTGATCCTCAGCCACCAGTGAGGGTCCTACATGGCACACAGAGCTCTCTTGCAACGCCCGCTGCTCCCCTCAGCAGTGTATTTCGTCAGTCTGCATGTTCTGTTCCCCACTCTGGCTCTGGTGAATTCTCTCACCCTCCTGCGCTTCTGACTGTACCCAGTGCTTGTATAAATAAATAAATCTTAAAGAAAATTTAACATTTTCTACTTTTATTTCCTCCTTAGATCAGGGATACTCAACAAGAGCCACAGTGGTAGCTCCAACTAGAGAAAGAAGCTGACAGGATCAAAGAATAATATATAAGTCTCCAACAGCAACCCAGAATTTGGAGCTGCTTAAGTAAAACAGGACTATTGCTCCCAGCTTGATAAAATAGACTCTTAGTACCTGTGGGCTCGGTGAGCAGTGCCAAAAGCATCATTGACATAGACATCCCCTAACTTGGAAAGAGAAGCTCGGAAGGCTTCTATTTTAGCTGGCTCAGCTTTAATCTGAAAAACAAAGAACAGAAAAAAAAACTCAACAGGAAATGCTGATAGTTCCAAAGACAAATCAAAAAGCTATTCAGAGGACAAGTCTTAGCACTATCACTGTGAAGGCCCGACAGCCTGAGATCGATCCCCAGCCAGGGAGCTACCCACATGGCGCAGCAGACCTCTCCTGTCTCACCAGCTGCTCCCCTCAGCAGTGTATTTCAGTAGATCCTCCTGTTTTGCTCCCCACTCTGTCTCTGATGAATCCTCTCACCCCCTGCACCTCTGGCCTATTCCCCAGTTCCTCTATGCATAAATAAATAAATCTTTAAAAAAATAAAAGTAATTCATACTAAGAGTCCTCTTAAACATCTCTAAAGAACCTGAGCTAGTAAGATAGCAAATTTCACAACTAGCAACAGGATCTGTTCATGCAAATATTTCAGGTCTCTTGGTCATTTTTGTATTTTCTGTCTCCCTTACCTTTCCCTCAAATTGCAAACCAAAGATTCCTAAACTACAGCTTAACCTCTAATCACATGAAGCCAATCATATCCCATTGGTGGCTCCCCAACTCGTGGGACAAGATTCTGATTATCCTTCCCTCTGCCTATCTTGATTTACTTCCTCATCTTAACATATTCTCCCTGTAAAACTTAGGATTATGCTTGACTCAAGGTGTTGGCTACTACCAAGGTCTTTCTGCAAGGGGAAAGATGCCCTATCATATATTCCTCATGAAAGCAACAAGGGCAGGTTAGGACAGAACAGGCAGGTGGAAACATAGCAACAATAAACATTTTATAATAATTAAAAGGAAGTTATTTCATACGGTCTTCCATGGAAGTTAGGCATCTGAGAAAACAAGAAATACATTTCTACAAAACAGAAGGACAAAAAGTATAATACCCAGGATCTTGAAATATGAGCTCATTATCCAGGGTGGCAGGATGAGCAAAGCAAATCTCTGGCAGGAGACTAAGCAAAGATGCACAAGCCAAATAAAGGGGACATGACACAGAAGAGTACACAGCACAGTACATATGTTCATTTAGTCACTACCCACCACTTATCCAGCAAGGAGGTGAAGGAGGCTGCCACAAAGAAAAGAGCTTTCCTCTAAAGAACCAAGGAATGCAGGGGCACTATTGCTAAATAAAACTAAAGGCTTTGGAGCCTTATAATCTCTCCAGAATGGAATGTCATCTGCCTCTGGTGACTGGAAGATGGTACATGGTATGGAGACATTGCCAAAATGTTAGAAGACACTGGTTCTAGACCTAGTTCTAACACTGATTCACTGATTAACCTTTGACAAGTTATTCTATCTCCTATAATTTTACCATCTATCCAAAAGGCAAAACATCTCTATTTAAGAATTGAGGAAAAATGGGGAAAACTGAAAAATTTTCACTAAGATATCATAAAAATAACAATCTCAATTCTTTTTTAATTTTTGATCTGCCAATAAATAGAAGGAAAAGAACACTCCTAAAATACCAATGCAAATAAACTGAAGAATAAAGGAAACATTTCGTCACTTTAATTTTTTATCCAGTTTGAACTTATGACTGGTTTCTGAAATTTCAAGCATTGGAAGCCACTGGATGCCAAATATATAAAGCTAGGCAACTAAAAAAACATTGTATATTAGTATAGTTGGCTCCTCACTTCCTGAATAAAAGGTTTTGCCTCAATTTGCCAGTTGCCTCCTGCTACTGCTAAGCCCTAGTCTGTACAGCTTGAGTTTCAATTTAAAAGGGCACCAAATTTTAGGTCAGCATTTGACTCACACTACAGAAGCAAGACCATGCCAAAGGGAGGATAAGGCAAAACCAGGGCCTATGGTGCTAAGAAAAGAAACTGCTTGAAAACAGTCACTCCTATGACCTTAAGAAATGTCACAAGTATAACAGGAAATTTAGACACTAGCCTTAGAGCAGCTCGTTCCCCAAGACACTAAAAAATGTAGCAGTGGAAACTGTTATAGGCTGTTGTATTCCACTTCCCTTCTATCAATAGGCAAATTCTAAACCATCTTCAAAGAATCAGCTTTATCATTTTGTATTTGAATTGTGAGGTCATAGTACCCTTCTGTGAGTTATCTATAGTTGCTTTTGCATGACAATAGCAGAAGTGAACACTTTCAACAGAGATCATACACAGGTATGATTGACTATATGACCTACAAAGCCTAAAATATTTACTGCCTGGTCCTTTATAGAAGTTTCCTGACCTAAAGTCCAGCTACAGCACACTACCTCCAACTTCAGTGAAATTAACTGTTTCTGTGACTTAGTTTCTTTTGAAATGATGACGAAACATGTACTTCCTTATCTTAAAAGGAAATTTAAAGAAAAATTACTTTTAAAATCCAAGTCAATAACATCATGATCATTATTTTCCCAATTAAAATCAACTGTCCCAAACAGTCCCTTTCCACTTGACTTAGTACATTTTCTGTTCACATAATTCTAACAGAAAACCAGAATTATATCAAATTTAATTTACTGTTTTAAACGTGCTAAGTTCAAGTTTTAAGTCAATTCTCCTTCTAACTAAATAAGAATAGATTGTCCCTCCATAATACACTAAGGTCTGTTGCTTAGAAAAACTGTTGCAACTTGACAAAAAATCTTAAACACCTGGGAATACCTATTACAGCATAGGCACTCAACCCCACAACCACCTGTCAATCTGCTGTAAGTACTTGTGAACAAGCTTACCCTTCTGATTATCACATACTGTCAGAAAAAAATAATCCATGTATCTTAGAAAGCGGCATGTTCACTGAATACTCTCACATCCAAGTGATGTTCACATTATTTGTCAAAGGTAGTTCAAAACCACTTCAGCATGAGGGCTTCTGATATGCTGGAAATAATCTATTCCTTCATCTAAGTGGTAGTTACACATGTGTATTTACTTTGTGATAAATCATCAAGCTGTGTATTGTGTATTTACAGATGTTATACTTCAATTAAAAGGTGCCTAAGGAAAAATAAACATGAGCCTTTCTACTCTTCAATCATAGTCTCTTTCAGTCTCAGCCCTCCTCACCCCCTCTAATATCAAACCTCACCCCCTCTAATATCAAAATCACAAATTCTACCTTGTTCCCAGAAGCATCTTTTCCCTTTCCTTCTTCCTCCACATGAAAGCGGAGGTTCTCCAGCAGGATGACAGACCCAGGAGCAGGGTCAGCACAAGTTTTCTCCACTTCTGGGCCCACGCAGTCCTTCAAGAACAAAACATCCCTAGGGAGAGCATGAGATGGAAACACTGGAGCAGTCTGAAAGTTAAGAACCAGTAACAACATGCCTGACAACATATCCTATCAGAATCTACCAGCACCAGAGCCCAGCACTTACTTGCCCAGCAGAGATCTGAGTTCTACAGCAACTGGCTCCAAAGAGTATTTGTCAGGCATGGGAACACCATCAGGCCGGCCCAGGTGGCTCATAAGAACAACTGACTTGGCTCCATTGTCCAAGCAGAATTTGATGCTTGGGATGGCAGCCTTGATCCTTCAACCAAAGAGACAACAGACAGAGCATGATTATTCCTAGGAATTAGTGAGAACAATTATACTAATATCCTCATGAAACATAAAGTTCCTTTTCTTGTCTAAATTCCTTCAAATCTACTGAATGATGGCCTTCAGGTTCATGTTTTAAGTTAATTACCATGCCAAATCTCTACCTAGGATTTCACAGTCCCCATCATGTTTCATCCCTTGGCACAGGACAAAACACAGAAACACAGGTGAACAAGCATATGTTCCCTCTAGGAATCTGGAATCTTGGTATTTGCTAGTCAGAAGGTACCTACAGGACCATCTCCTAAAAAAGTTCTTGAGGGTCAAGATGCTAATAAGCATCCCTGGACAGAAAAAGTGCACAATTACGGCATTTTTCATTGCTAGAAAAAGCAGCACAGTCAGTGCATCTCCTCTCCTAGGAGGGAGAGCATTGGAAGCCTATGCATGGATTCCAGACTTCTCCTGTGTTTTTCCCTCTTACTGATTCTATCATGCACCCTTTCACTATAATAAACTTTAGTTGGGGAAATTATACGTTGAGTCCTCTGACTCCTTCTGGTGAATGACCAAACATCTGTGTAGTCTTACGAAACTCCTAAAATGCCTCTCTTATGTGGCTATGAAAGAAATATAAAATTCCCAAATCTTTAAATCACTAGAGAAGAATGGACGAAAAATGAAAAATATGTACAGTTGACCCTTGAACAATGCAGGGTGTCAGGCTCACTGACTTCCACACATAGTTGAAAATACATGTATAACTTATAATTGGCCCTCCTGGATTCAACCAACCAACATCTGAGGTTGGCTGAATGCAGAACCCTAAGATAGGAAAAAAAAACCACTTATAAGTAGACCCCCACAGTTCAAACCTGTTGTTTCAAGGGTCAACTGCTGTAACTTTTCTGTACCCAGTTTAGATCTTACATAACTATTTTATGTAATAGGAAAAGTAAATGCATTAAATAGAACATGCTTTACCTAATACATCTCATTTACTATAGTTTAATCAAAAAATTAAATATTTTTCAAATATTTCCATTTTTGGTTACAAAGCTGGTAATTTCTATTTCTACCAGTCTTTAAGAAATTAAAATTGATAACAAAGATCATTATTTATTCAAAATATACATTGAATGCTTCTTTTGTGCCCATACCAGTCTAGATTCTGAAAGTAAATTAGTAAATAAAAAGTCTCTGCTGTCATGGAAGTGATATTCTAACAGGGAGATACATACATGAAATAGTGAAAATAGATATAGAGTAAATAAAGCAAAATAGGGGAAACAAGAATGGCTGAGGAATAGTAGTAGATAGGGGGCCTGAGAAAGTCTCTGATAAAGTGATATTTCAACAAAGAATGCAATGATTAAAAAAAATCAAGTTGTTTGTAAAATCTCTCAAGTTATTAAGCAAAAATAAAAATGCATTTGTTCTAGGGCCTCCCTGGTGGCACAAGAGGTTAAGTCTCAGCCCTATCAAGCTATCTATCATCAGCCATTGCAACATGAGTTTGATCCCCAGCCAGGGAGCTACCCACATGGCACAGCAGACCTCTCCTGTCTCACCCACTGCTCCCCTCAGCAGTGTATTTCATTCAATCTGCCCGTTCTGTTCCCCACTCTGTCTCTGGTAAATCCTCTCACTTCCCACACCTCTGGCCTGTACCCCACTTCTTGTATGCATAAATAAATCTTTAAAAAAATACTAGGAATGTGACTAGGTAAGAATTAAGATGGGCAATAAGATAAATACATATTGGATCTCAAAGGCTTTGACTAATTTTTAAATGGTTACATAGTAGAATGATTATTTGGATCTACTGGCTTAAAAAATATATTAAAATCGGGGCCTCCCTGGTAGCAGAAGGGGTTAATACGCAACCTATGAAGCTATCGCCAACTCTGCAGCACGAGTTCAATCCCAGGCCGGCCAGGGAGCAACTCACATGGCGTAGCAGACCTCTCCTGACTTGTCCGCTGCTCCCCTCAGCAGTGTATTTCAGTCAATCTGCCTGTTCTGTTCCCCACTCTGTCTCTGGTGAATCCTCTCACCCACACCCCACACATCTCTGGCCTGTACCCCAGTTTTTATATGCATAAATAAATAAATCTTAAAAATATATATTAAAATTAAGTTGATGTTTTTCATGTGGCAACTAGAAAATTTTAAATCATGTGACTCAAATTACTTTTCTATTAGACAGTACTGGTCTAGATCTCATCACTTAAAATCTAAAATAAAAACCTTCTTTTACAATCTAGTCAAAACCAGAACAGTACTATCACTTAAAAATTTCTGCTTATGACTCTAGAAGCAAGACCTTTGGAGCTGCCAAAACTAGCTAAAAATAACTACTTCTTAAGTCTTCTCCCTTATATCAAAATTTATGTTCTTTAAAAATGTATAACCTCAAGGGCCTCCGTAGTGGCGCAAGGGGTTAAGATGCAACCGATGAAGCTATCCGCAGCCACTGCAGCATGAGTTCGATCCCCAGCCATGGAGCCACCCACATGGCGCAGCAGACCTTTCCTATCTCGCCCACTGCTCCCCTCAGCAGTGTATTTCAGTCAGTCTGCCTGTTTTGTTCCCCACTCTGTCTCTGGTGAATCCTCTCACACCCTGCACCTCTGGCCTATACCCCCATTATTGTGTGCATAAATAAATAATTCTTTAAAAAAAGGTATAACCTCAAATTCTTCAAATCAAAAAAGGAAGAGGAAATCACAATATAGGATAATTTTTTTTCCATTTGTATATTCTCTTAAGAAAGCCAACCAGGGGACTCCCTGGTGGTGCAGGGGTTAAAGACAATGCGCTATCAAGTTATTGCCAGCCACTGCAGCAAGAGTTCAATCCCCAGCCAGGCAGGGAGCTAACCCACATGGCCTAGCATACCTCTCCTGTCTCACCCACTGCTCCCCTCAGCAGTGTGTTTCAGTAGATCTGCCTGTCCTGATCCACACTCTGTCTCCTGTGAATCCTCTCACCCTCCCGCGCATCTGGCCTGTACCCCGGTTCTTATATCTATAAACGAATCTTTTTTTAAAAAAGAAAACCAACCAGGGGTCTTCCCAGTGGCCCAGCAGTTTGAGTGTCGCGCTGTGAAGCTGTCCGCAGCCTCTGCAGCGCGAGTTCGATTCCCAGTCGGCCAGGGAGAAACCTACATGGCATGGCAGACCTCTCCTACCTCACCCACTGCTCCCCTCAGCAATGTTTTCAGCCCATCTGCCTGTTCTGCTCCCCGCTCTGTCTCTGGTGAATTCTCTCACCCTCCCGCACCTCTGACTGTATCCCAGTTCTTGTATAAATAAATAAATTTTTAAGAAAAAATGAAAGCCAACCATATGGTGTCCTGGTAGGGTAGAAAATCAAGATCATGGCTTAAGTTACCACAGTTCCACAATAAAAGAAAACCATTTCATCCTATATACCCATACCCATGCATAGCTTAAACCTAGCTAAAGGTTTAGCAGGGACCTTACCTCTGGTTGTTTGTTATCTGGTTGTTCTTCATAGGAACATTGAAGTCCACTCTTAAAAAAAGAAAAAAAGGTTCAGGTTCAGAGACACGATCAAATTGTTCCTTCAAAGATTAGAAGATTGTAGTATTAACCAGTTAATTGCACTGGAAATTCAAAACTCACCTTAAAAATAATCAGAGGTATTATTAGAAGTCAAGATAGTGACTAGTCATGGGGAAGAGGAGTCAGAGTAGTGACTGATAGGACACCAGAGGGGACTTCGGAGGTACTAGTAAAGCTTTAATTGTAGACCTGGGGTGAATGAACAAAAATATTTGGTTTTTTGATAATTTTTTAACTGATTTGTGCCCTTTAAGTTGTGCATCTCATACTTCAACAGAGAATTTTTTTTAAAAAAATAAAACTAATTTAAGTCACAGGAAGTAGCCCTGAAGATCTGGGAAGCTTGAACCAGCTGAATGTAAAAAAACCTATGTGGTTCTAGCATGATAGTATCTAATAGAAGTGGCAGTTAGATGGGTGAAAGGTAATAAGGAACACATCTTTAATTCTGATTCCTTTGTTACTATTTCTGGGTTCTAATAAAGCTAACATCACTCAAAAGAAAAAAAAATAGCTAGAAAAATAAAATAAATCAGCATTCTTTTTGGAGAAAGCCTGGGGCCTCAAGACCAAGAAGAAAACCAGTGTCTAAGACCAAGTTCACACAGTGTCCTTCAGGCAAAACACAGACAATAAACATTCCATAGTCTTAACAAAACATCAATGAATGAATAAAAATCAGAAATAAGATATCTACTTTCAAAAAGCCTGAATAGAGGGTGGAACATGTGACCCTGCCCATCTGACAAACAGGAAATTAGAAATGATCAAGACAGACAAGCAAATAAATGACTCTCCTTTCTTAACCAGCTGAGTACTCCTGTTTCACTTATAGAAACCAATAATTCCTTCCCCCTTTTACTAAACTCCTTGGAACCTCAGCCAACTTCAATCAGACTAAAAACAACGTGTGGTATCTATTTGTAAAAAGTCTAAGTTTTACCTACCAAGATCATTTTTAACTGGTTTCTTTCTCATCTTAGAATGGGACTGCAGTAGCTACCTCATAGTCATGAGAATAATGAGTTAGCAATTTGTAGAGTGCTTAAAAATAGTGCTGGTACAGTGTATTTCGGTCAGTCTGCCTGTTCTGCTCCCCGCTCTGTCCCTGATGAATCTTCTCACCCTCCCGCACATCTGGCCTGTACCCGGTTCTTGTATGAATAAATAAATCTTAAAAAAAAAATAGCGATGGTACATAGTAAATACCAAAATTGCTGGTACATAGTAAGTACCATAACAGTGGTAGCTATCTTATAATGTTAACCACTTCTCTTAAACATAATTCTGTGATTCAAAAGGCAACCATTACTAAAAATAGATAGCATTAAGTGCTGAGTTCAGGAAATGTAAAGGTAATCAACACTGCAGCCATGCTTGATCATAAAGTTCTGTTACTAATTCTTCCTCTCAAAGGCTGAGACCTGGCAGACAATTACAAAATCCAAGACTTACTAAGTTCATCATTTTTCTATATGCTCTAGGTTTGTACCCTGGTCGAGTCTTTTCAAAGGTGGGTTGAGGAAATTATTCCATATTCAAACATTTTAATTAAATGAAATCTTCAAAAATAAAAGCAGTATGTCTCTGAATAAATACATATACTCTACTTGGTTTCAGGCTACTTATTCTGACTCTAAGCATCTTCTTTAAATATCCTTGCCAGCCTTAAAGTGCTTTCCATAGACGGTAGAGTATACTATTACCATGAGTCATTTTCTCGTCAGCAGCCTCTCAGAAGGCCCATGGTCAAAGGGCTAATGCCAAGAGGCTAAGCACAAGCCAACCCTTGCAGTGCTGTTCCTTATCCCCAAACTTTTAAATGATGGGCTTCTTTGGGTATACACCCTCAAGAATCTGTCTCATCTATCCAAGCTGCCATGGCATATCTTACTGATGACAATTAGACTTGCATTCTATTCTCAGTGCCTATGAATTACTACCACCTCTCATGATCTCCGAAACTCTCGTCAATAATTCTACTTTTAGCTTCTCCTCTCTGAGGACTCCACCACAGAAAATTATCTTGCCAACACACTCCACTTAATGTATTTCATGAAAAATCTGCGCACGCACACATACCCCTTTTTACTTCCCTGAAACACTCCCAAGCTTTGCCCGGGGCATAAAGTCAGATATCACTACACACCAATCAGAATGGCTGAAATAAAAAATAATGCAACACCAAATGATCTGAAGATTCAGAGATTCACTCAAACACTGCTGGTGGGAATATAAAACAGTGCAGCCACTTTGGATATAGTCTGGTAAACAGTCTGTTCACCCAAGAGAAATGACAACATTTATCCACACTAAGACTGTGCTAGAATGTTCAATGTTCACAGTAGCTCTATTTGTAATAGCCCAAAACAGGAAACATTCCAAATGTCCTTCAGTGGGTGAAGAGATAAACTGTGGAACATCCATACCATGGACTGCTACTCAACAATACAAGGAATGAACTATTGCTACATGCAACAACTTGGATAAATCTTGAGGGCATATATTAAAAGTTGTTAATCCCAAAACGTTAACTACTATTGTGATTCCACTTATAGAATATTATTGGACTGACAAAACTTTGGAAATGGATTAGTAGTAACCAGGACTTAGAAAGGGAAAGGGTCCAGGATTCTAAAGGAATAATATAAAGATATATTAGTGATGCTCCGGAAGTTTCCAATCTTGATTGTGTTGGGAGTTACACAAATTATACATATGATAAAAATAGCATAGATCTGTACACTTTATTTTAAAGTCAACTTTCCAATTTGATATTGTATTATCATTATATAAAATGTATCCAAAGGTGAAAAATGGGTGAACACAAGACCTTTATGTACTACCTTTGAAGCCAGCGAATCTGGAATTATTTCAAAACAAAAATTTAAAAACAATTACTTAACTGGAAGAATATCAAGCCTCTATCTGCTGAAATCTCAGGCGTTCACACCCAGTTCCATTAAAAGCTCTCAAAGAAACAAGATCCACCACTGCTTCACCTCCCATGACTGGAAAATTGGGATATTATGGCTGTCTTACAGTATTTTTTTTACTCTGATCTCAGTTTTTCCTTTCCCTCCCACTACATCAAAGTAGTTGCTTAACAAGTTAGAACAGGTTAGAGAAAAACAGTGAGGTCTGGAAAAAAAAAAGCCACCACTTCCCAAGCAAAAAGAGTATGACTTTGAGAAGAAAGGAAATGACATTGCAAAATAAGCAGGAAGTTTGCTCAAAGGGCTGTAAAGTCAAGTGGACTCCTAAAAATCTGAGGGGGCATCTGTTAATTAACCAGTCAGAGGTTCTTGGCTATCTAAAGTTTCCTCCACAAATCAATTTCCCCTAACAATTCAAAGCAGGGACCTGAAGACTGGGCAAACATGACTACTATAGGACAAAGAGCAGGCAGAAGCAGCCACTATTCAGGAGGCACCATTTGCAAAACACTGCCAGCAACCACCACATAAAGGCATTCATTTGAAACAAAAAGAAATTTGAGCTGACAATTCATGCCTGCCTAGGTTCTTCCAAAAAGAATTATGTATGACTATGTTCAAAAGAGATACATTTATAGTCAGAGAACAAAGAAACTTCCCATCCTCAGGTCAAATAAGTAGAGTTTATCCAGATTACTGAGAGAAAATTACTGACTGCAACCTTCAGCAGACAAATGGGTCTATTTTAACCTTGTTCACAAGGCTGGAGTGTTTAGAGGATCTGGTTGGTAGCCAAGGAAATCCAAATTCTAGTCCTGGCTTTCTGCCAATTTGCAAGTTCTGTGACTTTGGACTCACCATTTTCCATCAGCAAAACAGGACTAGCCAATCACTTCAAGGCTCACGATTAATCTGTGCTCAATGAAACTTTGAACCCTTGAGCATAAAGATAGTTCATATTAGGTCCAGAGAAAGAATACTGATAAGCAAGCACCTCCTCTAGTCCCATACTCAGCCAACCCATTTAATTCCTCAAGCTAGTTTTCCCTGGGGAGAAAGAAGATAAAGCTCAAGACGGCAACAGTGATACCCCATCCCCTGTCTTTTAGCTGTTGCATGCATAGGGAAAGATCAGCCTTGAGCACAGGGGAGACAGGAGAAAATTAAAACTTAAAAGCCAGGTGCATGTCAATGTCCACCTGTCCAGTTTTTTGTAAGGTCTATTCTCTTTTGTTAAGATCTGAAAGGGCCCTTATCTAATATTAGGATGGTTGTGGTTCCTACTTTGTCCAGATTGTAAAGGCATAACTTTTAGGGTATCCATACAGTTCTCTAGTAGGTCATAGTGCCCTTATATGTTTAAGGTAGGGTAAAGGGAGATCCCCTACTGCCTTTATGTGTCTCTAAATATCCAAAAGATGCCCTTACGTGAATCAAACAAAATTGAGGAAAGGAGCTGGATCACACTAATCATACACTGCCCATCAAAAACAACCACTTCCCAAACTATGAACCAGAGACACTTTTTGGGGGGTGAGGGGCGGGAGGGGAGGGATTGGGGTCAGAATGGGGGGGTTGCAATTGTATGGGGAATATAAAAATAAAATTTATTATTTAAAAAAAAAAAAAACAACCACTTCCCAAAAAGGACAAAACTGTACAACCTAACAATGCAAGGCCTTATGATCCCACAACAGCACCATTTTTGGATCATGTCAAGATATATTAACAGTCAAGTCCATCGGTGACGTACATAACTGTCCTCCCTCCCGCAATCTGCCTGGCAAAAACTATTACACACATTGCAAAAAGTATTAATGTAAAAACCCCATACACCACTACTAGTAATTTTAGCAGATAAAGGAGAAGCCAAGTTGGTAAGTGACCTGTGCAGAGCGTTAAGTGCATGGGAAGCCCTTCCCACTTCTAATATACTGCTTCTCTAGCCACCTGAAAGGGTGAAGTTGGAGAAGAGCAAGTACACTCGGCTGTACCATCACCCAGCATGTCACAATCCTGACTCAAACCCCATGGCCTGGAGTCCAACTACTTGGTAGATCGGCAAAGCCCGGTTACATAAGCTCATCAGAGCCTCCTTCAGTGCGCCCCGCCCCATCTCACCCGCCACCCCCAATGCTTTAGGGGGTTCTACTCCTGAACATATTAATCATCATCCTCTGGGAAAGCTTTCCTTTTGCGCAGGGACCTTTGAAATGTGGGTGGTTTCTCATTCTGGGATGGTCGAGGGTAGTGGGGGAAGGGAAACTAACCAAATGACCTTTCAAGGTCCCTTCCTTGGGGCCTCGGGATTTGAATAACAAACCATTGATCTCGCCTCGCCTGGAAAATAAGAAACGATGAAACTATTTCTGGAAGCGAAATGAGGTCAAAACAGGTTCCAGCAATCTGAGCCCTTCATCTGTGGATCCACCCAAAAGGGCAACTATGGTTTGCTTTCGGGGCCGGGGGAAAAGAGGTTAGAAACCGTCAAATCGGAGCAAACCTCAACCATAAGGGTGAGCAGTGTCACCAAGCAAGGCTAGGAGCCTTTGGGCGCAGCCGAGGGCTAAAAGCAACTCTGGGGAGACAGGAAAGCAAGTCAGCCCATGCCGACAGATTGCACCGGAGCCCGGGGGGCGCGCGGGGAAATGCGTAGAATTACCTCATGATGACCCGCTTCCCCTTCACGTCCAGCCTGTCCAGAGTCAGCTTGCTGGAAAGCGACATCTTGGCAACGCGACGGTGGCTAAAAGGCGGGGGTCTGAGACGGCAGCGGAATATGCGTCCGAGGTGCGCTGAGGCAGCGTGCGGAATGCGAAGCGCCGCGCGGGCCCCGTCGCCCCGCCTTCCGCCCCGCCCCTTCCGGGCCGCCGCGCCCGCGGCACCGCCACAGCCGCCGCTATTGGCCGCGGCCTGAGCGACGCGCGCCCGGCGTTGTTCCGAGGCGCTGTCAGTCTGCGCTGTGGGGGGCTGTGTGGTTTGCTTCTGTCACGTCCCACACGCAGCAGCCGTTTCGTGACTAAGGGCGGGGAGTGGGAGGCGGCGCCGCGGGACTGGGGTGGAGAAAGAAGACCATTGGCACAACTGAGTGGACGGAAATGAGTAGGAGACCCAAAGCCGCTGCCAGGGCTCCCCCGCAACGGCCAGAGCAACTGCTGCGCTGCGCGAACTCACCACAGCCTGGAGAAAACGCGCTACCCTCGCCCCCCCACACTCCCGCCCATGGAATTCCCGGCAGCCTTACCAGTATCCATGTAAATGGCACCTCCTTTTCGAAACCTCTCGATTCCCGGCTCCCCAAAAGGCAATCCTAGGTAAAGCTACTAAGTGTCTTCAATAATCGACACCTCTCAGAAGTAGGGGATGACTCAGGTGCCCCCTGAGCCCCACCTTTTGTATAATGCATTGTAATTGTTCTGGTTATGACATAATGCCAACGGCAAACAGTATTGCATATATTAACTAATGCTCTCTAAACGCGGAAGTAGGCACTGTCTTCCTCGTTTTACAGATGAAGAAACAGAGGCTTACAAAGAGGCTTAGTGACTTGCTTTGGGTTTCAGAGCTTGTAAGTGGTGGATTCGAACCTATGTAATCACACTATGGAATATATACACTTAACTATACTACAGACAACACTGCTGGAAACTAGATACCTGGTGGCCAATATGCATGGACCTCAAGGGCATCAGGCTGAATGAAAGTAGCCACACTCCAAGAGTATATATTTTATGACCTCCTGGAAAATGCAAAACTATGGGGATTGGAGATCAGATCATTGGTTACCAGGGACCGGGAGTGGGAGGGCTTCATAAAAAGGACATGCATGAGGAAGATTTTATTGGTCATCAAATTGTTCTGTATGGTGAATGTGGTAGGGGTTGCATGAATCTACGAATGTATTAAAACTCATAAACCGGTCCCCCAAATAAACGAATAGGAAAACAGAGAAAGGTGTACAATTTAGTATTGCATGACTGAGAACACGTCTACCAGCTAGATTCATCCCTTGAACCATTAAGTTGTAACCTCTGTGCTTTAGTTTATAGTGCCCTTCTTAAAATGTAGTACCTCAAGATATTATATTCTATTTCCTTTGAGGAGGAGGAGTGGATAGTGACTGACAATACATATGAAGACATCTAGGGGGCTGGTAATGTTTTATTTCTTAATTTATGTGGGTTAAACCAACCTTCTGGTTTACCCAGGACTGAAGGTGTCCTGCTTTCTTAAGCACAAAGGTGAGGACTCACCAATGTGGTCAATGCTGGTTCCCTCTGATTTGCCCTGTTTCACCTGGGATTGACTGAGGCCTCTATTGCAACTTCTTCTATCTATCCGATACCAATTTTCTCACTCTTTTACAGATGTTCCCAAAAATAACCCCCAGTAATCCATCTCACACAAATTAGCCCAGGATCTGTTTCCCTGGGAACCTTGGGAAGAATTCTAAGTTGGTACTCATGATCTCCACCCTTTGGTGTTTATATCTTTCCATAATCCTCTCCCTGGGCCTCCCCCATGGCGGTGGTGCAGCAGGTTGAGCGCAGTGCTGTGAAGCTGTCTGCAGCCTCTGCAGCGCCGGTTTGATTCCCGGCCGGCCAGGGAGATACCCACATGGCAGGGCAGACCTCTCCTGACTCGCCCACTGCTCCCCTCAGCAGTGTACTTCGGTCTGTCTGCCTGTTCTGTTCCCCCACTCTGTCTCTGGTGAGTCCTCTTACCCCCTGCACCTCTGGCCTGTACCCCAATTCTTGTATAAAAATAAATAAATCTTAGAAAAAAAAATCCTCTCCCCTTGATTATGAACAGGGTCTGTCACTTGCTCCTAGCCAACAAAATATGGCAAAAAATCATTTCTCTCCAATGATTAGGTTATGAAATATATATGTGTGTGTGTGTGTGTGTGTGTGTGTGTATATATATATATATATATATATATATATATATATCTCCCTCTTGCTAGTGCAAGGGAGCAAAAAATCTGCCACCCCTAAATAGATCTTTTTGGCAAGAGGTTGATTTCATGGGAGGGGCTCTGAAGACTGGATGAAGGTTGCTATTGAAAAAGATATTTACATGTAATTTTCTTTGAAAGGGCATGTCCCAGGAAAACCTAATCTCCTTATCTCTTTTCCATGGAGAATGCAGAAATTAAATCTGCATACTTTCGTCTACTGTGCCTTTTCTTGGTAACCTGCCTAACTTAACTTCCCTTTTATCCTCCCCACAAAGTCCTTCTGTCTCTAAAGCCAGATCAGTGAGTCATTCAGTCATGCTGGATCTCTCCCATGTATACAGATGGTATACACATTATTAAACTTATTTTTGCTTTTTCTCTTATCAATCTGTCTGATGTTTGATTATCTGCAGCCTAGAAGAACTCGGATGGGTACAGGATGATTACCTTTGTACCCCTACACTAGATAGACCCCCTTGCTGGTTTTTGAAGTAAACTGCCACATTATGAAACAATCTATGGAGAGGTTCCTCTGACTAGGGGTTATGGGCAGCCTCTAGAAGCTGAGTGTGGCCCCTGATGAACAGCCACCAAGGAAATGAGTCTCTCAGTCTTAAAGATGTAGGGAGAGGAAGTAGGCCATCATTCTGGAAAAAGCGAATATTTCCTTAGTTGAACCTCTGATGAGACTGCTAGCCTGGCCAACTCCTAGATTGTAACCTGGTGAGACTTTGAGCAGATGATTCAGTCAAGAAGTACCCAGGCGCCTAACCACGGAAATGATAAGATAATCAATGGGTGGTGCTTCAAGCTGTTACATTTGTCACACAGTAATAGAAAACTAATAGACCAACCTGTAACACCAAGGATTGATATGTACACTTGTAGAAAAAGTCAAGGAAGATTGAAGACTGAAAAAGTCTTTGTAGTATACAGCATTTGATTTTGAAATTTTATAAATGTACTTCATGATATCACAACTTGTGGGGGGAAAACTTCTGATGGGGATTCTATTTTTAATTAGGTAGATTGATACTGATTTTATGAAAAAAATTAAAAACATTAAGACTGTATTGACATAAAAAGTGGGATATCAAGGGAAAGAATGTAGGATGTTCAGCCAGGAGAAACTACAAGCTGGAAACTCCCTCCTTGCCTCTGAAAACTACCATTCAGAGATCTTGAGTGTCTGAAAAGAGCTATCAAATTTCTAGGCTTCGAAGGATTTTATCCTTTAATATTGGTTTCTCACCCCGAGAAGGCATTTGATTCCTATCTTTCTTATGCATCTCTTTTTTATTATTATTTATTTATTTATTTATTTATACAAGCACTGGGTACAGTCAGAAGCAAGGGAGGGTGAGAGAATTCACCAAGCCAGAGCGGGGAGCAGAGCAGGCAGAAGGACCAAAGTACACTGCTGAGGGGAGCAATGGGCAGCAAGAGAGGTCTGCGCGCCATGCGGGACCCTCCTCCAGTGGCTGGGGAGCAGCCATGGATTGAACCGGCGCTGCAGAGGCTGCGGGGGCAGCTTCGCAACCCAGCGCTCAACTGCTGAGCCACCGGGGAGGCCCATCTTATGCATCTCTTAAGACTTTATTTTCAAGCAATTATGGGGCAAGCCTGGAGGAAAATGGGATGAGCTGGTTTGTGCTAAGGAATACAGGGCAAAAACAGGGGAGGGAAGGGCACAAGGGACTATGGTGATGGTGCATGGGTGAATTGGTGTTGGAAATTATACAGGGACTACACCTGAGAGGAGAAAGCAGACATTATACAAAAAGGAAGAATGATGTAAAATATATATAAACTTAAAAAAAAAAAAAAAGAATAGGGCCTCCCTGGTGGCACAGGCGGTTGAGCGCCGCACTGTGAAGCTGTCCGCAGCCTCTGCAGCACAGGTTCGATCCCGGCCGGCCAGCGAGAATCCCACATGGTGAAGCAGACCTCTCCTGTCTCGCCCGCTGCTCCCCTCAGCAGTGTATTTCAATCTGCCTGTTCTCTTCCCCACTCTGTCTCTGGTGACTCCTCTCACCCTCCTGCGCATCTGGCCTGTGCCCTGGTTCTTGTATAAAAATAAATAAATCTTAAAAAAAAAAAAAAAGAATACAGGGCAAAACTCAAAAGCAGATACACCAAAACATGAAAAAATTATTTAAAAGTATTTATTTATATATGAAGTGAAGAAAGAGAGAAGTAAGAGAGAAGGAGAAGAAAAAATATGGCCAGCTCGTGGCCAGAAGCCATCTATCTGTTCTACTTGTAGATAATGTCAGCTGAGCAGAGACCAGGGTGCAATTAGAAAGCAGACAGAAGTAAAAGAGTGGTCCCGACCCTCCATCTTTTTAATGTCCACATGGCACCTCTGCTCTGCCCCTAGTTCCCTGGAGTTCCTGTTCAGAAAGTCAAGGGTTGGAATCTGGAGAGTTCTGTCTTTTACCATCTAGTTGGCTATGAGTGCCACCCCCTGGCTCAGGATTTGTTCCTCACTGTTCCTCATACTCCCTCTTTAGAACTGCTGTCAGTGTTACTTAAAATTTTTAATTTGGAAAGATTCACTGAGAGTTTTATTTGAAAATTATAAAATAACAATTTGAGCTACCATAGTCCACAATAGCTTTATCCCAGTTCCTCCTAAATGATTTAGGATGCAATATGCCACCTCTAATAGGCATACTTTCCTCCTGAAGGTAGAGCATGGTAAAATCAAAGATGATTGTAGTCATATTATTTGGTCTAAAGGTGAACAGCGTGCCACCACAAAAAAGTCTTTTAAATGAAAAGAAAAAAAAGAACCGAAAAAAGCAAAAAAAAAAATCTTTTTGGCATAAAGATTATTTGGGGCTGGTTATTTTTACAAAATAGCAAAGGAGAAAACTCCAAAAGGTGTCTCCCTTACTGTACAGGGAAGAGGGGAATGACCAAATCTCTTTATCTCTTACTCAGGAAGGCAGCAACATTACTGGCCCTCCCCATGCCCCTGGCATCCTTTGTCTTTAGCTTATAATGTTTAAATAAGAGAGAGCTTCATACATTTCAGAGAGCTACACAGATTTCCTGGATTTCTCACGTGTACCCAGAGCATAAATGTTATTGAAATTTTAATATTTTTAGTCTGTTAGTCTGCTATTTTTTGTGGAAGGTATTCACATAACTGACATAATAACATTGTGTACATTTAAGGTATTGATGTTTTGATTTGATACATTTATATATTGCAAAATGATACCCACTATAGTATTCTTAGAGTTTTTAAAGTCCTTTAAGCAAAAGTGATACAGTATTGACCTAACTTCATATTTTTTGGTAGAATGATTAGGGTACATTGGTATATGAAATGAAATCATAAGTATGAAAGTGCTTTGGAAACAGTAATCAACTACACACATATAAAATTATATTATTGTTACTGTTATTATTTTAAGCAATGTCATATAAAGAGAACTAAAGAATATTTAATGACAAATTTTGATCACAATGTCACACATAAGAGGAGTTAGTACTTGGAGAATGGAGAATATTCCCAGAGCCTCCCTAATATAGGTAATTGCTTCACACAGTGATTCTCAAACTTTAATGTTCATAATAATCTCCTGGGGACCTTCTTAACATGGTTCAGCAGGTCTGTAATTATAAAATTACAGAGCAGGGCCTGAGAATCCGCATTTCCAACAAGCTGCTAGGTCATACTCATACTTCTTCTGGACTGTGGATCATACTGAGTGACAAGAAATAATTTTGGCTCTGGCATTTAAGCTCAGTTTCTAATACTATCATGAGAAAATAAATGTGTGGTAACAATAAAACGTATTCAGAAGGTGTAGATCTTGTCCCTTTCCTACAAATACAGAGCTGGCACTGATGCTCTGTTTTGGAAGATAAGCTTGAAAATCATTCAAGTGGGCTCATATAAATAATTCTAAGCAGAAATATTTCTATCCCTTTTTTTCACTATCTGTAGAGATGAAAACTTCAGATCTTTTAAATAAATTAAGCTTAATATATCAATATTTCTATTGTTACTGGCAAGAAAATTTGTTTTTCTCATCTAATTTTTTTTCTGTTCCAATTTAAAGCTTTTGATACTTCAGATTGGTTGACAGAGAAATTAACTATAGGGGCCTCCCTGGTGGCCTAGGGGTTAAGTCTCAGTGCTACAACCACAATGGCCTTCTCAGGCAGCCTGAGCTTGATCCCTGGCCAGGGAGCTAGACCACATGGTGCAGCAGACCTCTCCTGTCTCACTCTCTGCTCCCCTCAGCAATGTATTTCAGTAGATACGCCTGTTCTGCTCCCCACTCTGTCTCTGGTGAATCCTTTCATGCCTGGCATCTCTGGCCTACACCACAGTTCTTCTACACAAAAATAAATGAATAAATTCTAAAAAAATGAAATTAACTACATAATCATTCCCAACTTATCCTTTTAATAATTACAACCCCAGGGCCTCCCTTGTGGTGCAAGGGATTAAGCACCGCACTATGAAGCAGTCTGCAGCCTCTGTGGCACGAGTTCAATCCCGGCCGGCCAGGGAGCAACCCATTTGGCGAAGCGGATCTCTCTTGTCTCGCCCGCTGCTCCCCTCAGCAGTGTGTTTCAGTCAGTCTGCCTGTTCTGTTCCCCGCTCTGTCTCTGGTGAATCCTCTCACCCCCCGCATCTCTGGCCTGTACCTCGGCTCTTGTATGCATAAATAAATATTTTTTAAAAAATCAAAACCCTAGAAGGATGGGGCAAGATGGCAACAGAGTGAAGGTGCTCCTCCGCATACTCACAGCTAGTTTGCAGCAGAAGAAAGCGAATAACTCCTTGAGAAAAAACAATTTATCCCTATGTTATTGCAGCACTGTTTATAATAGGTAAAATCCGGAAACAACCCAAATGCCCAAAAACAGATGACTGGATCAACAACATGTGGTGTATATATACACAATGGATAAACTCACGCCATTCACAGCAACATGGATGGAGCTACAAGGAATTACGCTCAGTGAAATAAGTCAGAAGGAAAAAGAAAAATATCAGATAGTTTTACTTATAGGAGGAATATAGGGGAACCATATAAGACATCAGGGGAAAAAGATAATCACAATACAAAACACAACAAAGCAAAACAAAAACAAACAATTATAATCCAGAGACATCCTGCAGGGGTGGAGGAGGGAGAGGGATCAGAGGGAGGGAGGGAAGGAGGAGCACAGGGGACTGAGGTGATGGTGCATGGGCGAATTGGTGAAGGAAATTCTATGGGGACTACACCTGGAGGGGGAGAGCAAACATTGTTTAAATATGAACAATGATGTAAAAAATACATAAATAAAAATTTTTGAAAAAAAGAAAAGGAAAACAGGCTTATTAGCTTTTTTTTAATCTTACATGAAGAAATATTCAGAGTGAAGGGAAAAGCTATTTATTTTGTCTTCTTATTGCAATGCAGTCTAGACCACTCTGCTGTAGTACAGTAATTTTTATTTGCTTTAAAAAGGCTATAGGGGCCTCCCTGGTGGCGCAGCGGTTGAACTCTGTGCTGTGAAGCTGCCCACAGCCTCTGCAGTGCCGTTTAGATCCCTGGCCCCAGGGTGAGGGTCCCACATGGGGTGCAGACCTCTCCTGCGGTGCCCACTGCTCCCTTCAGCAGTGTGTTTCATTAGTCTGCCTGTTCTGCTTCCTGCTCAGGCTCTGGTGAATTCTCTCACCCTCCTGTGCTTCTGACTGTACCCAGTGCTTGTATAAATAAATAAATAAATAAATAAATAAATCTTAAAAACGAAAAGAAAAGAAAAAGTCTATAAAGTTTCAGTTATGCAAGGTGAATAAATCCTAGAGATCCACTGCAGGCTGTAGTGAATAGCTAACTACATTGTATTGTATACTTAAAATTTTGCTAACAGTGGAAAGAGACTTTTGGAGGTGATGGATAGATCTATTGATTGTAATCATAGTTTCATGGAATTATACTTATCTCCCAATTCATTAAATTGTATGTATTAAATATGTGCAGCTTTCAGTACATCAATCATACCTCAAAAAAGTGGCTTTAAAAATAAAAAAGGGCCTCCTTGGTGGCACAGGTGGTTGAGCGCCACACTGTGAAGCTGTCCACAGCCTCTGCAGTGTGGGTTCGATCCTGGCCGGCCAGCCAGGAAGATGCCCACATGGCGCGGCAGACCTCTCGTGTCTCGCCCACTGCTCCCCTCAACAGTGTATTTCCTCAGTCTGCCTGTTCTGTTCCCCGCTCTGTCTCTGGTGAATCCTCTCACCCTCCCACGCATCTGGCCTGTACCCCGGTTCTTGTATAAAAATAAATAAATCTTAAAAAAATAAAAATAAATAAAAATAAAAAAGGAAAAAAACACAATTATAGCACAGGCTAGGCGTAAGGTGTAGAGGATGGGACTCCAGTGAACAATGGAATGGACCAAGCAGGTAACCTGCTCAGGAGGACAAGGTGAGACGCTTTGGCCCTGTGACCCCCTGTGGCCTGGCAGATACTGTAACCAGCAGAGTGAAAGTGGCAAGGACCTTATACTGTAACTCTCAGCAGACCCCAGCAAGCGCCAGGACAGGACTCAGAAGCAAACCTGCCACAGTAGACCCCCAAAGACATGAGTACATACCTCAGCGAGCTCCAAGGCAAGTCCTATAGGCAGCCCCACCAGCAGAAGCACTTAGCAGAGCTCAGCAAGCCCCAGGATGGGACTTGGAAGCAGACCCACCAAGGTAACCCACCCTGAAGAGCTTAGTGAGCTCTGGGGCGGACTCTGGAAGCAGTGGTTTTACATGTAATTATATTAAAACTGAGATTCAAAACTTCTAGATTTTTCAAGTCCCAAGAAAAGGCTTGTATGAAAATGTCATCAAATATTATATGCAGGGACAAGTTTATTGAAGCAATTGAGGTCAGAAAACTCATTTTTCACTACAGCTTCCAGGTGGTTCTAGGAGGAATCAGAATTTGAAAAGTCCTGTGCTTCAGAGTTCCAGTATTATTGTATTGCAGGTCTAAACTCTCTTAATTAGGAAACTGAGCAAAGGAGTATCTCAATTTTCACTATTCAGCACCCAGACAGGTTGAGCTCCTTCAATGAATATAGCCCATAGAAAGTCATATTATTGAGTTCTGTAATGGGATTTCTAGAAAGAAAGAGAGATTGTAGGTGTCTCAATGGTGAAAATGCAAAATCTGGAAAGCTTTTAAACCTTTTGTGTCTCAGGTCTATGACTGCCAAGTCCTGGAGGGAACTATAGGTCATCTTGCTGACAAAGGAAAGTTGGCATTTATTTAGATTCAGCCTTCAGAGACTGGGCATAGCATTAAACTCACTGTCATTGAAGTGAACCAGATCATTCCTTTGACTCAAGGCAGGTACTATTGGCAAGGTCCTTGATGCCCTCTACACAGTGGCGGTTTTCTGAAAAAGCAAACCCTCTAATCTCTGATATGGGTAAATTTCTGAGAAAGTGATGTGCTATGCTCAAGTTTAAGTGAGTTCCTCTAAACTCCTGGTTACGCTGGTCCATTTTCCTGAGATTATACAAGGCTCCAGCTGGAAGCATCTTCAGTTTCGCCAATGATTCACTTAGATTCAGGCTTCTCAGCTGAGCCAGAGATTCCAGATCTACATTTTGGATGACTTGATGGCTGTTTTGAGAGATATCTAGAGTGGTCAAATTAGGCAGTGACAAAGCAGAGAAATTTAATTTCATTAGCTTGTTCCCCTGCAGGCTCAGCTGAGTCAGGGAAACCAATGAACTGAGGCTGTGGTCCAAGGAGACGATATTGCTATTGGTAAGATCAAAGTATTTCAGGTGTGGAAGTTGTTGGACCAATTCAAGAATATTGGGGAAATTAGTAATATAATTTCAAGATAAGCTTAAATCTTTCAATTTGACAAGAGGGAAAAAGGCTTTTTTATGAATAGAGATAATTGATTTTGGTTCAGGATCAAAGTCTACTTTGTGGACAATCCCACAAAGTAGTTGGTCACAGTTTGAATCTTATTTTCAACTAAATTCAAAAGGGTCAGGTTTTCACGTCCCCAAAAGGCTCCCTCTTCAGTCCTCCAAAGGGAATTCCATTCTTGTCTCAAGTCCTCCAGACTTAGGGAAGCTAAGGGAGGAAGGATCTGAATTTGGTTCTGTGTCAGGTTGAGGTGAGGAGTGTATCCAGGGATATCACCAATGACATGTCAAGTTGGTGAGCTTATGAATGCAGAACACATGGTGAATGTCCAATTCATACTGTTGTGCATTTACTAAATCCATATGTCTCTGCCAAAGGCAGCAAAGAAATTTCAATTAAAATTAGCCAGGGCCTCCTTCGTGGCACACAGGGTTAAGTCGCAGCACTATAAAGCTATCTGCAGCCACTGCAGTGCGAGTTTGATCCCAGGCTGGCCAGGGAGCTGACTGACATGACTCAGCAGACCTCTCCTGTCTCACCTGCTGCTCCCCTCAGCAGTGTGTTTCAGTCAGTCCTCCTGTTCTGTTCCCCACTCTGTTTCTGGTGAATCTTCTCACCCTCTGCACCTCAGTTCTTGTGTGCATAAATAAATGCATCTTTAAAAAGATAAAATAAAATGAGCCAAAGTTGTTGAGGCAGGAAGCAATCTAAATCATTCTTGTCAGCCCCAGCCTGAGTTATTATAAAGAAAAAAAATCCCTTCACACATGTGATGCTCATTGTTGAAAGAATGGTCCTTCCATTTTGACTTTTTTTATAAAGAAAAAGAGTTATTTAGTTTAAATTTCTCTCTTAATAAATATTTCATAGTTTCTTCAAGAAAATTAAAAAATTTGTCCCAAAGTTAGCTTCCAATAATAAATTCATTTCCCAAACAATCTCTGTGTATCAACAAAGAACAGTGTTCTTTTTCCTTCAATCAAAATGATTAGCACTTGGAGGCAGAGAAGGCAATTTCGTATTTGATATAATTTAGAGAATTAAGAAGCTCTGCAACTCTCCCCTCACACCTACACAACACCCCCCACCCTTGATTGTTTTGACTGATTCCTGAAACTCTACCACCGGAGATACATTTTGATGTCTATAGATCTCAGTCCAGTTAAAAGATAATCATGTATAGTGAGGACAAAACCAAAGCAAAACCAGATTTACAGTTCACCTTTATCTTAATGGAAATGAATATAAAGTTCTTGCTCTAGAGTCACTCATTTCACCACAATTTATATTTACATCTCTAAGACTATTGCCAACATATGACATCCTAGTAAGGAGAGAAAATACAACTATAGAAATAATTATGTCAGTCAAATTTTGTGATATGTGTTGCCTAAAGTTTCTTCACCTTTACCTCCCAGTTTCAACCTGTTCTCCCAGTCTCTCACAGTAATGTCATGAGAAAAACACCATCCCAGATAGACCTGGATTTCAATCCTGTCTCCTTCAACAAAGTATTTAACCTTGCTGAATTTGTGGATGTTTCTTGAGCCATATAATGCAATAGCAATAACTACTTATGCCCTCATGACACATTACAGATTCAACAAGACTACTTAAAATACCCAGCTTTATGCCTGATACACTGTGGAGCTCAATAAAAGGTTATTTCCTTCTTTTTGTCTTAATTCTGGGCCAAGACAACACACCATCTTTGTGTGGATCTTCTTGATCTCTTCTAAAGAGCACAGACAGCCACAAAGGAAGGAGAGAAACAGTATAGTTGAGGATAGGTGTTTTCTTTCCTTTGTAAATTTTCATATGTATAAACAAAGGACATATTTTCTAATGCTATTAGTAATTCTAAAAATCAAAAAACAAAACAAGCATTGATTATAGAAACTAGATATAGATATCTATATGCAAAGATATATATCTCACCAGTTTCTACAATATATATGATATATAGTCTGTTTATATATATTACATATTTTATATAAATGTATTATAAATGAGTATAATGTATTATATATTACATATATTATAATTACATATACATAACATAATGGAAATTCTTTGTATTGGTACATTTATGATCACATCAATATTACAATGAACAGAATAACAAAATATGGCACTGAGTAGTTTTTATAGTAAAGTAAGCTACTTATTGATATCTTTAATGTTAAGACTTTTAATATATACAAGAAAGCCCACCTTTCTAATATCAGTAACACTTGATATAATCCAATTTTGTAATGCTTGTAATTCTAGCAGTATTAAAGTGATATCTTATTGTCTTTTATTGAAGTATTTCTGAATATCATGAAAATTTACACTCACACTTTGTATTCATGGCCATGTCAGATAAAATGAAAAGACAATGTGTTAATTATAGTTTCTATATCAGCGATAAGGCAGTCTACTGTCATTTTGACTGAGACGTGTAGATTGACTCTACATTAGGAGGCCAATGTTTTAAGATATTTTGCCTTTGTTGGGAAACAAGAAGGAATGAGGAAAGAGAAGTTGATGCAGAAGATGAAGAATTAGTAGTGTAAGTAAATATGTTTTCCTTACGTGTGGGAAACTGAATGCAACAAGATAGCACTTTTAATGTGTTCTCTACTCTCATAAATGACAAGGGATACCAATATGACCCCTAAAATCTATCCACATTAGTTACAGGAGATGTTAAGTGAAAGAAAAGTATAAACATCCAAATTTCCTGCCTTGACAAGGGACAGAAAGGGGCAAGCTTTACTGGTAGAGATTCCATGGGGACAAGACTAGTGGAGGTTTCTTTTATCTGAAACTGGTGTCACTGCCCTTTAAAGGAGCATTCAGGGCCTCCGTGGTGGCGCAAGGGGTTAAGCGTCAGCACTATGAAGCTATTAGCAGCCACTGCAGCACTGATTTCCATCCCCAGCCAGGGAGGTGACCCACATGGCGCAGCAGACCTCTCCTGACTCAACCGCTGCTCCCCTCAGCGGTGTACTTCAGTCAATCTGCCTATTATTCTGTTTCCCAATCTGTCTCTGGTGAATCCTCTCACCCCCCCATCTCTGGCCTGTACCCCAATTCTTGTATGCATAAACAAATACATCTTTAACAAGAAAAAAAATTCAAAAAAAAATTTTAAATGAAAAATAATATTTTTTATTTATCATTTTGTTACACTGGTTCGCAACACTGTATATGATTTAGGAGAATAGGTTCACACCACTTCAGATGTATGTTCTCACACCTCACCCACCACCTAGGCACCCATAATGCACTAACACAGTCCACTCGCTCTATGCCCTCTATTCTTCCTCACTCTCCATGCTCCCCTTCTATTGCCTCAATTCTGCAGATTTCAAGGGTTTATTTCATTTTAGTTTTGTCTGTTACTTTGTTTTGTTCCTTTTATAGTCTACAAATCAGTGGAATAATCTTTTTACTTCTGATTTCATTTAGCATAAGCCCCTCCAATTTCATCAATGTTCTTGGTATTGGCAAGATTTTTTTTTTTTTTTATGGCTGAGCAGTATTACATCTCTATATAAACCACATATTTTTCATTCACTCATTTATCATTGCTACATTACTTCATAAAGTTGTTTATGTGTCTATTTAACTTTGGGGTTACAATTTTACTGTTCCTTGTATGCACATGCTTCTTCATTCACACTCCATTACCTTCCGGTGGCTACAGCAATGGTCAACATTATTGCCACTTCTGCCCTCACCCTGCACACAAGAACACAGGCTGTAGGCACTGCGCCCTTAATTCTTTCCGAGGATAGAGCGAGATCTCTCACACCTGTTCTTCCTACTGCAATGGCTCATGACGACATGGCTCTGCCTGAGGGAAGGAGTGAAAGGGGAGCTTTCCTCACTCATCCTTGGAACTCCCAGTGACCTAGGCCATACTTGTGTTAGTGCATTACTGCAGTGCCCTTTTGAAAAGTCCCTCCAGGGAAATTAACTACACCCTGAAGTGCCATGGCCAATCCCTAGCCTATGCCACATGCCAGGGAATTTACTTTCCTGGCTGTGCTCCCCTTTGCCTCCTCCATTTGTCTTGGAGAAAATGTTTGCACATCATACATCTCACAAAGGTCTGATATTCAATATCTACAACTATCTTACACAATTCAGCAAAAAGAAAACAAATACCCAATCAAAAAATGAGTGGAAGCACTACACAGCCACTTTTCCAAAGAAGACATACAGATGCCCAACAGGCACATGGAAGATGTTTATCATCACTATGTCAGAGAAATGCAAATCAAAATCACAATGAGAAATTACCTCACACCTGTGAAAATGGCCTATATCAAAATGGCAAGAAGCAAACATTGATAAGAATGTGGAAAAAAGGGAATCCTTATATACTGTGATGGGACTGTAGACTTATCCTGCCCCTATGGATCAGAACACACTGATCCCAGCTCACTCCCAATACACACAATCAGAGGAAGGAGGCAGAGAGTTGAGGGTATATACTAGACATTCCAAGATGGCTCCTAAGCAAGGGAGGTGAGGTCTTTGTCCCTGGGACACATCAGTGGAAGTTAACCAAAGCCCTCCATGAGGCTACTCACTATAGGAGAGATACCACATGGAACATGACTCAGAAAATGTTCTTTGGGAAAGGGCTCAGAAAAACCATAAAGTAGACCTCTATGGTCTGCGAACCGTGCACCCAAAATAGCACTCAGACCTATCCCATCCCTCTGCTATTGACAAAACCTGTGCAAACCAGGCCTTCCCCTGGCAAGGATTGGCAGATGGGCTTCGACCAAATGCCCCCACCCCAAATTAGGTTACAAGTACCTTCTTGAATTGAGGTTTTTCCCACCCATTGGTAAAAAGCAATAGAAGTTTGCAAATGCTTGCTAAAGAAAGTGGTCCCAAGGTTCGGGCTGCCTGGGTTCATACCGAATGACAATGGGCCTTGCTTTATGGCTAAAGTAACCCAGACCCTCTCAACTAGCATAGGGATTACTTACCAACTGCACACTTCTTAGCATCTGCAGTCCTTGGGAGTGGAAGAGAGATGAACCAAACTCTTAAGAGAACCCTGGACAAAGTTACTACCAAAAATGCCCCTAAGGATCTGGGTTGCGCCAAAGAGTGACCTAAAGCTCAGCCCCTTTGAGATGGTATATGGGGAGCCCTGCCTCAATACTGACTTCTTGTTAGATGGGGAACTTAACCACACTTAGAGATTGTAACCAATATGAGCCAAGTTCATAAAGCAATATGTAATTATGGAAATAAAATTCTATCAAAACCTACTAAAAATGAAAACAGGTCAACACAATTCAGGCCAGGAGACCAGGTCTTACTTAAGACATGGATGAAGGGATAACTAGAAGATCACCTCCTGGAAAAGTGGAAGAGGCCATATGATGCCATCATATCACCCCTACTGTGGTAAAACTCAAAGAAATCTCCAATTGGATGCACATCTTCTCTCTTCTGAAGATCAACAGGGACTTCTGGAGGATGCATCCTATACCTGCAGACTGGGGGAGGACCTCAAACATCTTTTCAAAAGGACCAACCAGGAATAAGATAAGTAATGTGATGGGCGGAGCTGATATTTGCCCTACCAGTGACAGTCATTCTAGTAACCTTCCACCACAATTTTCAACATCTTTCTACCAGGAAATAGCTCCTTTGTCCCTGCTAGGTGTGAGAGTCTTTGAGATGAGTCTCTGGCAATCTCTTTTAATAGGATTTCTGTGGACTCTGAGCAACTTCCATGTTTCAGCAGTGTGGAACCAGAATTTTCTCAAATTATCAACCTAGGAGAAAATTTCAGAAATTGCTGGGTCTGCCATCAGAACCCCCATATCAATCCCACCTCCCTACTGCATTCTCACTCCCCAACCTTTCTATGATCCTTATGACCCAAAAGGGAATGTTCCAACCAAGACCAATGAAGGTATCAATTTCCCTACCCAGAACATTTCACTTTTATTTTATTTTATTTTAAAGATTTATTTAATTATGCATACAAGAGCTGGGGCACAGGCCAAAGATTGGGGGGGGGGTGAGAGGATTCACCAGAGACAGTGTGGGGAACAGAACAAGCAGAATGACTGAAACACACTGCTGAGGGGAGCAGTGGGCGAGACAGGAGAGGTCTTCTTTGCCATGTGGGTTTCTCTCCGGCCAGTCGGGGATCAAACTTGGCTGCAGATAGCCTCATAGTACGGTGCTTAACCCCTTGCGCCACCAGAGAGGCCCAATATTTCATTTTTAATCTGAGTAAGGCAACCAACCAATCTCCATGACTGTTGAGTTGTTCGATTGCTCAGCTCTCTTAAAGCCCTGAACCCTTTGCCCCCAAATGTCTTTGAGATTTAAGAATACTCTATTTCCCCAAGTCTCAAATTTAATAAAGCACCCCTTGTCAGACTAGCCTCACTCACTGGGGTCCTCTCCCTCTCCAAGAATACAACAATCAGGGAGGCTTCTTTTATGGATCCAGTGAGTGTTCTTATAGGTCCTTTCAATGGTGGATGACCTTTAGTAGACCCCAGAGTCTCCAATTCATCCTCCATCTCAGGTACCAGGATGGGAATCTGACAGATTAATGGCAAGAGGCACACTGACAGGCAGTATGAAAGTTCTCCAGGGAAATTGGGAAACAATTTCAGAAGAATCAATGGCTATCCCCATACTGTTCACCAGTCTCCCCCTCCTTAATCCTAGTGCCAGAATAGATAAACTCCAGAATTCCTCTACACAAATGTGTGTGCACCTGAAGGCTACATCTTCATCTGTGATGTCTGAGATCATACCCTGCCCTCCTCCTGACAACCAGCTACTCTTCTCTAACACCTGCCATTTGTTAACCCCTACCAATGCATAGATAATGTTCACTGTGTGAGAGATTGCTATATCACTATGCTGGGGGTGAAAGGAATAGGGAGAAGTATGCTGTAATCCTGCATTAGGGAGGCAGGAGTAGGGCTGGTAGTTAAACTCGCTGCCCTGTGGTCAGGTTTCGTTTTCCATGAAGTCACTTTAAGGAATCTTCCCCAACAAATAATCTTGCTGAGCAAGCTAGACAGGCACTAGCATGTTTATATGAATTACTCAACACCCTTGCTAATATGCCCCCAACAATAGACTTGGCCTGGATTATCTTCTGGCAGCACAAGGGAAAGTATGTGCAGTTACTTATTGCCACAACTAGATAAATAGCACAGGGAAATTGGAGGTTAATATCAAGGCCATATATAAACAAGTCAAATGGCTTCACCATATCAGGTAGGCAAACCCCTCTACCACTTCCATTTGGAATACTATTAAATCAGCCATTCCTTCCATTGGTTTTTACCCCTAATAGGGTTTTTTTTGCCCTGCTGTGGCCACTGGTGGCAATCCTATTGTTACTGATCTTTGGGTCATGTCTGCTCAACCGCTTATCTTTTCCAGATTGCAGCAGTTCTACATCAAGATGATGGTTACAGAAGTCTTCCAACCTACCCCTACTCAGGATGGCAGCTGATCCCACCACTCACTAGAACAGTCAGCAAGAGATTTTCACTCCTCCAGAATTCAGGGGCAACAACCCTGTCCAGCAAGAAGTAGCTGCAGAAGAAGAGCCCGTTGGTCCCAAGTTCCCATAAAGTTGAGGATGAAATCTCTCAGGGGGTAATGAGACAGTGTAGGTGAATTAAACTTTGAGTGATAGCATGGAATTGTCCAATAGCCTGTTTAAACAGGTGTACTAAATCATGAGCTGACAGGTTGCAGCCGAACATTTGGTTTAAACATCCTATCCCAGTAGACCGACTAAAGGTGCCACACTTAGACAAAAGGAGCTATATCCTCAAAAATGATTGTTTCACAATTTCCTGGAAGGGGCAGGCTGTGGCCAAGGGCCATTTCATGTCTCACCACTTGTGTTTTCTCCACCTATATGGATTACTGTCCAATCAGACTCTTACCACTTGTTTCAAAAGCTTAAAAGTCCAATGAAGTGCTTTCACAGCTGTTCCAGCTCCTGGGGAGACTGACTTAGAAATGATGGCTGTGGATCGGGAGACTTTTACGATGCTTACTCAGCAGCGTCTACAGGCTGAAAGGAGTAATCTAACCAAGGTATCTGCCAGTCCCTGAATAATTTATTTTGAACAGAGGCAGCTGGTTCATGTGACTATTTGAAACAAGAACTTTACTGTAGGGTAAATGGTTTTTCAGGTTTTTCTGCCCTCCCACCATTAGGATTGCCCTGCCTGATGGGCACCTGCAGTTGTTAGATTGTTGCAAACTGTCTTATTTACTTCTGTGGGCCATGGGAGGAGTACTGAGATAGTCACAGAGAGAAGCAGCGCAGGAAAGAGACAGAAGATAGAAGGGGTGAATGAAGCCAGAGAAGCCCAGGATGAAGACTTGCCTGGGGCTTGGAGGCCTACCAGCCTCCTGGCCCCCTGGCACTCCTGCCTGCCATGTACCTGTTTGCCACACTACATGTAAAGCTCAATAAAAGCCTGAGAAAGCCACGGAGGGCTCCAAGACTCTCCTTTACCCGTCTGACGAATCAGAAAACCTGCACAGTGCCCATCCTGCCCCTACATTTACCCAACAGTTAACGTCCTAAATTTAAGCACTCAGCTATGCCTCAATGTGAGAGCAGTATTTTAGTTGAAGTGACACAAACATGAAGAGTAACAATTATGGGCCTCCCTGGTGGCGCAGCAATTGCGCGCTGGTTGCGAAGCTGCCCACAGCCTCTGCAGTGCCAGTTCCATCCCTGGCCACCGGGCGAGGGTCCCACATAGCGCGCAGACCTCTCCTGCTGCCCGCTGCTCCCCTCAGCAGTGTACTTCGTCACTCTGCCTGTTCTGTTCCCCGCTCTGGCTCTGGTGAATTCTCTCACCCTCCAGCGCCTCTGACTGTACCCAGTGCTTGCATAAATAAATAAATAAATCTTTTAAAAAAAGTAACGATTATGAAGGAAAATGGAAAGCTAATATTGCAAAATTTAAGGACTCAAAGGAATGCGATTAGTTTAGGAAGAATTTACATGGTCTCACTCATAGCAGGAATTTAGAAAACCTAAATAACGGACCAGGAAAAAGACTAATTAATACAAAGTAAAAATCAAAATCAACAAGGAACTATAAACCAGAGACACACTGGTGGGGGGGGGGGGAGAGGAAGGACTAGGATCAAAATAAGGGGGGGTGCAATTGTATGGGGGATATAACCAAAATGAAAATGCATACATTGTGCAAAAATGAAAAATGATGTAAGATTTATATAAAATAAAATATTAAAAAAAATTACATGCTGCTATTTTGGTGCTCCTCAAATCTTGCAATAGGGGCCTTCTTACAGGCAGAAGAAGCTGTCTTCAAAATAGGTAATTAGCAACTTAGTTGCAGAACAGTAACTGAACTACACACCCAAGCAGCTGTGACTAGTTTGTCCTTCTACCCCTATGATCAAGCTGAGGAAATAATAATTTGCCTTGTGTTTTGTGTGTGTGTGTGTTTTAGAAATATCACCTCCATTACCACTAACTCTCACAATTCTGCAAGACAGGATTTTTTTTTTTCAATTTTTATTTTCTTACATCATTGTTGATTTTTGTACAATATTTGCTTTCTCCCCTCAGGTGTAATCCCCAGAAATCTCTCACCACAGCACCCATAAATGGTAACTATAGTCCCTTGTGCTCTTCTTGTTACAGGGCAGGGAGAGGGGCACCCCAGACCCTATAAACTTGCCTGCTCTAAATAGGTTCTGCCCTCTACCACATCAACACAAAACATACGAGACTTTAATGAAAAGGAACTTTAATATAATTAGTAAACAGTACAGGAAAGGCAAAGAATATAGTTTCTAAATCAACCACCCACAGTTACCTATCTCCTCGTGGGTAAAAGTCCACCCAAACAGGATTGGCCCAGAGCAAGGCCCAAAAGCCTGCCACAAGTCTAAAGCATCTTCCAGTGGGGACCCACAGAAAAGGATAGAAACAACCAGACAAGTTTGGGAGGAAAAGAGCAAAATCGAAATCAAGATAAAAGCTGCCATTGTCACGTCCCCACGGGTCTCTCACCCACATCTGTGTCAACCAGTCCACGACCAAAAGGCAAGCGCCGTTTCTTCATGTGTCTCCCTGTTCAGTGTGTCTCCTCCAGGTCTCCTTCTGTCTCTCCATCCTGTTTCCTTCCTTTTCAGTCTCCCATGCAGCTTCTTCTCCTCCCTGCTCAGCTCTAACCTCCCTTGGGCAGGGCAGGAAACCTGGAACCTCACCCTTTCCTGGGGACCACTGTTACATTCTCTCCCGTTTTGACCCCTCTCCTTCCTCCTTCCCTGCTGTATGCCTCAGATCTATAGTTTAAGGCAGAATTCTTTATTTTTTAAGTTTTATTTTATTGGGGCCTCCCTGGTGGCGCAAGGGGTTAAACACCGCACTATGAAGCAATCTGCATCCTCTGCAGCATGAGTTCGATCCCCGGCCGGCTAGGGAGCAACCCACGTGGTGCTGTAGACTTCTCCTGTCTCGCCCTCTGCTCTCCTCAGCAGTGTACTTCACTTAGTCTGCCTGTTCTGTTCCCCACTCTGTCTCTGGTGAATCCTCTCACCCCTTGCATGTCTGGCCTGTACCCCAGCTCTTGTGTGCATAAATAAATCTTTTTTAAAAAGTTTTATTTTGTTTACTTATGCATACAAGAACTGGGGGCTAGGTGGAGGGGAGTTGTGTGAGAGGATTCACCAGAGACAGAGTGGGGAGCAGAACAAGCGGATCTACCGAAATCCACTGCTGCGGGAAGCAGCAGATGAGACAGGAGAGGTCTGCTGCATAAGGCAGGAATTCTTATTCTCACTTTGTACTTGAAGACACTTCTAAGATTTCCTAAAAGTTTTAACTTGAAGTTTCTTTAAAGTAACTTGTTCATGGTCATTGTGATAGGAAGATGCCTACATCCTATGCCCAGAACATGTGAATATGTTAGTTCACTAGGCAAAAAGGGACTTTACAGATGTAATTAAGGATCTTGAGATAAGTAGATTATTCTGTGTCATCTGAGTAGAACTAATGTCACAAGGGTCATTATAAGAGGGAGACAGAGGATCAGAGGTAATAGAAAATGTGACAATAGAAACCAGAAGTTGGAGTGATCTTAGGGGCCATGAGTCAAGGAATGTAGGCAGACTGTAGAAGCTGAAACAGGCAAGATATTGTATTCCCCCTAGAGTCCATAGAAGGAATTTTTTTAGCCCCAAGACACATTTCATATTTCTGTCAAATTGTAAGATAATAAATTTAAGACACTAAATATGTTGTAATTTGTTATAGCAACAATAAGAAACTGATAAAGCCACCCAGCTGGTAAGAGACAGAACTGGGATTTTGTGAATAGGTCTGGTGGGATCCAAACCAGTGCTCTTTCCAACATTATCGGGATAAAGTGCTTTTAAAGAAATAGTGGAGGGCCTCCCCGGTGGCGCAGCGGTTGAGCGCTGGGTTGCGAAGCTGCCCGCGGCCTCTGCGGCGCCAGTTCGATCCCCGGCTGCTCCCCGGCCACCGGAGGAGGATCCCACATGGTGCGCAGACCTCTCCTGCCACCCGCTGCTCCCCTCAGCAGTGTACTTCAGCCCTTCTGCCTGCTCTGCTCCCCGCTCTGGCTCTGGTGAATTCTCTCACCCTCCCGCGCTTCTGACTGTACCCAGTGCATGTATAAACAAGACAAACAAATATAATAAAAATAAATAAATAAAAACATGCCTCTATAAAAAAAAAAAAAAATAAATAGTGGATGTAAACATAGGTGAAAACCATAGAACACAAAGAACTTAGTAGAGCTGATCCTGGAGTCTTTTGTCCCACAATAATCTCTTCTACATGGCCCAATGTGTTCCAGTTCAATAGTTCTGAAGTCATTTGGATTAAAAAATACTCTTTTCAAATTACTGCAAATATTTCTGGCCAGATCTAAAGACCACTGGCACTATAAGATGGATTAAGTTAATCTGTATTTCTTCTATTACTTGGTGATAATAACTTCAATGAATAAAGTTTTGACTAAGACGAAGCAAGTAATTTCAAAGTAATGGCAGTTCTTCAGTCTATAAACAGACCATGTGGTAGGAGGTAAGATTCTTACAGTGAGAAGCTGGGGTCAATTGAGGGCAGTAAATACATTATATTAAAGATTACGTACCCTATTTCAAACTTCTTCAGAGAGAGGACTGACTGTATGGAGGTTTTCAGATTTCTTAAATTGCATGAGATTCTCTTTATACTAGCAACTTCAATTTAAACCTTGTCCTCAAGACAAGGAAAAAATAATGAAGCTGGCAAGAGGGAAAAAACAGATAACATTCAAAGGAAAGCCAATCAGGCTGACATCAGACTTCTCTGAAGAAACACTACAGTCAAGGAGAGAGTGGAGGGACATAGTCAACAGACTCCAGGAAAACAGATGCCAGCCAAGAATACTCTATCCCGCAAAGCTCTCCCTCCTTTTGAAGAAAGAGTATGGACCTTCCCAGACAAACAGAAACTCCGGAATTTCATTACAACTAAACCCCCACTCCAAAAATTCTACAAGGAGTCCTAAAGCCAGAACCTCAGAGGGGCGAATAACAATGAAAGAAGGCCAAAAAAAAAAAGTTATTAAAAGAATAATTAAATAAAATCAAAGGAAAGACAAACACAATGACAAATACAGATGCTAACATATCAATATTAACTCTAAATGTAAATGGACTAAACTCTTCAATAAAAAGACACAGAGTTGCAGCCTGGATTAAGAAACAAAACCCAACCTTTTGCTGTCTCCAGGAAACACATTTAGCTACAAAAGATAAAAATACGGTCAAAGTTAAAGGATGGAAAACAATCCTACAAGCAAATGGACCAAAAAAGAAAGCAGGAACAGCTATACTTATATCAGATAAAACAGATTTCAAACTCAAAAGATAAAAAGAGACCCCAATGGTCACTACATTATGATCAAGGGGACAATACTTCAAGAAGAAATAACACTCATTAACATATACTCACCAAACGAAGGAGCACCAAAATATATCAGACAACTGTTGTCCTCTCTGAAAACAGACATCGGAGAAAACACATACGTAGTGGGAGACTTCAACACACCACTATCAACAATGGATAGATCAACAAGACAAAAAATAAGTAAAGAAACCAAAGCTCTAAATAAGGACCTAGAGCATTTGGGCTTAACAGACATCTATAGAACACTAAACCCCAAAAAAACAGAGTACACATTTTTCTCAAGCGCACACGGATCATTCTCCAGGATCGATCACATACTGGGGCACAAGACAAATATCAACAGATACACCAAGATTGAAATCATATCAACCATCTTTTCTGACCATGAAGGCATCAAACTAGAAATAAACCATAAAAAGAAGGCAAGGAACTTTCCTACCTCATGGAGATTAAGAACCACACTACTGGAAGACCACTGGACTAATGAGGAGATAAAAGAAGAAATTAAAAAATTCTTTGAATTGAACGACAAGGAGGACACCAATATCCTAAATGTATGGGATGCAGCAAAAGCAGTAATAAGAGGAAAATATATAGCAATAGAAGCTCACATCAAGAAACAAGAAAGAACTCAAAGAAGCAACCTAATCTCGAAGCTCAAAGATCTAGAAAAAGAACAACAAAAAACCCCAAAACCAGTAGAAGAAAAGAAATAATAAAAACCAAAGCAGAAATAAATGAAATTGAAACTAAAAAAACAATCCAAAAGATCAATGAAACCAAGAGCTGGTTCTTTGAAAAAATAAATAAAATAGACAAACCCCTAGCCAGGCTCACAAAGGAAAAAAGGGAGAAAGCACAAATAAACAGGATCATCAATGAAAGAGGAGAAATCACAACGGACACAGCAGAAATCAAAAGAATAATCAGTAACTACTATGAAGATTTATATGGAAACAAGTTTAACAATCTAGAGAGATGGACAAATTCCTACAACTCTACAATCACCCAAAGCTAGATAAAGAAGAAATAGAACACCTAAACAGACCAATCACAAGCAGCGAAATTGAAATGGTAATCAAAAATCTCCCCAAAAACAAAAGCCCAGGACCTGATGGATTTACAAATGAATTCTACCAAACAATCAGAGATGAATTAGTGCCTATCCTTCACAAACTCTTCCAAAAAATTGAGAAGGAAGGGATAATACCAAACACGTTCTATGAAGCCAACATTACACTAATACCAAAACCGAACAAGGACAACACAAAAAAGGAAAACTACAGGCCAATCTCCCTAATGAACACTGATGCAAAAATCCTCAATAAAATTTTAGCTATCAGAATCCAACAATGTATCCATAAGATAATTCACCACGACCAAGTAGGATTCATTCCTGGAACACAAGGATGGTTTAACATCCGAAAATCAATCAACGTTATCCAACACATCAACAAAAAGAAATATAAAAACCATATGACAATATCAATAGATGCTGAGAAAGCTTTCGACAAAGTGCAACACCCATTCATGATAAAAGCCCTTGAAATTCTTGGGATACAAGGAACATACCTCAACATCATAAAGGCCATCTATGACAAGCCAACAGCCAGTATTATTCTCAATGGTGAAAAGCTGAAAGCAATTCCATTAAGATCTGGAACAAGACAAGGATGTCCACTCTCACCACTGCTTTTCAATATAATACTGGAAGTCCTAGCCAGAGCAATAAGACAAGAGAAAGACATCCAAGGAATCCAAATAGGAAAAGAAGAAGTCAAACTATCACTATTTGCAGATGATATGATAATATACATAGAGAACCCCAAAAACTCCAGAAAAACTAATTCAACTCATCAATCAGTTCAGTAAAGTGGCAGGATACAAAATCAACACGCAAAAGTCAGTAGCCTTCCTATACACAAACAAAAAATCTGAAGAAGAAGAAATCAAAAAAAACATCCCTTTTTTATCGAAACAAAAAAATCAAATATTTGGGAATAAATCTAACAAAAGAGGTAAAGGACCTATACAAAGAAAACTATAAAACACTGTTAAAAGAAATAGAAGAAGACACAAAGAAATGGAAAGACATCCCCTGCTCATGGATTGGAAGAATAAACATTATTAAAATGGCCATCCTACCAAAAGCAATATACAGATTCAATGCTATTCCAATCAAAATTTCAATGTCATTCTTCAAAGAAATAGAACAATTATTGATGAAATCATATGGAATCACAAAAAACCTCGAATAGCCAAAGCTCTCCTGAAAAAAAAGAAGGGAATGGAGGCATCACACTCCCAGACTTCAAACTATACTACAAAGCCATAATCATCAAAACTGCATGGTATTGGAACAAGAACAGACATACAGACCAATGGAATCGAATAGAAAATCCAGAAATAAACCCACAGATTTATGGTCAACTAATCTTTGACAAAGGAGCAAAGACTATGCATTGGAGCAAAGAGAGTTTGTTCAATAAATGGTGCTGGGAAAACTGGGTCGCTACATGCAAAAGAATGAAGCTTGACCACTACCTCACACCATACACAAAAATCAACTCAAAATGGATTAAAGAACTAGACATAAGACCTGAAACCATAAAATATATAGAAGGAAATATAGGCGAAACGCTACGTGATTTGCACATAAAAGACATCTTTACAGACTCTTCACCCAAAGCAGTGAGAGTGAAGGCAAAGATAAACAGCTGGGACTACATCAAATTAAAGAGCTTCTGCACAGCAAAGAGACAATAACAAAAATTAAGAGAAACCCACCAACTGGGAGAACATTTTTGCACCCAACACTAATGATAAAGGACTGATCACAAAAATCTGCAAAGAGCTGATGAGACTCAGCAACAACAAAGAAAATAATCCAGTCAAAAAATGGGCAGAAGAGCTAAAAAGAAACTTCTCTGAAGAGGAAATGCAAATGGCCAACAGGCATATGAAAAAAATGTTCAACATCACTTGTCATCAGGGAAATGCAAATCAAAACTACCATGAGATACCATCTTACACCAGTGAGAATGGCACATATTAAAAAAACTAGCAACAACAAATGTTGGCGAGGGTGTGGAGAAAAAGGAACTCTCCTGCACTGCTGGTGGGAGTGCAAACTGGTCCAACCACTATGGAGAGCTGTGTGGAGATTTCTGGGCCTACTAAACATAGAGCTGCCATATGATCCAGCAATTCCACTCCTAGGTATTTACCCAAAGGACACAGAAACATCAATTCCAAAGAACACCTGCACCCTATGCTTATTGCAGCACTGTTTACAATAGCTAAGCTTTGGAAACAGCCCAAATGCCCAAAAATAGATGACTGGATCAAGAAGATGTGGTACATATATACCATGGAATATTACTCAGCATTCAAAAAGATAACACATGCAATTTGCAGCAACATGGATGGCGCTGGAAGGGATCATGCTCAGCGAAATAAGCCAAAAGAAAAAGAAAAATACCGGATGGTCTCACTCATAGCAGGAATCTAGAAAACTTAAATAAGGGACCAGGAAATGAATAACTATAAGAAAGTGAAAATCAAAATCAACAAAAACTATGACCAGAGACACTTTTTGGGGGCGGGGGTGGGAGGGGAGGGATTGGGGTCAGAATGGGGGGCTGCAATTGTAATGGGGAATATAAAAATAAAATTTATTATTTAAAAAAAAATAAAAAGATAAGAAAAAAAAATAAACCTTGTCCTCAAGAGCCTTACTTTTCATCTCACTTGTAATTCATTTTGACAACTAGTGGTGACATCTGTGAAAAGGAAGCTGTTAAGCAAGTAGGGCTGGTTGGTCTTTGTCACTATACAACACACTGTATAGTGCTCCCCCAATAGCAAGAAAAGCTCTTATTTATATTTTGTTCATTTGGGGTAGCAATCAAGAATGCTTTAATGAATAGAAAGGCAAGGAGGACAATAATATTATTTTCTTTGTTTCTCATCTTAAATAATGACACAACAGGTGGAGTAGAGTCTGAAGGAAAGAGATATCTTGCCCCTCCCTTTAGTGAATACACAGTGCTGCCCCCAAACCTACCACCATCATTGATTAATAGAAAAAAAAAAACCTAAAAACACAAAAGTAGTTTAAAACTGTTGGTGGATGAGTTGGATAATTTAACAAAAGAGACACTGACAAAATTTTTTTTGTAATACTATAATTATAAAGTTGAAGGCACATCCTTGTCAGAAATAAGATTACATGCTTAAGGAAAAAACAAATTACTGAATATCTTGACTAAAGTAGACAACTGCTATAAAATATTTCAGTACTAAAAAAATCAATGTTTAACAATCTTTAGTTAAACGTCTCTTTAAAAACATAAGGTTGAGATACCTGATTTTGGCTACAAAAGGCATTATTATCAATGCTATTACAGATGTTCTTTTAATTGAATAATTCATGCATTTGGGCTGTATCTGTTTACTCACACCAGATAAACTTTCACAGGAGCTACAAAAAGTTAGTGTAAAAGTAGCTAATAATTTAGCATGAGCCTAAATTTTTTAACATTTGGTAAAATAACATTTTTAATATAGAAAAATAAGAAATGAAAAATTCGAAGGGAGTGATTCCAGGAGTGTTTTTATTCTTATTAAAATAACCAGTTATCAGATACCTCACCCCCCTAAATAATAAAAGAATAAAATAAATATTAATAAAAATAATTTTAAAGCAAGATTCACAAGTAATGGAACAAATCTCAACATAAATTCTTGATTTTAAGCTGTGTACAGAAAAGATAGGCATTGCTTAAATTTTTGGAAACATCTAGAGTGCTATTTTAAGAATTCTGAACAAAGAATACATGCAAAGAAAATAAATTTTTTAAATTAAAGCACAACATAAAAAATTATCTGTGCACAAGGCATCAAACCATCTAAAATGTTGATGCTAAGCTAGGAAAAATAACATTTATCTTTTCACAACTGAGAACCATACTTCTTTAGTCTACAACATTAAATACTCTAGTTTCAGTTTATATCTTTGAAATTCAAAATGCATCTTTGGATATTAAGTTAAAAGGTACCCATAATAGAGTCTGAACCTGCACTGGATATGAAAACATCCTTATTATCCTTAGACTGAGGGCATGATTGTTGAGTAAATGCAGAGAGTGATAAAGAAACAACAAATAAAAAACTTCAAATGTTCAAATATCAAATTTAAATATAAAATCATTATTTTTATGTGGTTTGTGTGTATGTATATGACGAACACACATACATATACACATTCATAAAATTTGTTCTGACTAGTTATTTAAAGCCAGTAACTAACTGAAAGCAATGTTTTTGATCCCTTGTATATATATCACCTCTCTCTCGTGAATACAGCTGCTCTATGAAGCTAAAGGAAATTCAAGATTGCAAAAGAATCTTGTGGTAGAGAATTCAAGTGGAGCTACAAACATTTAAAGCATCAAAACAGCATGTTTTCTGTTTTTGTAGTATTTGTGGTAGAGAATTCAAGTGGAGCTACAAACATTTAAAGCATCAAAACAGCATGTTTTCTGTTTTTGTAGTACAGGGCGAAAATGTTGTTGAGTATTTCCAGATTATAGGCTGCTTGTCCCTCTGTTCTATAACATGTGGGTCCTCTGGCATGTGGGGCAATAGAAAAAAAATCAAACAAACATATAATAATAAAAGATAACTGGCTATGTTCAAGTACTTCAAAAAGAGAAAGAGTGGAGGGTAGGAGTGGACAGGGAGGTGGCTATTTATGCAAAAGTCTGTTATATAATTGTCATATTAGCTGTTTCTTCTGGAAGAAACAAGTTGTGGCATGCTGAGCAACTGTAGTTAAAACAAGAAAGAAATATTAACATTCAAAATGGAAGCATGAGAAATGGCATATGTATGGGCTGAAAAAGAGCATAGACACATAAACTAATTCATATTTTATAATATGGGCTTGCCTTTCTAGCTTCAGTTCACTTTTTAACATAGCTGAAATAAAATTAGATCTTGCAAATCTGAAAGTATAACATTGAATAATAATGTTGTAAACTTTTTAGTGTGCGTATGAGTGGATCAAAGAGAAGAATGGTAGGAGAGGGAGAAACACATCCGCCACTTCTACCTGATTGTAGACTGTTTTATAAAAATGATTTTTAATATTTATTACTGACCTCAAGAGGAGAAAAGAACTAACACTACAAACACTATGTACTAAGCATTGTGCTAGCAGCTTTATGTATGTCAATTACATAAATGGGAACAAAATATTAGGAATTTATTTATGAGTTCTCTTCCCTTAAACTTTCCACATGTGTAATTCATCTTGCAATTCTCAAGAACATTTAAATAGTGACTCAAGTACCAGATCTCTGACTAATGTATTAACTCACAGAGGAATTTCTCAATTTATATGGCAATATGAACAAGCCCCTAATTTTGCCAATCACATTAACTAACAAGTGCATATGTTTCAAACTGGAGAAAAGCACAGATCTCATTAAAAGTTATGGAAATCTGGGAAATTTCTCATTTGTATATTATAATTTATTGTGTTTTTTTTTTTGGTAAAAGCAGCTTTGTATCATAGCATTATTTTAGTCATTTTGAGGGGTTATTTAAAAACAGTTGAAGATAATTAAGTTATATATACAAGCAAAGGACTTGTCTTCAAAAAGGGACAAATTCAGTGAATCCAGGTAATTTTATATGTACTATATATGTTAAAGAAGTAGTGTTAATATTTGGAAAAAATCAATTATGGAAGAAGCTCAAAATATTAAGTTTCTGGAATGAGGTTGCTAGACTACATTAAGAATGACTTATAGCTGTACTCAGCAGGAATTAATTGAAAACTTGCACAGAGCTAGGGAGTTACTGAAAGAAGAATCTGGTATGTTTTTTATATCAATGGAAAGATGGGATGCAGGGAACCATAAAGACCTATAAGGTTTTCTGAGCTATAAGATAAAGAACAAGATAATGGGAAAGTTGTGATTTATTTTTATCAATGAAAAACTATCAATACTTGGTTCACTTGAAAGATGATAACAAAAGAAAACACACTGGATCATCTAAGAAAGCAACAGCAAGGACAAAGATGCAGGAAGAACAAAGGGGGAAAGAAAGCCTGCAATAAATAAGGCACATCTATTTGTAAACAGTTTCAACTGTTTTCTTTCTAAAACTAGATATTTTATACAGTGCTTTGAAAGTCCTTGCTCCCCAATCTGGTAGGGATAAGGACTCAAGAATCTCCTCAAGGTCATGCTCTCAAAATTTTAAGTTTTTAATTATCTTCATGAGTTTTTATTTTTCTTCTTAGTCAAATTAAAAAAATACCTATCACTTTAGCAGCAATTCAGCAATCTCAATTCTAGGGCTTTCTATAAACCTCACTGCCCTAACTAAGCTGTTACTAGTGAAAAAAATACTGGAGTTCATTTTAAATAAAGCTAGGTTCAGAGCTGAGGTTCTGAAAAAGTTTTGCCATAAGACAAATGCAACTTAAATAGAATCCCTAATATATGAGCATGAGACCAACATAAAATCCGACAATATTCTGAAACACTAACATGACGTCATGAATGCTATATCAGTGCATAACATCAGTTAGTAGCACACTCTCTCTATGGCCTGTTACAATGTGGTGTCATCATCTTCCCTGAAGTCTCCCACCAGGAGAGAGTGCTTGTCAGGTTCACTGGTACCAACGCTGTTTAGGGACCGCTTATCAGACAGTAGTGAATTTATGGAGGCTCTGCTATAATTAACAATCCGGTCCAATAAACCCAGTTTAGGAGAATTTCTTGAGGTGTCATCTATTCCAACATGAACGCTGATTTCTGAAGGACTTTTCTGTCCCATCTGGCTTCGGGCATGCAGTTCGTAATTCTCATAATTTGGTTTCCTATAACTGAACACATGGAAAAGTACACTAGTTTGAAATAATCAACTATAACTAGAAGCTTGTTATATTCAAAAAGGGAAGGAAATCTGTCTAGTATGAAATGTACAAAGGCAGTTCCTGCTAGAAAAGTAGCTTAAAAATAATTGCTTGGAGTCACATGCTCGGAAATCCTACTTGTCACAGTCAATGTACTAAATTTTACCCCGCCCAAGTGCTTGTGGTTGTTACATATGACTATGTAAGGTCACAAACACATAGCTAACATTTATTAAGAATATTTTGGGCCTATCATTGATCAATACAGGAATAAAACTCACCAACCCTGACTGTGGATGATAAAAGCAATATAAAAATAGAAACAAGACTCTCTGCCAGGATCTTGGAAGGGATGGTGATTTTTGTCATTCCCTCCCCCCCCAAGCCCCCTGCCCCTGACCCACCCAGCCTCCTTGGTGGGCTGCCTGGACTGAGGGAGGTGGACTCATATCTCATCTGTCTTGAGTGAAGGTATCAAACCTTGACAGTTAATAAAGGATTTTAATTAAAAAAATACAAACATGAGCAAACCATCATACTTACAGTTTAAGAAAGAGAGAAGAAAGTACTACTGAAACAGAGGAAGCAGCCATTGCAGCAGATCCCATCCAGGGTTGCAAAACCAGCCCAATTGGCATAAAAACTCCTAGAAAGTGAGTTTAGATTAGTTAGAACAGGCAGTACTAAACAAATTACCAATGTGTTTCTAATATGTATATACATATCATTTCCTTGTTTGATATATATTCACATTTATCTTCTTATGGGTAGAGATTTACGTCACTGCCAATTATCACCAATAGAGTGCTGCTATGAACATTCTTGCATGGCTTCCTGTACATGTGTTTGAAAATTTCTCTGGGGTATATACCTAGAGGTGAAACTGCTGGGCTGTAACACGGTCACATCTTCAACTTGAGGTGGATATTCTTCAATTACTCTCCAAAGTGACTGTTACCAGGTCATAATCCCATCAATAGTATATGCAGATTCATGTTCATTCACACTTGGTTTTGACTTTTTTTTACAAGATGTATTTATTTATACAAGAACCAGGGTACAGACCAGATTCGCCGGAGGGTGAGAGGATTCACCAGAGACAGAGCAGGGAACAGAACAGGCAGAATGATGAAATACACTGCTGAGGGGAGCAGTGGGCGTGACAGGAGAGGTCCACAGTGCCATGTGGGGCCCATGCAGGCCGGCCGGCCGGGATCAAACCTGCGCTGCAGAGGCTGTGGACAGCTTCACAGTGCTGCGCTCAACTGCCTGCACCACCAGGAGAGGCCCCGGTTTTGATATTTTAATAGCCGCTGATTTATAAGAAATGATAGACTTATTATACTTTTAAATTTTTATGTGCTTATTTATATGCTTCTACTTTTTCTACAATGATCATATATTGCTTGCATGATTTTTATTTATTTTTTAAAGATTTATTTATTTATGCATATAAGGCTGGGGTACAGGTCAGAGGTGCAGGGGGTGAGAGGATTCACCAGAGACAGAGTAGGGAGCAGAACAGGCAGACTGACTGAAACACACTGCTGAGGGGAGCAGCGGGCAAGTCAGGAGAGGTCTGCTGCGCCATGTGGGTAGTTCCCTGGCCGGGGATCGAACTTGTGCTGCAGTGGCTGCAGACAGGTTGCATCTTAACCCCTTGTGCCACCAGGGAGGCCCTGCTTGCATAATTTTTAAAAATCACTTGCTACATGAATTAATCTCTCTGGACTTTGTTTATTCTGGTACTCTTTATCCTCACAACATTTGTGAGAATTTGCTGATAAAATAGCATGGTAATTGTTCTCACATTATTTTATGTCTTTCTTTGGCTCTCAAACCAAAGAAAACAAGGAGTAAGTGGCAATGATTTCTCTTATATCATTATTACTGCCTACTGAGCCCTAAATACAGAGATTCTCAGATGCTTGTTAAACAATTCAAAATTTCCTTTTCTTGATCATATTTCTTCATTCAAGATCTCTTTTTCTCTGTCTCTCTCTCTCTCTCCCCCCCTCCTCCCTCCCTCCCTCTTTCTCTGGTCACCAAAGTAAAAAGAGTAGAAAATTCTCTGTACACTATAATTACAACTATGTAATAAAACAAAAAGTGATATAGGGTTAAAAAGACCGAAAGGAGCAAATTTCAATTCCAGAAGAAAAAAGACTGCAAGGAAACATAGTAAAATTTAGCTAATAGCAATTGTATTTGGATAGTGTGATTAAAGGTAAATTTGGGGGCTTCCCCAGTGGCTCAGGGGGTTGAGTGCAGCACTGTGAAGCTGTCCGCAGCCTCTGCAGTGCTAGTTTGACTCCTGGCCCACCAGGGAGATTCCCACATGGCGCGCAGACCTCTCCTGCCTTATCCGCTGTTCCCCTCAGCAATGTATTTTGGTCCTTCTGCCTGTTCTGCTCCCTGCTCTGGCTCTGGTGAATTCTCTCACCCTCCCGCGTCTCTGGCCTGTACCCCAGTGCTTGTATAGATAAATAAAATCTTAAAAAAAAAGTAGTTTAAAAAATAAATAAAAATAAAGGTAAATTTGGTCTCTTCAGCAAAAAAGTAAAGACTAAATAAATATTTGTGTAAGAGTATATAAAGAGAAACAAAGCAACATGGCAAAATATTATTAGTGAACTTAGGTGAAAGATACACAGATTTCAATATACCACTTTTTCAACATTTATTTAGGTTTCAAAGTGTTCCAAATATAAAATTGGAAGAAAAAATAAAGTAAAATACATTCTTAAGCTTAATGAACATTGATGAAAATCAGTATTATTTATTTTAATATTACTTCTTGCCATACCAACAGGCTATAAACAAAAACAACTCAAAATTTATTAGAAGACTAAAACTTCTAATATGGTTTGTTTCTAATAACTTCAAAGGAAAAAAACAATCCTACTTAACATTCACATACCAGCAGCTATGGGGATTCCAATCAGATTATAAATTAGAGCAAAGACAAAATTTATCCGAATCCTCTTGACTGTCTTCCTTGATAAATCAATACTTGCCACTACGTCCAGAAGATCATTCTGAGAAAAGAAATATTTGTGATATTAGTGAGCTACTCTAATTTAACTAGTAACTTTTACATTTGATATTTTGTGTATTGAAGATAATGATTACCTTTGGGTAACCTGTGAATTAAATACAAATACCAAAACCGAACAAGGACAACACAAAAAAGGAAAACTACAGGCCAATCTCCCTAATGAACACTGATGCAAAAATCCTCAATAAAATTTTAGCTATCAGAATCCAACAATGTATCCATAAGATAATTCACCACGACCAAGTAGGATTCATTCCAGGGACACAAGGACGGTTTAACATCAGAAAATCAATCAACGTTATCCAACACATCAACAAAAAGAAATATAAAAACCATATGATAATATCAATAGATGCTGAGAAAGCTTTCGACAAAGTGCAACACCCATTCATGATAAAAGCCCTTGAAATTCTTGGGATACAAGGAACATACCTCAACATCATAAAGGCCATCTATGACAAGCCAACAGCCAGTATCATTCTCAATGGTGAAAAGCTGAAAGCAATTCCATTAAGATCTGGAACAAGACAAGGATGTCCACTCTCACCACTGCTTTTCAATATAATACTGGAAGTCCTAGCCAGGGCAATAAGACAAGAGAAAGACATCCAAGGAATCCAAATAGGAAAAGAAGAAGTCAAACTATCACTATTTGCAGACGATATGATATTATACATAGAGAACCCCAAAAACTCCACAGAAAAGCTAATTCAACTCATCAATCAGTTCAGTAAAGTGGCAGGATACAAAATCAAAACGCAAAAGTCAGTAGCCTTCCTATACATAAACAAAAAATCTGAAGAAGAAGAAATCAAAAAAACCATCCCTTTTGTTATTGAAACAAAAAAAATCAAATATTTGGGAATAAATCTAACAAAAGAGGTAAAGGACCTATACAAAGAAAACTATCAAACACTGTTAAAAGAAATAGAAGAAGACACAAAGAAATGGAGAGACATCCCCTGCTCATGGATTGGAAGAATAAACATTATTAAAATGGCCATCCTACCAAAAGCAATATACAGATTCAATGCTATTCCAATCAAAATTTCAATGTCATTCTTCAAAGAAATAGAACAATTATTGATGAAATTCATATGGAATCACAAAAAACCCAATAGCCAAAGCTTTCCTGAAAAAAAAAAGAAGGGAATGGAGGCATCACACTCCCAGACTTCAAACACTACTACAAAGCCATAATCATCAAAACTGCATGGTATTGGAACAAGAACAGACATACAGACCAATGGAATCGAATAGAAAATCCAGAAATAAACCCACAGATTTATGGTCAACTAATCTTTGACAAAGGAGCAAAGACTATGCATTGGAGCAAAGAAAGTTTGTTCAATAAATGGTGCTGGGAAAACTGGGTCGCTACATGCAAAAGAATGAAGCTTGACCACTACCTCACACCATACACAAAAATCAACTCAAAATGGATTAAAGAACTAGACATAAGACCTGAAACCATAAAATATATAGAAGGAAATAAAGGCGAAACACTACGTGATTTGCACATCAAAGACATCTTTACAGACACATCACCCAAAGCAGTGATAGTGAAGGCGAAGATAAATAGATGGGACTACATCAAATTAAAGAGCTTCTGCACAGCAAAAGAGACAATAACAAAAACAAAGAGAAACCCCACCAACTGGGAGAACATTTTTGCACCCAACACTAATGATAAAGGACTGATCACAAAAATCTGCAAAGAGCTGATGAGACTCAACAACAACAAAGAAAATAATCCAGTCAAAAAATGGGCAGAAGAGCTAAAAAGAAACTTCTCAGAAGAGGAAATGCAAATGGCCAACAGGCATATGAAAAAATGTTCAACATCACTTGTAATCAGGGAAATGCAAATCAAAACTACCATGAGATACCATCTTACGCCAGTGAGAATGGCACATATTAAAAAACTAGCAACAACAAATGTTGGCGAGGGTGTGGAGAAAAAGGAACTCTTCTGCACTGTTGGTGGGAGTGCAAACTGGTCCAACCACTGTGGAGAGCTGTGTGGAGATTTCTGGACCTACTAAACATAGAGCTTCCATATGATCCAGCAATTCCACTCCTAGGAATTTACCCAAAGGACACAGAAACATCAATTCCAAAGAACACCTGCACCTCTATGTTTATAGCAGCACTGTTTACAATAGCTAAGCTTTGGAAACAACCCAAATGCCCCAAATAGATGACTGGATCAAGAAGATGTGGTACATATATACCATGGAATATTACTCAGCATTCAAAAAAGATAAACACATGCAATTTGCAGCAACATGGATGGCGCTGGAAGGGATCATGCTCAGCGAAATAAGCCAAAAAGAAAAAGAAAAATACCGGATGGTCTCACTCATAGCAGGAATCTAGAAAACTTAAATAAGGGACCAGGAAATGAATAACTATAAGAAAGTGAAATCAAAATCAGCAAAAAACTATGAACCAGAGACACTTTTAGGGGGGCGGGGCGGGAGGGGAGGGATTGGGGTCAGAATGGGGGGGCTGCAATTGTATGGGGAATATAACAATAAAATTTATTATCTAATAAAAAAAATAAATAAATACAAATATCAGATATTTAAAAATTTGAGCTAGCCTTAGATGTTCTTCAGGAATTTTTCTCAGGGTTCTGAAGAACCTTTCATGGATGTATGCTGGTACAGGGATTAAATCTCCTTAAAATAACATTAGCAAGTATTTGTTGAAAGTAATTTCAAGTATATTCTCAAGTCTTAGTCTTCACTTTAGAAGCCTGGATTTCTTATTTGCTTTACTGAATTGAATAAGTCAGGAAATAATTAGTAAGACATTTTATACTCCCATCTCTAGTACTCCCATTCTCAATGGCTAGGGGCATGGAGTCAGAAGAACAGAATCATTGCTCTCAGTATACTTTACAACACTACCCCTGACCATGGAGGATAGTCTTGCACTCCTCAAAGTTCAGGCCATAGCACTTACCCTTATCAAAACCACATCAGCTGCTTCAATGGCTACATCTGTGCCTGTGCCAATGGCAATTCCAACATTAGCCATAGCCAAAGCTGGGGAGTCATTGATTCCATCTCCTACCATTGCTACTCGTTTCCCCTCCTCTTGAAGTTGCTTCACTTTAGCAACCTTGTGGGATGGTAGAACTTCAGCAAACACCTTAGTAATGCCAACCTACATGAAAATTAAAGTCAATTCATTTCATTTCAAGAAATATTACTGAGTACCTGAAATATAATTCAGCAATCATGACTCATCATTTCTGCCTACCAGATGTTCAAATTTTAAGACTGACAAGCATGATGTAGTCCTATTTGTCTATTTTTGCTTTTGTTTCCCTTCCATCAGGATTGCATCCCCAAATGCTTCCCTGCATTTGATGTCTGGTGTGAAATTGTACATCAAAATGACAGCTAAGGAAATAACTGACAAACTAATAAAATTTGAGGGGAAAAAAACCTGATAATATTCATTGCTGGCAAGGATATGGGGAAATGAGCTCACTAACATACTGTTAATGGATGTATAAATGGGTACTGTCTTCTTGGAGGACATTTGACAGCATCTATCAAAGGGTAAATATCACTTGGCTCAACATTTTACTTCTAGTTATATATATGGAACATACCTGTACCTATTTTAAAAAAGATGTTCAGGGAGGTACATTACTGCCTAGGGTGTCACAACAAAATTTTCATAATTGCCTAAATGTCCATTATTAGAGGACTCTAAATAAATTATGATATAGCTGTATCATGAAATTCCATGCAACAATACAGAAAAAAACAAGATTATAAGTGCAATCATGGACAAAGCTCAGAAGTGTATTATGTTTTTAAAAAAGCAAACTGCTTAACAATCTATACAAAAATGATCAAATTTATGTTGAAAATACCATAACTGTACATTTATAAATGCATATGAAGATGTGGGGAGGGTAGGACTGTGAAGAACTTTGGAAAAGGGTGACAAACCTTTTACTTTATATCCTTCTGTATTTTTATACAAGAATGCACTCATATATTACTTGTATTATTTAATAGAAAAGGAGGGAAAGCAGGGTCCTCTCTGGTGGCATAGGGGTTAAAGACAGAGCTACCAAGCTATCGCCAGCCACTGCAGCAGGAGTTCAATTCTGGCTGGCCAGGGAGGTGACCTACATGGTGCAGCAGACCTCTCCTGTCTCACCCACTGCTCCCCTCAGCAGTGTATTTCAGTCCATCTGCATGTTCTGCTCCCCACTCTGCCTCTGGTAAATCCTCTCACCACCGCCCCCGCCCCCGGCACTTCTGGCCTACACCCCAGTTCTTATATGCATAAATAAATCTTTAAAAAAAAAAAAAGGAAAAGGGGAGAAAGCATTCCAAAGCAGAAAAGACTAATACGAGGAAGTTTTGGAGATAAGGCAAATATGGGGGTCAGTAGCAGAAAAGTGATGTATCAAAGTTGTGCATTGGGAATGTGGTTCCATCAGTGGTGTTCAGGATGGATTAGAGAGGGTGGTGCTTGGAGCTATTGCCATTTTTTAGGCACGAGAGGATGAGGGCCTACCTTAGGCTGGCAGCACTGGTAAAAAATATGAGGAGCATTTCAAAGAAAGCATCAACAGAAACTGATGTGTATGGTGTCACTCAAGCATCCCATAAACTAAGCAGATACCTTTTTGTTTATAAACCTAACTCACAAAGCCCAAAGTCCTTCAAGCATAGCATGCCAATTCTTTTTTAAGTAACCTTATAGGGCTATTCAGTGATAAGGAAGTAGTAGGTAATATGAATGTTTCAGCATCTGATGGCAAGAAAATGTACATGAAGAATTTGAAGTTACCACATACCTCTGACTCCAACAACAAAATCAACCAATTACCTGCGAAGCAATAGATCTCGCTGTTTTACTGTTGTCTCCAGTCATCAGAACTACTTCTAAGCCCATGGATTTCAGAATATGGACAGCCAATTCTGCTTCAGGCTTTACTGTATCAGCAATAGCTATCAAGCCACATAGTTCATCTAATACAGAAGCAGCAAAAAACAAAAGAGTTTGCAATGTGTTGAAAGCAGAATAATATTCTAACTTAAATTTTCAGAAAGAAATCAATTTTGTTAAGTAAAGATGTTTAGGACTTGGCAAAACTCAAGATATCTTCAAGTTTACACAGCCCACACAGGGCCACAAACCCTGCAACAAACTTCCATATTTGGCTATGAAATTTTCAGAGAGAGAGGCAGGTAGTAACAGGAAAATGAAAAGAGACCTTGCTATTACTAAAAGACCCTTTTTCTTTGAGAAGGTATTTTCCAATAGCTCCAAACATGTTAGCTAATTTAAAGGTAAATGATACTGAAAACTATTATTTTTTTTCTCTTTAAGGTGAAGGAGGTAGATGGAGACAAAACTGGCATTTTATACTGGGTAGGCAAGGCTCATTGCAAGTATTTTTTTTTCTTTTTTTAATTAAAAAAAAGTAAATGGAATTTTCTGCTTTCTCATAGACCTAAAAAGGCAATAGCAAGATACTGCCTTCACATCTAGCAAGGATTATAAAGATTAACTAATTAATCTCATAGCTAGAAATTTATCCTAAGAAATAATTTAACAAAAGAAAGCACCTAAAACCTCAAACATGTTTATTGTAGTGTTATATTTTCAATAATGAAATACTAGGAATAGCTTAAATTTCTAACAGAAGACTGATTAAGTTAATGATGGTATACAGTATGGTAAATTATGCAACACTGAAGCAAAATTATATAGCCAAATTGGAAAATGTTTATTATTAAATAAAGGAAAATAAAATAGTATGTGTACAAGGAATTTTAAATTTTTATGCAACTCTTTTAGGTAAAAGTTACATAAAATAAAATGTATTCTTTCAAAAACATAGTATTTGTACTAATATTTTTATTCTGTTAAAATATTTATGAACAAAAACAGAATGAAATATATGGAATTAAAACTAATATTAGGTTAAGATTATGAGATATGGATAGTATTTTAGTTTGCTATTATTTTAATATGTTATTTAGGTTAAAAAAACCTTAATTAGCTTTTTTAAAAAATATAGGTTAAGGAAGAAAATAACAAAGCCAGACAAATACAAAAGGATTAATTAATTGGTAACAATTATGTATTGCTAACATTTTCACATTGCATTCAAGCCACTTTTGAATAACATTCACAGTTCAGAAGTCTCTCAAAAATATACATAAAACAACGACTTTTATCACAGTATTGACTCATAGAATACTTATGGAAAACCTTACCATCAACTGCCACCAATACAGCTGTCCGACCTTTTCTCTCATGTTCAGTCATGAAACCATCTACATCGTTATTAATGGTGAGACCATTCCTAATCATCCACTCCCGGTTACCAATAAGGACTTTGTAGTGTTGAGCATTAAGATCATCTGAGAGTACAGAAATAAAATTTAGTGAGCTAATTTAAGTTTTTATAATAACCCTATGAGGTATGTTCTTTCTGTCTAACCTTGCACAGCCACTACATTGTATATTTGGCAGACTGGAGCCTACAATACTAATTTCCAAATTTTCTAGGAATATATTCTGCTCTTCCATTCCTCTGGTCCTTTGTATATGTTGTTGCCTCCACCTGGATGTCCGTACCCTTCATTTCCAAATAACAAACTCCTGTCATATTGTACAAGAACCAGTTCAATGTTACTTTCTTGTTGAAGTTTCCCTTTGACCTTACATAGCATCTGAATTAAGTTCAAAATATTTATTGTGCATCAGAAGCTGAATGTAGTTAGACAAAACATACAACCATGCTGATGTTTCATTTTAAACTTGGGACCATTAACTTTAAGTGTTCTTAGTGCTACTACATTTCCCTAGTCTACTACATTTCCCTAGTCTAATCATCTCCATTCCTTCAATGGCTATTTTATACCTTTCTCTTCTCCCATTCTCATTCCAGATGATGACTCTGCTTCCTACTTCAGAAAGAAAATAAAGGCAATCAGAAAAGAACTTCCACAAACTCTCATCACCACACCAACCCAACTATCTGTGCCTGTATACATATAATCTATCTTCCCTTCTGTTATTATAACATGCCCTGTTCCTATCTAAGGTCACCCTCTCCACTTGTGCACTAGATTCCCCCCTTTGCCTGTTCTAGAGCATCTCTCCACTTTTCTTCTTTTTCTCCTGCATAATTAATTTTTCTATCTCCATTGTAATTGTATTCCTCTACATATAGTCAAGTTTAAAAAAAAAAGCCCTCTCTTGATCTCACCTGCCTCTCTAGCTACTGTCTATTTCTCTGCTTCCATATAAAGCAAAACTTCCAACAAGTGTCTCTATTGTCCTTCTCCTACTCATGTCCTCCTGTTTTCTCTCTGGTGAACTATTCCAATAAAGCTTTTGTTTCTACTATTTCAAAGAATCGTTCACCAGTACACCAGTCACCTTTATGTTAATAAACCTAACAGAAAATTCTTAACCATCCTCTTACTTGCCCTATTAGCAACATTTACACAGTAATCATCATGAAGTACTTTCTTTGCTTGACTTCTGGGACACCACAATCTTATTTGCTACCTCCTCATTTGCCACTTATTCTCAGTCTTATTTACTAATCCTATCTACTTTTCACTCCCCATGGTGATGTTCTCCAGTGTTACAGCTTTATATACCATCTATACCAGCACTGCCCAAAAGAACTTTCTGTGATGATGGAAATATTCTATTATCTGCTGTGTTTAATACAATAGCCATTGGAGCTATATGGGGCTATTGAACACTGACCTATGGGTAGGATGGTTGAAGGGCTAAATTTAAGATCAAATTTTAATTTGGTAAAATTAATTAAAATTTAGATACTCACATGGAATTAGTGGCTACCATCTTGGACAGCACGGATCAATAAGTGAATGATTCCCAAATCTATCTTTGACCCAGTCTGCTTCCTTGAATTCAGATTTGCATAGCCAATTGCCTACTTGATATTTCCATTTGTATCAATCTTCACTTCAATATCTAATAGGCACTCAAATTTCATATGTCAAAAACTGAACTCCTAATTGTTCTCCCTCAATACCGCCCTTCCTGTGGTCTTTCCCATCTGTTTCAAATGTTAATTCTATACTTCCAATCACTTAGGCCACAAACTGCCATAATCCTTGATTCCTGTTTCTTTCACACCTCATATCCAGTACTGTGAGAACAGCTGCCAGCCAGTTCTCCCTTCAACACATATGAAGAATTTGACTTCTGGGCCTCCAAGGTGGCACAGGCGGTTGAGCGCTGCACTGTGAAGCTGTCCACAGCCTCTGCAGCACGAGTTCGATCCCCGCCGGCTGGGCGAGAATCCCACATGGCGAGGCAGACCCCTCCTGTCTTACCCCCTGCTCCTCTCAGCAGTGTATTTCTTCAGTCTGCCTGTTCTGTTTCCCGCTCTGTCTCCGGTGAATCCTCTCACCCTCCCCTGCATCTGGTCTTTTAAAGATTTAAATAAATCTTAAAAAAAAAAAAAGAATTTAACTTCTTATGACATCTACTATTACCACACCAGTACAAGTCACCATTATCTTTCACCTGAATTATGGCAAGAGCCCACTAGCTCATCCCCCTGCTACTGTCCTTACCCCTTTCATCTTCCCCTGGTATATTTTCATCAGAGCAGCCAGACTAATACTTTAAGACTGTCATTCCTCTACTCAAAACTCTCAATGGCTTCTTATCACAGGGTAAAAACCGAAGTCCTGTCAATGTCCCTATGATGTGGTTTGAGTACCTCTGACTTCATCTGTTACTCCCTTCTCACTCATTCATTCTGTTCTAGCCACACTGTTCTCCTTGCCATTCTCAAACTAGTCAAGCATACTCCTAGCGCAAGGCTTTTGTACTTAATATTCCTCCTGCCTGAAATGCATCTGCTAACAAATATTCCCATCGCTTTTCCTCCTTTCCACTCTCTTTCTTTGCTCAAACAGTACCTTCTCAATGAGGCCTACTCTTATCACCCTATGTAAAACAGGACCCACTACTCTCCCACACCCTGTACCATTCTTTATTCTACAGCACAATCTCCATTAGATATATCTCATTTTCTCATTTACTTGCTCCATGTCTTATGTTTTCCCACTAAGGAAATAGGACTTTGTCTATCCTGATCGCTATTGATTCTTTAGTGTTACAATAGTGTTTAATAAAAGTTGTCAAATGAACAAATTACTTTGTCAGTGTGCTTAATACTAGAAGTTCATAGATAGATAAATAATAAAGAAATCACTGTTTAGTAGAATGAAGTAAGTAAAGAATTATCATGTAGCATGCCTAGTATAATAACAGAGATTTAGTACATTTATGACTATAAAAACAAGAGCAAATATCTCTGCATATGTATGTCAATCAGTGAAGGCTTCACTGATGAGAGCTATGAACTGAGTCTTGAGAAAAGAAAATAATTTCATTAGGTAGTAGCCACTAAGTTACATGTGACTATTTAAATGTTATTTGTGGACATTATTTAGAAAAATAGTAAATGAAATTATCTCATTAGTATGAAATGACATGATGTAAGGAAGGACCATTAGTTCCTTACAGATGGAATACAGAGTACATATAGGACAATAAAAAAAGACAAGATGGACGATGCAGGGAGGCAGGAGACTTGTCATGGGGAATAAATCTTAAAGTCCAGAGAGGCTGGACTATGTCCTGCAGGAGACAGAGAGTAAGTAAAGCCTGGATTTTTAACAGAAGTCCAAGCATGGGCTTTAGGATATTTGTGAACGCCCTGAAACAGAAATTTTCTGAGAGGTAGGTATAAGTTTTCATCATATTCCTCTAAAGGCTGTAATTCAAAAATAAGTTATCAAGTACTATAATGAAAGGTACTGGTCAGAAAGTGGTATGAGCAGATTTGCATGTCTGCAAAATCACTCGAATAAAAAGTGGGTGAAGAGGTGCTGGAACACTTAGGTAGGTATATCATGTTTTTTTTTGCAGATGTATAGACCAAAATGAAGGTCAAGAAACAGGCCTTGGCTAGAGATAGGGACTTTAGAGTGGTAATAGAAACCTACAGGTGGTAGAGTAAGTGATAGGCAGAATGAGATTGTAGAGAGAAACATAATTAGAAAGAGACAAAGAACAAAATTCTGAGGACACTTTAATATTTGTGATCAGAAGAAAAGAAGAATCAGAGGACGATTAGAAGGAACATCCAAGAAAGTGTGAAGAGTGTCTAGAGAAAGCAAAGAATTAAGGAAAGAAAGTCTTAAGAAGGAAGAAATGATCAACATTGTCAAATGCCTTTGTAAAGTCATGCAGGATGAAGAGCGAGAAATGACACTGGAAAGGGTGCTATAAAAGGTCATCTGGGGACTTGGAAACAATAGTTTCAGTAGTATGAATGGGGCAGAGGTCAGACTATACAGTTAGTAAGTGAATTCAGCAAGCCTAGGTTAATCCAGAAGCCTGACTATAAAGGAAAGGGAAAGACAAAGTCCAGATGGGAATATAGGTATTTTGATAGAAGAAATGTTTATACGTTCAAGAGAAGGAGCTAATAAGGAAAGAGAAATAAGAATGAGGATATAACTGAAAGAACAAGGTCCCTGAAGAATTAAGCAAGGATACGATGTAAAGATGAGGGGATTTGTTAGGCAAGAAGAGCGATACTTTGCCCCCTTGAAAAAGAAATAATTCTGGGCAAAAATCTGAGAGAACACATGTCTGAGAACCTGAATATTTTATGTGAAAAATAAGCATGATAATTTGTTGAGGGAATTAGAAGGAAGACCACAAAATTCTGTGAAAAATATAAAAGGTTTCGAGTAGCTGTGGTAAGAAGTAACAGACTGCTGAATTATGGAAGATAAGCAAAGGATAAAGTTCATTACTCTATGGATGAATTAAGGAGCACAGTTGGGAAATATTCACTTGAGTAACATGAGTAAAGGGAACAGAAGACTTATGATAAAACTGATTTGGGAGGATGAAACGTTTGTTTCTTATGTTACAGTTCAGAATTAAACAGACATCTATTCATAACTGTCCCATAATTGGTACTATAAAGAAAATTAGCTTACTTGAGAGCTGGGCATCGATAACCATGGAAGATGAAGTTGATGACTGTTCATTATTCGCATCAATTTGAACCAGAGATGCATTTTTAATATTATTTTCCTCTATCTTCCAGTTACTCTTATGTAGCAGGCCTTCAATATTGGTGACTTTACAGCTAATACCACAGCCGGGCACAACCTGGAAATCTATGCAGGCACCCAATGTTTCAGTGTCCAGCTCCTAACAAATAGAAACAGAAGGATTTCCTCTGCTGTTCTAATAACCCAAGGTCATCCATTAACAAGATCAAAGAGTAATGCTGGTTAATTCTAAATGTTTAGACACATACTACATGCCTGGTTAATTTTAAATGTTTCTAATAAAACTGACAATTATCACTTATTTGACAATATATTTTGAAAAGGACAAAGAGCATTGAGTATAATCTTCAAAGTCACAGGACAACTTCAGAATCCTTTGTTTTAATTCCACTCTCTAAAATTTGTACCAAATTTAGGGAAAGAAAACAAGGAAGGTTATCAATATTTTCTGACCTTTTCAGTAGAAAATTATAAGATAAATATTTAATTCTATTGTGGACTGATTTTCTATTCAGTACAGGGCAAAGGGTAACAAAGTTACCCTTTATCAGAGTGCCTCCCCATTATGATTCTGTGTCCTTAGTAAACAAAGACTCCTGGTAGCCATCATTGCTTCCTGATTCTTTTTGTCTTCATCCTCTTGTTTCATTTCAGATAAATAATAGTAAATAGGTAAAAGGGAATTAACTAATAAAGAAATGGCAACACAAGTAATAGAAATTGCCACATTGTAACAGTAAAATCATGCACATGGAGGTGTAATGCTTACACCCAAAATTATATAGTTATGTAAACAATTGGCAAATCGATAAAATTTGAAAAAAAAAAAAAGTCATAAGGCTAGAAAAAATATCGCCCAGGGAGGGCATGAAGTAGAAAGAACAGATAAGAAAGAAGCAGTGGTATAGGAGGGAAGAAATCAGGAAACGTATCTCAGAAGTGAAAAAAAAAAGTATGAGAGATAACTTACAGAGAACTTATATAAATCAATGAGAAAAGGCAAAAAACTTTTATAGAAAAATAGGCAAAGGATGCAGGCAGACAGGTTACAAAAAAAAATTCAAATAGCCAGTAAACATTTGAAAAGATACTTAACCTCTCAACTGTACTTATAACTAAGGAAAACGGAAAGTAAGACATCAATGACTAAATACTTCTTACTTATTTAACTGGGAAAAATCAGGTATTTGGTAAGGAAATGGGCACTCAAAACTTTTGGATAAAGTGTACAACCTTTTGTGTGGGCGTTGGTATTATTCATCAAAATTTAGCTGCAAAAATCCTTTGATCTAGTAATTTCATTGATAGACAATTAACACAGAGATAAACTTGAAAAAGCTGACAATGACATTATCAGTACAGTGTAAGAGCCAAAAAAAATCAATATAACACAATGGAGTCATTAAAACAATGAGACAAATTTGTATGTCCTGATATGGAAATATCATTTAGTAAAATTTTTAAAAGATAACAAAGATTGGTGACTGAATGAGTTTCCTATGTAAAGGTTAAAAAATAATACATATATGTTGGTACATGCATTAAAAACCATTAACAGATACACACTTTTTGAATATATGAAAAAATACTGGATTGTATACTTTACAAGGGTGACTGTTACAGTATGTGAATTATATCTCAATAAAACTATCATTTAAAAAGATTGTTAACAGGTTAACAGCCATTAAGTTCTGAAGAAAGGGACTATGGAAGGGGACAGAAAAAAGCTTTCCTTTTTCACTATGTAACTTTCTGAACTCTGAATTTTCCTACCATAAATATGTACTACTTCCATTTTAGATTTCTAGGTTAATAGGGATTATCTGTGTGGTAGATTTATAGTCAATTTCTGATTTTACCTTTATGCACTTTTTTCTGTACAAAGAAATTGACATGAAATGAGACGGTAAATCTACCTAGCTTCATGCCAATCATATAGAAATCACAGCTTAATGCCAGTCTGGATTTGATTGGGCAATTTCTATAGGAGATGACTATATTAATAAATAAGGGGAAAATGTACCTGCTTGCAGTATTTCGTTACAGCTGCTCCTAGAGGGTGTTCACTGTTACTTTCAGCAGTTCCCACAATGGCCAGGATCTTATTGCGTGATATTCTGTTACTTTCAACTAGAACCTTTACTTGATTCACTACTGGGGTTCCATGTGTAATGGTTCCAGTCTTATCAAATACCACTACCTTTACCTGTAAGAAAATTAAAATACAGTGCACCTGTATGACTTGATAATCCTGAACATCACCTTTCCAGAAATGAGAAAGTTTACTTCAACAGACTTCTATTTTGTTTTCTTTTTTCCCCAAGCTTTATTTATTTATTTACTTATTTATTTATTTTAAGCTTTATTTATATATGCATACATGAACTGGGGTGCAGGCCAGAGATACGGTGGGGGGGGGTGAGAGGATTCAACAGAGACACAGTGGGGAGCGCAACAGGCAGATGTACTGAAATACACTGCTGAGGGGAGCAGCGGGCGAAACAGGAGAGGTCTGCTGTGCCATGTGGGTCACCTCCCTGGCCGGGGATTGAATTCATGCTGCAGTGGCTGCGGATAGCTTCACAGTGCTGCGTCCTAACCCCTTGCGCCACCATGGAGGCCCCTATTTTGTTTCTTTTTTTTAAAAAAAGATTTATTTTATTTGTACAAGAGCCGGGGTACAGTCCAGATGTGCGGGAGGGTGAGAAGACTCACCAGAGACAGAGTGGGGAACAGAACAGGCAGACTGATGAAATACACTGCCAAGGGGAGCAGTGGGAGCGACAGGATAGGTCTGTTCGCCATGCGGGTTGCTCCGAGGCTGGCAGGGATCGAACCGGCACTGCAGAGACTGCGGACAGCTTCACAGCGCTGCACTCAATGGCCTGCACCACTAGGGAGGCCCTATTTTGTTTCTTAATAAACTGACCTTTGACTTACTTGGACTTAACACACTATCTTTGGGAGAATAAAAGGAAGGGAGAACAAGGGAAGAAATACTCTTATTTATACCTAGTAGTCCTCCCTTGCAAATGTTCAACTGTACTGTGGATACACGTTATAAAACTAGAAATGAATTGTTAACAGGCAATTAAGAGATGCCTCTAGTGCTTCCAGGGAAACAAAAAGACTTTCAAATACCAATGAATTATAGATCTGCAGGGGAAATCTGGGCAGAATGTGGATGATTGTAAGAGAAAAGGTGAGCAATTAAATCGAAGTATGTGCCAGATAAGACGTGCTGGATTGCTTTATTGTGTCTAGATGAGAAATTTGACCTGAGAAAAGACAGCTAAGGCAACCAATGAGAGAAACTCAGCTCAGACAGAAAAAGGAAGCATATGGAATTTAGAGAACCTGTAACCTCATAGTAAACTCAGAATATGAACCTTGAAAATGAGCAGCTTGAGGAATCAAGATGAAACAGATATGACAACTAAATATGAAGCATGATTCTGGACAAGAGGAAAACTGCTATGAAGGTAATTATGAAGACCTCTAAGGAAACTGGAACATGGACTATAGATTGGACGATAGTATTATATCAACAATTTCTTGATTTTGATCATTATCCTGTAGTTATGTAAGAGAATAAATATCCTTGCTCTTAGGAAAGGAACCTGATATAGGTATTAAAGGGTATACAGCAGTTCTCTCTATATTCTTACAACTTTTAAGTCAGAAATTACATAAAAAAATTTAAAAATTACCATAAAAAGTAACAGTTTATATTCACAGGCTAGATAAGCTCCCAAATATGGTCTTAGCTGTATTCTGTGTTTACTGCATGGATTAGTATATAGCTTATATTCTCATAATAAGAGCATATTAATAAGAACATGACTTTAGTTGAAGTCAAGTAGTCTTGATTGAGGTTGTCATACATATTCTAATATGAGAGAATCAGGGATAATATTCCTAAAGTTATAGGTACAAACTGTCAGTGGGTGGCAGCAAAGGCAAAGAAATTGCAATGTAACTACAAGTGCTATCTCACAGTGAAGAACACAAACATGGAATCACACACAAATAGGTTAGAAGCCTGATAGATTTGGCCAATTTTTTCCTGGGCAAATACCTTTACTCTGTCTAAAGACTGGTCTAGTCTGAGGTGGGATAGAACTCCAGGTATCCCACATCAGGGTATGTATGCTCTAAGAAATTACACCTGGAATCGTTTTAGAGATCTTAGTTAACAAACGCCAATCTGGAGCAGAATCATAATACTTTTCATACCTCAATCATCAGGATAGTGCAAGGAAAAGCTCAGTTTATAGACCACATGGAAATAATTTAGAACTCAGTTTCACAATAGGGGTGCTATTGTCAGTTTGGATGGGATAATTCTTAGTTCTGGGGACTGTCTTACCTTGTGAGCCATCTCCAGTGGCTCGCCACCTTTGATTAGTATGCCATTTTGTGCGCCTACTCCTGTACCCACCATCACAGCAGTTGGAGTAGCCAGTCCCAGGGAGCAGGGGCATGCAATACACAGAACTGTTATAGAGGCTTGGAAAGCAAAACGTATTATCGTTTCTGTTCTGGAGATACTTCTGTTGTAGCCCTTTAGAAGAAAGGCATGACTTTTGGTTATTGATTTAGAGTTACATAAAACAAAAGGAGCAAAGCTTACCCTATTTAAATAAAACCCCAATTTTGAAGTAATACATATCCTATTTTGCTATCAACATATACATTTTAGTTCCTAATAAGAAAATATTTTTTTTCTTATATGAATGTAAGAAATTGTGACATAATTGGTAATTGAGTCATACTCCAAAAATAAAAAAACTTAGTTTTTGTGATTCCAGGGTTACAAATTATGCAGTGAATATAAAGAACATAGAAAGTCAGCTTTTCTTTTTTTGCCCCATACTGAGAATAAATGTCTTTATTAGGACTTTAAACATAGCTGCATGAACATTGATCTGCAGCTTTGGAGTGGGGGAGGGATAAGATTGGGGAGAACCGAGCACAATGTAGTATGGTGGAGTATGGGTGCTTCTGAGGTGGAAGTGCTACAGTGACTTCACTTAAGGGGGTGTATGCTATACTGTCAAAACACTAGCAAGAATGTAAAACAACAGTACTTCAATTAACAATAAATACATTTTTAAAATCTATCATATTAAAGTTTCTAAAATTCTGGTGATCTAACATTGTAATTATAGTTAACAATAGTATATTATAAACTTCAAAGCTGCTAAGAAAGTGTATCTTAATTATTCTCACCACAAAAAAAGTGATTAATTAGGTGACATGATAAAGGTGTTAGCTAACTCTGCAGTGGTCACCATAGTGCCATGTATAAACATATCAAACTAACATGGTGCACACCTTAAGCTTATAAAATGTTAAATGTTAACTATAACTCAATTAAAAAATTAACAAAACAAAAATAAATAAATAAAAATAGCTTCAGAGGATCTGCAACATAGGAAGACACTGAACTTATGTCCTCCCAGGGACACATCAAATCTACAGCTACACATGGCACAATTTCCTTTGAAGAAACATTTAAATACCTGTCTACGAAGGTGTCTCTTTTTTTCTAATAAATCTGTCCTTTTAAAATGTAAGAGAGAGAGAGAGACAGACAGCCTGCCTTAAAGACAACTGAAAGAGCAATTCCTGTACATCGGGCAAGAGAAAAGGAAATCACACAAGAGGCCAAGACACAATCTCACCATAATGCCCCCACAAAATGTGGCAACAGATAGTCAGGAGAGAACTCAAAACCAAGATCTTCTTCCTCAGGAATAAAGGGTTGAAGCCTACACTGGCCACCCCAATTTTAGGCCCTGTACCTGAGAAACACACCACTTTAATATCTAGCTTTTAAAACTAATCAGGCTCACATCCACGAGACCTATGAGACTGTAGCAAACTGAGAAAACACTTTCAAAAGACTTACACACAGATTTACTCCAGTGCCGAGAGGTGAAGGAGTCATTTGGAAAGCACCAAGATTTATGTGAAAGAAGTTCATTTAATCTTAAAATGTAGGCCTGAGGGACAAGGGCCTGTGGGAATACTTTCCAGGGATGAAAACTGGTGACACATGCCATTCTTTTTTAAATACACTAGATCTTTTTTCCCAGTGTTATTGGTGGTGGTGTGTGTGTGTGGGGGGTGTATCACTATGCTCTCTTCTGCCTTGCTAAAATTTGGCAGGCACCATGTTATTTTTTTCTTTCTGGCAGGAACCCCCTTTACACATCTCTGGCCAGTATCTCCCAGAGGATTTTTACAGTTAGCTGGTGACTTGGATTTTACAACTGGTACCCCAGTTTCTGAGGTTGGCACACAGAGAACAACCCTTAATGGCATTTTTCTGGAAGCTAGGGGTCTTGTGTTCCTGGGTCCCATGGAACTATAACAATGGCAGAGACAGTTTTTGGCAGACTACAACCCCCAGGGCACTGTACAGAAAGCAAACTAAAAAATACCCCAAGTCTTTCTGAGTATGAGGATTATTTGCTTTTCCAGGAACTTTGGCCTAAGGTGTAAATTTCTGGCTTGGCATATTTCCAGGGGACTATAGAGGAATATATGATGGTGGTCATAATCTCAAGAAACTTATGATGGTGGACATAATCTTTGCATCATGTGTCTGCCTTGCTCACTCCAGTTCACTGGTTATCTGCCAGAAAGGAACTTATACCCTTGTCTGGTACCCTGATGTGGGGGATAGTTCTATAATACCTAGAAGGGGATAGTTCTATAATACCTAACTCTGGTGATCAGCAGGGTGTGTGCTAGTGTTAGGGGGAAAGGATGTCCTGAGCAAACTCCACATAGGTTTTATGGACTCAACCCCCACTCCAGACCAAAGACATCAAGACACCGGGAACTACAAATCCCATCATCACTGAAGGGAGGGTTGCTGGGACCTGAGGGTGGAGTTAGCAGCCAGGTTTGGTATAAAACCAGACATGTGGGCCTTGGGGGTCCTCTTGGCCTCTTGGCTCGACTCGGCTTTTCGCCGGCTCTCAGCATGCCATTGGGATTCCAGGTCAGCGGAACTGGTAGGACGCATTCACCAATTTATCTCCCTCTCTTTCTCCCTGAGTTATTCATTTCTTCATTTCCCCTTCTTTTGTAAATAAACCCTTATTAACCTTTTTGTATGTGCCTGCAGTTGAGTCTTATTATAAGTCCCTTTAAGCGCACGGGTGAGAACCCCCACAGTCAGGCAACCCATTTCATATTGGGGTTGCCCTGTAACACTCAGAGGACTATAACCAACAGAAAGAGGTCTTAAACAGCTCTTACCCTCAGGGCATAGCATGAGGTAATAGACAGAGAAGCTCAATCTTTCTGTTAAAAGAGGCCTATTAGTTTCTTATCATAACTGCAGCCTGAGGGTGATGATTCAAATTAAACACACATCTCCTAAGGGCTGATAGCTATCCTTTCCAGAGACCTAAGATAGTGGGCAGTATTTTCGCATTCTTCCTCTGCTGTGCCCCAGAGGGCTAATATCTTTCAGAGGGGAACTCTAACATGTACCCCAATTTTTCATCTGGTACCTCAGTTTTTGCAGATGCTACCCTGAAGATGCTCCTTGATTGTCTGGGTCCGGAGGCCAGGGGTACTTGTATTCCTGTGCCACACAGGACTGTAACAATAAGAGAGACAGTTCTTGGCCAACTACTGTTCCCACAGCATTACACAAACAGAGATTGAAATACAACTGCAGTCTTTCTGTGAAAGAAGCCTATTTGGCTGACCTGCAGGTTTGAACCAAGTGACTCTTGGGCTTCAAGCAGCTTCAAGCATGGCACACATCTAGGGGACTACAGAGATAATCTCAGGGAATGTAGGCTGGGAAATGTCATCTTTGTATTCTTCCTCTGCTTAATACAGTTCATTGGTAACTCCCAGAAAAGGAGTTTATATAATCATGTGGAGCCCCAATTTTTGCGACCAATAGGCAGGGAATATTTTCACATCACCTAGGTCTAATGGGCAGCAAGTTTACACTTAAGGTCACACAGGACTACATATATATATATATATATATATGCAAACTTTAAAAACTGCTACACAAAGGTCTGGTCTCCAATAATTCTGAATTTATGTGCTGACCAAGAGCCTCCTCTTTGGGACACTGACAGGCCTTGGCATGCCCTCAACTGCTGAGAGCTATTAAAAATAAAATAGGCTGTTTGGACAATCACAAAGCTTTGAGAAACAACCATGAACTAGGGCAGGGTTGAACAACAAGGTCCATCTACTTATACAAGGTTACTCCTTCAAGACTGGAAGAGGTGGCTGGTTTATCTAATACATACAGAAAGTCAAGAAAAATGAAGAAACACAGGAACACATTCCCCCTGCCCTCCCAAAAAATAAGATAAAACCTCAGGACAAAAAACAGCCTATGAATCAGAGATGAGTAATTCACCTGATACAGAGTTTAAAGCAGTGGTCATAAAGATACTCACTGAACTCAGGAGACTAATGGATGAACAGTGAGAACTTCAACAGAGAAATAAAAACATATAAAAAATTACCAAGTAGAAGTCGTAGAGCTGAAAAATACAATAACCGAACTGAATCATACACTAGAGGGATTCAATAAAAGACTAGATGAAGCATAAGAAAGGTCTGTGAACTTGAAGATGTATCAGTAGGACTACCCCAAATCAGAAGAAAAAAGATACAAGAAAAAAGTGAAGATAGCTTAAGGGCTTACAAGACAACACCATTATAGTAATGCCAGAATCAGAAAAAAAGAGAGACATAAAACTTATTTGAAGATACAATGGTTGAAAACTTCCCAGGATCAGATGGCTTCACTGCTAAAATGTACCAAAGTATTACCCCTCACCAAAAAAATAAAAATCAGTGTGATTTAAAAATGGGCAGAGCATCTGAATAGATACTTTTCCAAAGAAGATATACAAATGGCTTATAGGTACATGTAAAAGTGTCCCATATCATGAATAATCAAAGAATTGCAAATCAAAACCACAATGAGGTATCACCTTACACCTGTTAGAATGGTTACTATCAAAAAGACAAGAAATAATAAGTGTTAGGAAGAAAGTGGAGAAAGGGAAATATTTGTGCACCATTGGTGGGGATGTACATTGGTGCAGTTATTATGGAAAACAGTACAAAAGTTCCTCAGAAAAGTAAAACTAAAACTACCATATGATCCAGCAATTCCACTTCTGGATATTTATTAAGTAAAAATGAGTATGTTAACTTAAATAAATATGTGAACCCCCATGTTTGTTGCAGCATTATTTACAATAGCCAAGATATAGAAACAACTTAAGAGTCCAACACTGGATGAATGGATAAACACACTGTGACACACACAGACACACACACACACACACACAGAGAGAGAGAGAGAGAAAGAGAGAGAGAGATAGAGAGAGAGAGAGATTATTCAATCATAAAAAATGAAACCTTGCCATTTGCAACATAGATAGATCTTGAGGCATTACATTAAATGAAATAAGTTAGACAAAGACAAATACCTTATGATCTCTCTTATATGTGGTAACTAAAAAATAAAAATCTTACAGATACAGAGAACATATTAATGGTTACCAGAGGTATAGGGTGGGCAACATGGGTGAAGTGGTTGAACAGGCACTAACTTCTTAACTTCCTGTTATAAAATGAATAAGTCATGGGGATATAATATACAGCATGGTGACTATAATTAATAATATTGCATTGCATATTTGAAAATTGCTAAGAAAGTAGACTGTAAAAGTTGCATCACAAGAAAAAATAATTCTGTAACTTGATGTTGACATGTTAACTAGACTTATTGTGGTGATCATTTTGCAATATATACAAATACTTAATCAATTTGTTTTATAGCTGAAACTAATACAATGTTATATATCAATTATAACCCAATAAAATTGCTGCAAATCTGGGACATAATTCTCAACAAATCTAAGTCTTAACAAACAAAATTCTGAATCTCTATATACAAAGCCCTAACTCTACCTTTCACATTATTCTTTAAAAGACAATAAACAAAAATTCACTCACTCACAATGGGAGCTTAATCACATTTCAACAAAATTGTTTTGGATGTAACAATGTAACTGAGTATACTTACTTGTATATGTCTTAGTAACCTTGAATATTTGCTTATGTGGGTAAATATACTTGATAGTATTAGAGGAAATCTCCTAAGACCCCCTGAAGTCATGAGAAAAATACCTGAATGATAATTCCAATATACTCCCCAGCAGCCCTCTTGATGAAATGTGTACTTACCCAATGTGAATCATTTAAAGAAACTTTAAAATATTATATAAGTGACCATATAATGGAATAGATGCATATTTTTTACATGATTCTATTTGCTCTTTAATCAAAGGGTCAAACAACATGATGGTATTTTTTAAAATTAAGAAATACAGCAAAGTAAGACTTTCTTGGTAGTAATGGTTTTACAGCTTTAGGTTCTTACTATGTTCTCAAATACTTAAACTAAGTGCTCTTCTAAGAGTTATAGATGTGTATAGAGTTGAAGGGAACTTTCATAGACATCTAAACTTATACTTTCACATATGCCATATCTATATGTATTTGCATATACCCCATGCTTTCACCTTTGCTAATTCCAATCATGTAATTTAGGTGGTATTATCACTATATTTCAGGTGACAACAATGAAGATAAAGAAAATTTGAAGGCTATATCTCTAACATGAAGAATTAATCTAGGTCTACTTTAACACTTTATGATACCATACTCTAGAAACCATCAGAGAACTAGAGGGACAAGCACTAATATGACCCTATATCTATAAAGCATTTAGTAAAGTATAAAGTCTTTCTAATCTTTTTAACTTTTGCAACTGAGGTTATGCAGGATGCATATAATTAAATTCCACTATCTAGATGAAAAAACTGAAGCTCAGTGAGAAATTAAGTAAAAGTTCAGTACTTGTTTTTGGAAAACCACAAGTCATAATGAAAAAAAATATTTACAAAAGGAAATCTCTTATATTTTTAGAAATGTAAATGTTATTTTATGCTTATAACTTCCACTCCAGCCCTGTAAAGATAATAATTGTTATTTATAATTATTATACTATTATTTCCAATTAACTACTTATGGAAGAGATTCACAAATTTTTACATAAAGAGTTGTTATAAGTCACTTACAGGAAAGTATGTTTCCACAATTTCAAAATTCAGAAATCCAACTATAATCCAAACCAAGAGGGTAGCAATGGAAACAATAACAATAAAAGGAACAAAGTAGCCACTGAGTTTGTCTGCAAACTGCTGGATAGGAGCCTAGAATTAAAAAAATATATATATATAATAGTAATACATATATCAAAGTCTCTTTTTCTGATAATGAATACAGTGTTCATTTGGTAATTAGAATAAGCAGAAATATCTTCATAAACTCCACAACTAGAACTAATCAAAGGAAAATATAAAAACTAGATCGGTGGGGGGAGGGGGTGGAAGCAAAAATTGTTTAAAAATGAACAATAATGTAAAAACTATATTAAAAAATTACAAAAAAAGAGTTCACATCAAACATTACTGAAGACAAATATACCGTGTCTTCAGAAGTCATGGAATTTTTCAATTTAGTACTTCTCTTGAGAGAGTTATGGAGTTTGTCTAACAACTTCACTAGATTATCCCTCTGAGTACACAGTCCTCATCTGAAAGGGATTATAATATCAGAGAAAAAAATAGAATAACAGAACTGTTATGTTACTCAAAAGAAAAATGACTAAAACATTCCATTCAGCATATATTGCTGCTTCTCAATAAGCCAAAAAGAGAACATTACCTTAACATTATCAAAATAATGTTTGATTATTGAAATTAACTTGTAATGGTGATTCAATTGGAGTGTGGATCTTATAGTGTTAACCTTATTAAATCTAAAGTCTTAAAGTTGGAATAGTACCTGGGGGTGACCCCTAATAAAGAGAACTCAGCACTGTGGGATAAAAAAAAAAAAAAAAAAAAAAAACTAGATCAAGATCTATACTGAACGGGCCCCCCAAAAAACACTTTCTGTTTCTTCTAGGGATTTAAGTTACCTTTGATGTCTGTGCCTCCTCCACAAGTTTGACAATTTGAGAAAGGGTTGTGTCAGCTCCAACATGGGTTGCACGGATAAGCAATGACCCATTCTGGTTAATGGAACCAGCAATTACTGTGCTGCCAGATTTCTTAGCCACAGGCATTGCCTCCCCTGTATAAGGAGTAAAGACAGATTTAGGGAGTATAAGTAAACACTATCATGTAACACATTATTATATGATAATTGTCAAAAAAATCTAGAAAGGAGATTCTTGCTTCATGAAGTAGAATCTGGACAAATGTCTAGGTGAAAGCTGCCCTCCCATCTTCTTTATGCCAGTTATAGGCCAAACCTAAGGATACCTATCTTAAATTGGAAAGGCCTAACATCTTAGCTCTTGTCGGCAGATACATTTCATATTCCACTCTAGACCTAGATCATTAGTTTCAAATCTGTTCCACATTTAGAAATGTGGAAGGGAATTCTTGCTTATAATGATTGATGGGGCATGGAGTACAGTTACTCCAATGTAGTGGGCCTGGGTCAATGATACTAAATGTACTACAATGTGTAAGCAGTTCCCAGAACTAAAAATTATTTCATCCAAACTGGCAAAAGCACTCCTATTAAGAAACAGAGTCCTGGATCCCCCTGGTGGTGCAAAGGGTTAAGTCTCAGCACTATGAAGGTATCTGCAGCCACTGCAGCAGAGTTTGATCCCCCGCCAGGGGGCTAACTCACATGGCACAGACCTCTCCAGTCTTACCCACTGCTCCCCTCAGCAGTGTATTTTAGTCAATCCGCCTGTTCTGTTCCCCACTCTGTCTCTGATAAATCCTCTCACCCCCTGTACCTCTGGCCTGTACCCCAGTTCTTATAATGCATAAATAAATAAATCCTTAAAAAAAAGAAAGAAACAGGGGCCTCTCTGGTGGTGCAGATGGCTGAATACATGTCCGCAGCCTCTGCAGTGCCAGTTCAATCCCCGCAGGCCTCGGAGCAACCCACATGGCGGGAGACCTCTCCTGTCTTGCCTGATGCTCCCCTCAGCAGTGTGTTTCAGTCTGCCTGTTCTGTACCCTGCTCTGTCTCTGGTGAATCCTCTCACCCTCCCGTGCATCTGGCCTGTACCCCGGCTCTTGTATAAATAAAAAAAAATAAATCTTAAAAAAAAAAGAAAGAAAGAAACATAGTCCTAAATTACTTCCACATGGTCCATAAACTGAGTCTCTTATGGGACTATCCTGAAGGTTGAAGTAGGAAAGATGTTAATTGGTTGTGTTCTGAGTTGGTCTTAGTTATCTAAGATCTCTAAAATACTCCAGATCTACCCTGATATGGAAAACCTGGAGTTCTATCCTAGCTCAAACTAGACCAGTTTAGAGCAGAAAGACAAAATAAAATCTATTGAGTTCTACAGCAGAATGAGACAACTTCATTTGGTTATACATTCCAGTAATTAACAATCCTCGGTGAAGAGAACCTTTAGTAGCTTAACTAAATCACAAGGTAAAATTGCAGAAATCAAACTAGTAAGTCTTAAAAAGAGTTCACAGTCACTTCACTCACTATTTCCTCACTCTATAGTCTACAAAGTCTTCATCCTTCATGTCTATTTTTCATTGACGCTTTGATGCACTTCACTTTCCTGTCATGATCCTCCGAAATAACATACCTGTGATGAGGGACTCATCTACCATAGAATGTCCTTCAATAACACGACCATCCACTGGGAACTTGCCTCCTGGAACCACTTTGATGATGTCTCCACGCTGTACAAGTTCCACATCCACTTGTTCTTCACTGGATGAGTTAACATAAAAAGCATCATGACAATATACTCTCACCCTAACCTTTCCATGCAAGCATTTTAGTTCATGCCAAGCTGGTAGCTCCATTATTACTACCAATGGAAGCTACAATCAACATTTAACTAGGAACTATACTGTTAGTCCTGTTTACTACTGGGGAATAGCTCAATATCTAGTACAAAGTAGGTACTCTAAATTATTGCTGAATAACCAAGGAATGAATAAATGTAAGCTTTACAAAATGTGAAATGGGTTTTATTTAAGTAAACAATTTACTGTGAAAACTTGCTTAATAATTTTGAATATACAATTGAGAAATACATCCTTCAAATCTTTAGCTCTAACTTTCAGTTTGTAGATAACAGGAGTTACAGGACAAGTTAAATAACATTTTATAGAAGGAAAGAGAAGAAACAAACTGGGATACTCTAAGGACAGCTGATGATGCTTCTTTAAGAAGTCAATTGTAAGAAGAGGGAGGAGGGAGAAAAAGGATGGAGCTGTTAAAAGATATACCTCAGTATGGGCCTCTGTAGTGTCGTAGGGGCTAAGTAAGTCTGAGCGTTCTTATGCTATTACCACTGCAGCCTGAGTTCAATCCCAGCCAGGAAGCTAACACACATATGACACAGCAGACATCTCCTATCTCACCTGCTGTTCTCCTTAGCAATATATTTCAGTAGATTTGCTTATTCTGCTCCCCACTCTGTCTTTGGGGTGAATCCTTTCACCTGTCCCCTCCATACCTCTGGCCTACACCCCAGTTCTTCTACACATAAATAATCTTTTTAAAAATTACATTAAAACAAAGAAATACCTCAATCAATGCATGACATATGGACCACTTTGAAGTCTATTTCAATGAAGTAGCTTAAAACATTTTAGAGAAAACAGGAGAAAGAGGAATATGGATTGTGTATTACATGATATTAAACAATTATTATTCATCTCTGTATGAAATATGGTACTATAATTATATAAGAATATGCCCCTTTTAAAGAGATACTAGAGGAATATTTAGCAATAAAATCATGTAACTGGGATTTGCTTTAAAATACTACCACATACAAAAAATGATAAAATGTATAGGTGTAGTAAAAGTGTGGCAAAATGAAAATAATTGACACATCTTGAAAATAAATTAAGCGGCTCATTATATTCTTCTCTCAACTATGCATACTTAACTAACTTTCCATAAGAAGCTAAAAACAAAAAGGGGAAAAATAAAGATAAATACCTCAGGAGGATATTATCAGAGTTAAGAGTTACAATAGTTGCTTCTGTAGCTTGTAGTGAAATTAGTTTGGCAAGAGCTTCTGATGTTTTGCCCTAAAATTAAAACAAAAATGTTAACGATGCTAAGGAGAAAAAGTTCAGGTTTACCTAAGATACAGATATAATACTTAATATTTTCCAAAAACACAGCTTTAGGAATAATAACTAGTTTAAATCAGAAAATGTTCTACTTTTATAATATAATGTAGACAAAATATAAAGTGTATTATCAGTTATAATATATCAAGAAATAGTGTCAATTAATAACATCAGGAACTCAATAAGCACACATGGAAGGGACATAAATAGGCAATTCATTTAGGAAGAAATATAAATACCCAGCGTGTGGTAAACTTTTATCCCTAATATTAATGGAAGAAATACAAACTAAAGCAATTCTTTGATACCATTTAATGCCTACTAAATTACCAATAATTTAGATAGGAGTCAATGTTGTCAAAGTTATAGTAAAACTACTTCCAACACACCTGTGCTGGCCAAAAATTGTTAAATGATCCACAGAAAGACTTATGCCCTTTAATCATGTCCTTTGAAATTTATCCTAAGATACTAGTTCAATAGAAATGACCAGTAGATATGAATATGCTTAATCAGGACTACCTAAAATTAAAAATTATCAAGAATCTAATTGAGAACCAAATCACAGTGTTTTTTTAATTTACAGCACAATGATTTGACAGTTTTATTAGAAATATCAAATAATTATCTAGACTGTAAAAACGGGGAAAACTTTACAGGGTTAAGGGTACAAAGTGGTATAAGTATTGTATTTGCCACTCTATACATGAAAAAGTTATATATAACAGGAATAGAAAGTGGTTTCCATTATCTCATGGAACTATAGGTAAATTTTTCCCCATCATCATTAGAAACCTTGTGGTCACATCAACTTTTCAATTAATAATGGGCTATAGGGCCTCCCCTGGTGGTGCAGCGGTTGAGCGCTGGGCTGCGAAGCTGCCCGCAGCCTCTGCAGTGCAGGTTCAATCCCCGGCCACCGGTGAGGGTCCCACATGGTGCGCAGACCTCTCCTGCCACGCCCACTGCTCCCCTCATCAGTGCATTTCATCAGTCTGCTTGTTCTGTTCCCCAATCTGGCTCTGGTGAATTCTCTCACCCTCCCGTGCTTCTGACTGTACCCAGTGCTTGTATAAATAAATAAATAAATAAATCTTTAAAAAAAAATAAATATTAAAAAAAAATAATGTGCTATAAATAAATACTTCTCAAATGTTTCTCTCAAAATAAACATGAACATACAATACTGTGTACTATACTAATCCCATTAATTTAAGGAATCTTCTAAAGGAATGTTTAACTTAAAATATTCCCAAAACAAAAATACTTATTTCAGTAGATCATTAACTGAAATGTAAATCACTTTATATTTCCAATACTTGGACTAGAAAATATTATTGGTCATTTATCTACCCAAGATATTACAAACATCACCCTTTCTTGCATTACCTTTGCTATATGTTCTAGCCACCGGCCTAGTGCTATAAACACAAATAGCATAGGAGGTGTGTCAAAGAAAGTAATAGGGTTCACTTTGGCTCTCTCGTACATTGCAACCAGAAGAATAACCAAAGAGTAAGCAAATGCAATGGTGGTTGCCAGCACAATCAGCACATCCATATTTGCAGTTTTATGCTTCAGTGCTTTGTAGGCCTGAATGTAGAAGTACCATCCTCCGAAAAACTGAAATACAGGAAAAATAATCATTGTTTCTTAAAAAAATGTGAAATTCACATATATATCTCAATAACTAACACACAGTCCCAATGTTAATTTCCTATCTAATTAATAAACATTAAGAAGAGATTTTAAGCTGAAATAACAGTGTTTATGTTTTAGAAGATATAGATGTATGGAGAGATTCAAGCTGCTTTACAAGCCCTTTGCAACTGTTCTCTGTGACCCAACAGATATTCTATAGTATAAAGAAAATCAGATGGTTCATAGATTTTTCTTTTTGATCCTAGCAAAATCATGAACTAAGAAAATAATTACATTCTTTAACAAATATTTTTTTTTATTTTTAAATAAAACTCAACTCCCATTTCCAAAATCTAACCTAAATAGTGTATCACATTATTATAATCATTGGCTGTTTTTTATTGGAAAATATAACTGAAAAACTTAATTTTCAGTATACAGAAACATACTAAAATGTTTTTGAAAATCATTATTGGCTTCTATAAGAAGCCAATAAAGAAACAGATTTATTAAAAAGAAGTATTCCACAATTAAAGTTTATCTCAAAATGGGACTGAAAAGATAAACACAGGCTCAAAGTAAAAGATAAGAAAACAATCCAACAAGCAAATGGCATCCTAAGAAAAGCAGGGAAAGTCATACTTACATCAGATAAAATAGACTTCCAGCTAAAAAAGGTATGAGACAGGGATGGACATTATATAATGACTAAGGGATCAATATATGAGGAAGACAAAATTCTCATCTATGTATATATACACACATATATATGCACTACAGGATCATAAAATATATAAAGCAACTACTAACAAACCTAAAAAGAGACATTGAAAGCAGCTATTTAGTAAGAGAGGAATTCAATACCCAATTATATCAATGGACAGATCAACCAGATAGAAAATGAAAAAGGAAACAATAATCTTAAATGAGGAGTTAAGCCAGATGTGTCTAACAGACATTTCTAGGCAGTGCACCTCCAAAAATTTGAGTATGGATTCTTCTCAAGTACATATGGAACATTTTTCAGGACAGATCACATGTTGGGTCACAAAATAAACGTTAATAAATTCAGGAAGATAGAAAGTATATCAAGTATCTGCTCTTATTACAATGTTACCAAAATAGAAAATGACCAAAATTTTGATTTAATGGGGAAAACAAGGAGAAATTAAAAAATACCTTGAGAAATTAAATGAAGATGTGAGCAACCAGAACCTATGGGATGCAGCAAAAGCAGTACCAAGAGGGATGTATGCAATAGAGGTCCATATCAAGTCAAGAAATATCTCAAATAAATAACTTAAATTTACACATTAAGGAATTAGAAAAAGAAGAAGAAACCAAAACCCAGTAGGAGGGAAATAATATCATAATAGAAATAAATGAAAGAGAAATAAAAAAGACAGTTCAAAATATCAATGAAACCAAAAGCCAGTTCTTTGGGAAAAAAAACAGACAAACCTTTATTTGACTCATAAAGGAATACAAGGCAAAAACTCCAAAAGAGTCAGAAAAGAAGAAACAAAAGAGAAGTTACAACATTTCCATAATACAAAGAACCGTAAGAGACTACATGCCAATATATGAATACAGCTTGCCAATAAATTGAATAATCAAGAAGAAATGGACAAATACATGGAAGCATAAAAAACTTTTGAGATTGAATCAGGAAGAAATAGAAAACCTGAAAAGACCAACTACAAGAAAGAAACTTGAAACAGTAATCAAAAGTTTCACAAAAAACAAAAGTCCAGACCAGATGTTTTCACTAGTGAGATGTATCAATCCTTCAAAGAACTAATACTTACCTTTCTCAAACGCTTGCAAAAAACTAAGGAAGTGGGAATGCTTCCAAACATATTTTACAAGGCCAACATTACTTTGATATCAAAAGTATAAAAAAATTCTACAGAACAATATTCATGATAAACTTGGATGCACAAATTTTAACAAAATCTTTGTAAACCTAATTCAACAATACATTAAAAGGATCATACCTCATGACCAACTGGGATTTATTCTACAACATCAAGATGGTTGAACATCTGAAAATCAGTGAATGAAATCCACCACATCAACAAAAGAATACATAGTAAGAATATGATCATAAGATGTAGAAATTATTTGATAAGATTCAAAATCCATTTAAAATAAAAACTCTCAAAAATGGGGATAGAAGGAACATATCTCTACATAATAAAGATCATAATATAACAAACCCACAGCAATCACCATATTCAATGGTAAGAAAGTGAAAGCTTTTCCTCTAAGATCAGGTACAAGACAAGGATGTTCACATTGACGACTACTATTCAAAATAATATTGGAAATTTTAGATAGAGTAATTGGGGAAGAGAAGGATATAAAAAGAATCCAAATTGGGAATGAATAAGTAAAACTATCACTAGTTACATGTGACTTAATATACACAGAAAATCTTAAAGACTCCACTAAAAAGTTTGGAAACTTTTTTGAGTTGGTAAAGTTGCAGATTACAAAAATCAATATACAAAAATCACTTCTATTCCTATATACAATGAACTAAAATAGAAAGAAATCAAGAAAGCAATATCATTTACTATCACATCAAAGAATTAAATACCTAGGAATAAAGTTTATAAGGAAAGCAAAGGACCTATACAACAAAACATAAGACATTGTTATAAGAAATAGAAGCGTTGGGCCTCCCCTGGTGGCACAGCAGTTGAGCGCTGGACTGCAAAGCTGCCTGCAGCCTCTGCAGTGCCGGTTCGATCCCCAGCTGCTGGGTGAGGGTCCCACACGGCACGCAGATCTCTCCTGCCGCCCCGCTGCTCCCCTCAGCAGTGTATTTTGTCAGTCTGCCTGTTCTGCTCCCTGCTCTGGCTCTGGTGAATTCTCTCACCCTTCCGCGCTTCTGACTGTACCCAGTGCTTGTATAAATAAATAAATAAATCTTTAAAAAAAAAAAAAAGAAATAGAAGACGCAAAGATGTGGAAAGATATTCCATATTCCTGGAATGGAAAAACTAGTATCATTAAAGTGACCATCTTACATGAAAGAACATACTAATTCAATGCAATTCCCATCAAAGTTTCAAAGGGGCATTTTTCAAAGAAACAAAACAAATATTACTGAAATTTATATGGAACCATAAAAGACCCTGAGTAGCCCAAGACAACTGACAAAAAAGATGGAGGTATCACACTCCAAGACATCAAACTATACAGCTATCATAACCAAAACAGTATGGTATTGGCATAAAAATAGACACACAGATGAATGGAAAGTAATTGAGAATCCAGAAATAAATCTACAATTATATGAAATATTAATCTATGACAAAAGAGCCAAGCACACACAGGGGAAAATGGCAAGTCTCTTCAACAAATGGTGTTAGGAAAACATCATATAAAAGAATGAAACCAGAGTAATATCTTACACTACATAAAAATTAATTCAACATGGGTTAAAGACTTGGATGTAAAGCCTAAAAGTATAAAATACATAGAGGAAAAGAGGCAAAACATGCCAAAACACTGGCTTCAGTGATGTCTTTGGAATTCAATTCCAGTGGCAAATGAAAGAAAACATAAACAAATGGACTACCGCAAACTAAAAAGCTTCTACACAGGGAAAGAAGTTATCATTAAAACAAAAAGATACACACTGAATGAGAGAAAATATCTTCACATTATACATGTAACAAGGAGCTAATGTACAAAATTTACAAAGAACTCATACAACTCAACAAAAGGAAAGTAAGTCAATCAAAAAAATGGGCAGGCAATTCCCCAAAGAAGACATAGTAATGGCCAACAGATACATTAAAAAATACTCATTATCACTTGTCATCAGGAAAATGCAAATCAAAACTACAATGATCTACCATGTCACACCTGTGACAATGACTCATATCAAAAAGACCAGAAATATCAAATGTTCGAAAGGACATGGAGAAAAAGGAATTTTCATATGCTGTTAGTGGGATTGTAGACTGGTTCAGTCCACATAGAAAACAATATGGAGGTTTCTCAAAATATTAAAAATAGATCTACCATAGAACCCAGCAAGTCCATTCCTATATATCTATATGAAGAATATAAAAACACTAATTCAGCAGAACATATGCACACCCATATTCATTGCAACACTATTTACAGTAGTCAAGCCATGGAAAAAACCTAAGTGCCTAACAACATATGAGTAGGTTAAGAGGATGTGGTATATATACACAATGAAATACTACTCAGCTATTAAAAAAAAGATGAACTTTTGCCATTTGTGACAACATGGATGGAACTGGAGGGGATTATGCTAAGTTAAGTAAGAAGGAAAAATACAAATACGGAATGATTTCACTCACATAGAATAAAATGGGACAAAAAAGGAACAGATAAAACCAAACTAAAACAAACCCTAGAAATCTGACTACAGAATTGAGGTTACCATATGGGGAGGTTGAACTTTGAAGCGAAGTGAGGAGAACTTTCAAGCAAAGTGAGGAGAGCCCCCAGACTATGGTAAAGACTACAGGTACAGGTGCTAGGTAAGATACATCTGAAGAAATATGAACCTATATCTCTGAAACATATGCAGTATTGTAAACCATTGTTACTTCAATAAAAAAGCAATACCAAAAGAAAACAACCACAATGAGATACCACATCACACTTGTAAGAGTGGCCCATATTAAAAATGCCAAAAACTCAAGTGTTGGTGAGGGTGCGGAAAATAAGGAACCCTTGTATACATTAGAAGGAATGTAGACTGGTCTAGCTTCTATGGAATACAGTATGGAGGTTTCTCAAAATATTAAAAGTAGATCTACCATATTATCCAGAAATTCCACTCCTACATATCTCCAGGGAATACAAAAACACTAATATGTGGGCCTCCCCTGGTGGCACAGGCAGTTGAGCACCACACTGTGAAGCTGTCTGCAGCCTCTGCAGCACCAGTTAGATCCTGACCGGCTGGCGAGGGTCCCACATGGAGGGGCAGACCTCTCCTGTCCCGCCCACTGCTCCCCTCAGCAGTGTATTTCATCAGTCTGCTTTTTCTGCTCCCCGCTCTGTCTCTGGTGAATCCTCTCACCCTCCCGCACATCTGGTCTGTACCCCGGTTCTTATATAAAATAAATAAATCAATCTTAAAAAAAAAAAAAACCCAAAAACACTAATGTGAAGGATTGTACACACTCCTGTGTTCATTGCAGCACTATTTTCAATGACCAAGTTATGGAAATAACCTAAATGCCCAAGGACAGATGAATAGATTAGAACGATGTGGTATATATACACAATGGAATACTGCTTAAAAAAGAGATAAACTCTAGTAATATAATAACTTTGAATATCAAGCTATATATACAATAGCTGATAAGAATACCACGACAACTGAATACTTGTCTGCTTTGTCATTAAACAATATGTTAGGAGTTAAATGGAATCTATTATCTACTTTAACAAACCACTCGGTTTAAGATTATTTTTTGTAAAACATCCAGCTTAAAATGGTCGGACTTCTGATATTTGTTTTTCAATTAAAAATAGCCTTGCTTGCCACATTTTGGCTATTTTTCATTGTAACAAATATACTTGCTAACATTTCACTTGCCTGTACAGGTACACACAATAAAAATGATAGCAAATTCATAATGGATAATCCTGGCAGGATCTGGTGCTCCAAGAACATAGAAGAATGAATATTGATCATTTCTTCTTGACTCATGTTCTGATTATGGTGAAGACTTGCAAGGTGGTGGTCCATAACCATCATATATATCATCAGTCCCATTACAGGAATACAGAAAAACAGGCTCACAAGGAAAGACCGTCTCCATCTTACATAGAAAAGAAAAACCATTTTAGAAAGTAGGTAACAGTTAAAGATTCCATGCATTACAGGGAAATACAAATTGTGATACTCCACCCAATATAAGGATGACGTTGTAAAATTTGATATGATAACATAACGTTAAATTTGATACGAGTCAAAAAATCTGCTTTTCACTGGCACTCCATAAATACTTAACTGTTTTATTTCTCGTTTATGGTCTAGGTGGCTGGCTGACCGATCCTTCTTGACCAAAGAAGCTTCAAAACCTAAGCTCTGAGAAAATTCATGAGAAAACAATTACTTCACTTAATATATAAATAATACATGGAAGATTCTAAACCATGATATTGTCATTAAGAACAATTCAGGGCCTCCCCGGTGGCGCAGCGGTTGAGCGCTGGGTTGCGAAGCTGCCCGCGGCCTCTGCGGCGCTGGTTCGATCCCCGGCTGCTCCCCGGCCACCGGAGGAAGATCCCACATGGTGCGCAGACCTCTCCTGCCACCCGCTGCTCCCCTCAGCAGTGTACTTCAGCCCTTCTGCCTGCTCTGCTCCCCGCTCTGGCTCTGGTGAATTCTCTCACCCTCCCGCGCTTCTGACTGTACCCAGTGCATGTATAAACAAAACAAACAAATATAATAAATAAATAAATAAATAAAACATGCCTCTATAAAAAAAAAAAAAAAAAAAAAAGAACAATTCAGTTTAATTACTGAGTGCAAGTCACTCTGGAGAATACCAAGATGAAGATGTGATTCGTGATCATAATTACCATTTTTCTAATATTTCATCAAAGATATATTTCCTCAACTCCAGTTATTGTCTACCCTACTGTTCTCAAACTAATGACTTAACTCAAGTGCAGTTGTCCTCAGTAAACAATTTTATTATATCAAAAAATAAATTAAAACCTCCAATAAGTAATTTTGAATAAAGGTAGAAATCAAAGAGTATTTGATGACCTAATAAAGACAAAATTCATCAAAAAATTATAACTGTTACATTCAGACGAACATCATATAGTAGTATTAATCAGTTTTGTTTTAATTTTAGCTTTAACATCTATTGACCTATTATCCTGTGAAGAGCAGAAAGCTAAATAGGTCACAAAAAATTTTTCATACATATATGAATAATAGCATTATTATACATATATAACAATGTTAGTATTAACATATAGTATTATTCACACTATATATGTAGTATTTACTCTTGATCTATCAGAAAAAAAGAACATGAGCAAAAATTATTTTCCTTAATAATACAAAGTATTAAGAGAAAACTAAACCTAAGAGTCACCTGAGCATAGACAGTAATATAAACTATATTTTCAACTGTTAAGGGAAATGCTGCCATCTCACATTTGTTGGCAATGTAGCACAGGGAAAGGAACAAATATGAGCACTGGAATCAGAAAGATTAGGCTCACATCCCATCTATGACACTTAATAGCTATGTGACTTTGGGCAAGAAACTTCTCTTAACCAGAGTTTCCTCACCTTCAAAATAAAGATGACAGTGTGGTTGTGAGAATTAAATTAATAGTTGAAATTTTGCAGTCTTGGTAACTAGCACATAGTAGGTATTCAATAATGCTAGCTTCACAAAGCTGTTAATGACATCTTTTTCTATACTTTTAGGATCTTATCTGAACTATTAATATACTTTAGATCATTTAGAACATCGACCCTATACCACACTGAACGTTTAAAGCACTTTCACATTTACTACCAGTTAAGATTTACTGAAGAACACAGGATGAATTTTTCACAAAGGAAAGGGCTTGGTCTTTTTTAAAAAACTGTTTTTAAACATCCTTGTTTATTTTCTCCCCTCAGCTGTGGTCACCATCATTTTTCCACCACCCAAGTGCCCAGAGTCCTCTACCACACTCCACTGTGCTGTCCTGCCCCCGTCTCTACTCTCCCTTCCCTTCCTGAATGTCTCAGATCTATAGTCTACTTTCAAGGATCAGTCTAAGTTTGTCTTTTAAATTTCTTACTTGAACTTAAATATACGTCATTTTCTTTGTCCTAACACATCATAAAGTATAGTAGGATGATTGCTTCTCGGCCTTTTGGCTAAGAGCAAGTGTAAAGTATAATAGGATGTTTCAATTTCTCAGTGATTAACATGAATCTGACTCATAACAAATTATACTTTACTTCCATTTTCTAAATATTTTTAAATGATATATTTTTAAATGATTTGTGCTTCTAACTTAAGTGTGCTTCTGATTTAATAATGCCAAGGTGCCCTAACCGAAGTCTCCTGACAAAGCCCCCTCCAAAAAAAGAAGAAAAAAGAAAAGAAACAAGGGAGACACATTTACATTGAGTTGAGACAGATCTTGTCTAGAAATCAGATGTTCTTCACTGTTTCTGTTTGATATAAACCAGAAGTGACTCAAGGGAATGCTAACTGAATAGGAAAGAGCACAGAAATGCAAAGTCTTGCCACTTACTTCAATTGTATGGATAATATCTCTGGGACCAATAATTTCTTGGTCATATTTAATATGTGCTTTGTTGGTTGCCAGGGCCACAGAGCAGTAGAATATCCCTCTATGTTTTGTGAGGGTAGACTCTATTTTATGAACACAGGAGGCACAAGTCATTCCTCTTACCTGTTAAAGATAAAGGCTCTGTTATTCAGAAATACACTTTTTTCTACCATTAAACATGAGCTTACTTTAAACTGAAACAACTCTTATAACAAAGTCTTATTAGAACTATTAATAAACATTATATATATGATTATTAGACCACTTTTTATATCACATGGAACATAAATAAGGTACCAGCTGCAATAGGTTAAATTGATATCACTGAAGTTTCCCTCTTCTTGTCACTACTCAGTGATAGAGGATTTGACTTCTATCATTGTTTCTTATATTCAATGCCTTGCTTCCTTCTAATTTTTTTTATCCTGCTTAAGTGTATATTGCCTTTAATAATACTTCACTGAGGGCCTCCTTCGTAGCCTAGGGGTTAAGTCTCAGCACTATCACTGTGAAAGCCAGGACCTGAGTTCAATGCCTGGCCAAGGAACTAACCCACACATGGCGCAACAGACCGCTCCTTTCTCACCTGCTGCTCCCCTTAGCAGTGTGTTTCAGTAAATCTTCCTGTTCTGCTCCCCACACTGTCTCTGGTGAATCCTCTCATCCCCTGCACCTCTGGCCTACACACCAGTTCTTCTATGCAAAAACAAAATCTTTTTTAAAAATTTTAAAAATAATACTTCACTGAAGGTTAATGGATGGCAAAAGTTTTCTACCTTTGTATGCACCTTTGTATATTTCTACAAAAATGTCCTGTCTTCAGTGAGATAATAGTTCAACTGGGTGTTAAATTCTAAAATTAAGGGAGAGGCAAAACTTCTGGAATGACTGTATGAGGAGCTCAGCAAACCCTTTCCCCAACAGCAATGATGAAACTGGACAAAGCTTCAAAAAACAACCATTAAAAGACACTGGAAAGTGACCAGAGTATATAACTTATGAAGCATTTATTTAAGAATATCTACTGAAGGGATGTAATTAACAGTGGAATAAGGATCTCTGAATGTTTGTTCCTCCATAAAAGCAATGAGAAAACAGGGGGAAAATGCTTAGAACCAACATTTTCATAAATTAAATAAAGCTTACAACAATTCAGGAAGCACATATTAAAGAAAATTAGCTGAATCCTGATAAAATAGCAACCTATGTGGAATTAAAATTTACTTTATTCCAGTTTACTTCAGTCTAGTCTGTTACAGTCATGAAGACTAATAACCTATAAACACAATGAAAAGTAGCATCAAGGACACCACCAGAGACGACAGAAGAGGGTTGGAGTTCCTTCAAAGACCTGTTCCTAGAGAAATGTTTTTGACTTGTCTGATGGTTACCTCAAATATCCCACTTGCAAAGATATCTGTGTTTGCCCTAACTGAGGATCAGTGACTGCAAAAAGCCTTTTCTCCAGGAGAATTTTCCAAAAACAATTAGAGGCAATTATTTACCTTGTGCCAGCTGGACTGATGGTTAGTAGTTGGGACAAACAACAGGTTAAAGAAAAAGTCTAAAAGGATAAGCTGGCAAGTAAGATATCTGAAAAAGCTCTAAACTATAATAAAAGTCTAAACAGCTATGCACATGAATAAGGTTGTGGTATTGTCCAGGGATGTGAATATGCTCAGAAAACACCTAATATGATTGTATCCTCTCACCACTAATTGACGTTTAGCCTCTGCGGAAGAATGAAGTAAAGACTAAGACAAAGTTGACAACTGCATGGTTTACTGTTGTAGGCATGCCTCAACATTTATACAGTGCTTTACAGAAAAGACTGGAAGACTTATTGGTTCCAGGTATTTAAGAAAATCTCTATCCTATCATTAGCTGACCACTGAGCTAAACAAGCAAAGATTTCAGTGGTCACACACAATAAAGGATATAGACTATAGCATTAGTTCAGAAAAGTTAGAAAACAAACAGTAACACTAACATACAACAGTAACAATAAAACCTGAGGAGGGGCTAAGAATCTTTTTTCCAGAGTTGCCACAATATATTTTCAACAAAAAATTGTGAGATATGCAATGAAATAAAAAAGTATGGTCCATACACAAGAAAAAAGCAATCAATAGAAACAGACCTGGAGGAAGTCCAGGCATTGGACTTAATAGATATAGACTTTACATCAACTTTGTTTTTATATGTTTAACAAGATATTGTTTAGACTTTTCTGTAAAGTGTAAGCTCATATCTTTTAACATTTTTCTTTTTGGTTGCTGCCTCTAACAGATTTATAATGGTTCTTCATCTATTAAGAAAATATACCTTCTTTTTTATTTTATATATTTTTTACATCATTTTTCATTTTTGCAGAATGTATGCATTTTCATCTTGGTTATATTCCCCATACAATTCCCATCCTCCTTATTTTGACCCTAATCCATCTTCCCCTGCCCCCACAGTGTGTCTCTGGTTTATAGTTGCTTGTTGATTTTGATTTTTACTTTATTATAATTAGTCTTTTTCCTGAAAAAAAAAGAAAGAAAATACACCTTCATCTACTGTATGAATTACAATTATCATACTTCCTTTTGATTCTGTTTATGGTGTTTTCTTCCCAAGAAATTTTTATGCACCTGAACATATCAATCTTTCCTTTTAATGTTTTCAAAATGATATTCAGAAAATCCCTTCCTACTCAAATGTTAATTTTTAGAAGACTTCAAAATACACTAACAATAACAGTCACAACTTTAAGTTACAAATCAACTTTGAATTGATTATAATTATAAAAATTTAAAATCTCTAAAATGTACAAGTTTCTCTTTGCTCATCTCCCCCAATTTCATTTTCTACCCTAGATTGAAACACTGCTAATGATGTCTATAAATAAGTGCTTTCCATAATATTTGCCTATACATTTAATTATATAAGGAAACATACATATGATTTTCTGGTTTTTAATTAAATTACATCATACCATAAAATACAGCAACTTCATTTATTGTTTAAGTAAATAATATATCCTAGAGATTTTTACTTCTCAATTAATAGTGATCTATTTTATTCTTTTAAACAGTCATATTATGTTCTATAATATGTCTACACACAATTTATCTATTCCCAATTAAAGGACATTTAGGTTACCTCTAAATGTTGCCCTTAATATGTAATAAATATTACCTATGTATGCTCATATTTCTATAGGAAAGACCTCGTAGTTGACTTCCTTGATAGGAGAAAATGATCACTTTAAACAATTATGCCTTACCTGGTTTTAAGTCTTCATTTATAAAATTTAAGTTTTTAATACATCTGGCAGTTCTTTTACATGTAACTAGGCAGGGATCATACTATATTTTAAAATCTGATTTTCATTGTTTCATTCAAAGGAACTTTTTCTTGTGGCTTTTAATACAGAGTATCTTTTACATCCCATACTTGAAGGTAGCCATTAAATCACATCTTATCCTTCTATTTTTTAGCTTCCAAAATTTTCTAATATCTTATTTTCCCAGCCTTTAGTTATCTTTTGATCTCTTTTCTGAATTCTCACCAAGTTATCCTTGTATATTTTATTAATCACATAAAAATTCTCACTTACAACAAATTCTAAAACACCATCCCCTTCATCAGCATTTTCCATCACAGTTGCTCCAAATCCAAGCTCTTGAATGAACTCTGCTATTATCGCAGGTTGTATAATAGCAGGATTATATCTTACTTCTGCCTTGCCAGCCATCAGAGCCACAAGTACAAAATGTATTCCTAGGCACATTAAGAAAAACAATTCTTAAATTATATTCCTTATTAAAAGAATTTTAATATTTAAATAATGTACATATTTAAACCTGTAACTCTAAGAGACAGACTATTCTTTTTGAAAAAAATGCCTTAATGCTATTATCATATCTATAATAAAATAATTATACAATATCATCAAATATCCAGGTAATACACACATTTCCACAATTGTTTATTATTTATTTAAAATTGCTGGAATTTGGGATGCAAATAAGGCCCATGAATTGCAACTGGCTGAGATCTTATCATGTATATATAAAGCATTTTTAGAGATGAGTAAGACAAAATACTACAGAAAGGATCTCAAGGGCTCAGGAAATCATTACTTTGGTAGCAAAGACTCTAAGAATGTAACAACAATACCATATTATCAAATAGTCACTTCTTAAAAGTCTCTATTTTTACTGTCTGACACAGCCTAAACTAAAAAGCTCTTATTCCTAGAAAAAAAAAAGTGCCACAAAATTTGTTAACAAAACGAGAGTTCATTTTATGGTAGTCACACTGTTCTTTGGTGCAATCCCTTGGTTAATTTTATAATCGATCCACTTACTGCTATCATTGCCAGGAGGAAAAATTAATTCTGCACAGTAAAAAACAGTTCTTTCTAGGAATCTGTGGTACTTAGTAGCTACCTGACAGTGAGTGAGAATCAATAGTCTATAGGTCAGCTGCAGGGCTTGATACAAAAGAAAGAAAAAGCAAATATTAATTTAATAAATTGTTTTTAAAAGATATTAATTATTTGTGCATACAAGAGCTGGGGCGTAGGCCAGAGGTATGGGGGGGGGGGTTGGGAGGATTCACCAGAGACGGAGTGGGGAGCAGAACAGGTGGATTGCCTGAAATACATTGCTGAGGGGAGCAGCGGACAAGACAGGAGAGGTTTGCTGCGCCACGTGAGTTAGCTTCCTGGCCAGGGATCGAACTCGTGCTGTAGTGGCTGCCATAGCTTCATAGTGCTGAGACTTAACCCCTTGCACCACCAGGGAGGACCTTAATAAATTGTTAATAAGAAAACTATCTAATATGAATTTTCCACATAAATTGCTTACACTCTGGGTTTGCTGGACACCCAATAATTCACATGGTTGGTTCATGGAAGTGTCATTAATAAGAGAAGGGATACAGAGAGTGGGAAAATGTATTTTTGCTTCAGTTGAATATAACCTGTAATACAACAGAAATAGAATGGAAAAGCTGATTTTTCAAGTTTCAAAAATGTTTTCTTAGTTCAAACTATAATCAGAACAATTTTTATCCATCTTTAGAAATCTAATGCAGACAAAATTGGAAAGATAACCCGTGCTCATGAATTGGAAGAATATCATTAAAATGCCATATTACCTACAGCAATTTTCAGACTCAATGCAATACTTATCAAAATCCCAATGATTTTTTTTTCAAGGAAATAGAATAACTCTAAGCTCTGTGTGGAACCACAAAAGATCCTGAATGGCCAAAACTATCCTGACAGAAAAGAGAAAAATGAAGGTATCAAACTCATGGATTTCAAACTATGTTACACAGCAACAGTAATCAAAACAATGTGACACTGGAACAAAAACAGAACATATACCAATGAATAGAACATGAAGACCAGAAATATGGACAGTTAATCTTTGGCATAAGAACCACAACCATACAATGGAGAAAGGAAAGCTTCCTTAACAAATGGTATTAGAGGAGCAAGAGGAAGAGAGAAAAGTGGGGAAGGGGTACAATAAATGATGGTGGGGAGCTTTCAGTGCCTTGGTGGTGGGTGTGGTATAGTAACATACATGTGACAGTTGTGATCCTTAACCCTAAAATATATACAATGTTGTAAACCAATGTTGCCTCAATTGAAAAAAAAAACCACAAATGGTTTTGGGAAACATAAATAAACACATGCAAAAAAATCAAACTATACCCATCCTTAACTCCATACACAAAAATTCAAGATGGATTAAAGATTTGGATATAAAACTGACTCCATAAACAAAATCATAAGGAATGCACTAGAGAATATCCACTACAAAGTTGTATCTCAGGACATAACTCCAACAGCCAGGGAAACAAAAGCAAAAATTATCAAGAGGGACCACATCAAACTAAAAAGCTTTTGGACCTCAAAGAAATCATCACAAAAACAAAAAGGCAAACTACAGACTGGGAGAAGATATCTGCATATCACACATCTGAAAAAGGGCTATTTTGCAACAATTATACAATCCAACAACAAATGAGACAACCTAGTAAATGGGCAAAACACCTAAGACACTTTTCTAAAGTAGACATTCAGACGGCCTACAACAGGCACATGAATAATTGTTCAACACCACTTATTATAAGGTAAATGCAAATCAAAATCAATGAAATCTCAGCTTATCCCTATAAGAATGGCCTATATCAAAAAGAATGGAAACAACAAATGTTGGCGAGCTTATGGAGAAAAAGGAACACTCAGCTACTGTTGGTGGGAATGTTATTTGGTTCTGTCTCTATGGAAAGTGGTATGGATACCTTAAAAAATAAAAAAGGAGGGCCTCTCTGGTGGCACGAGAGGTTAAGACACAACCTATGAAGCTGTCCACAACCTCTGTAGCACAAGTTCAATCCCTGGCCAGGGAGCAACACACATGGCACAGCACACCTCTTCTGACTCGCCCGCTGCTCCCCTCAGCAGTTTACTTCAGTCAATCTGCCTGTTCTGTTCCCCACTCTGTCTCTGATGAATCCTCTCAACTCCCCCACCCTCTGCATCTCTGGCCTGTACCCCAGCTCTTGTATGCATAAATAAATAAATCTTTAAAAATAATTTAAAAAAAGGAAATCTCATATGATCCAGTAATACCTCTACTATGTATTTACCAAAAAATGTGAAAACTCTAATATGAAAAGATTTATGTACTTCCATGCTCACAGCCGCACTTCACACAATTTCCAAGTTATGGAACCAGTCTTAGTGCCCACTGTCAGACAACTAGATAAAGAAATTGTGGAACGTATACACAATGGAATAATACTCTTGAAAAAAAAGGTGAGGTACTTCTTTTTGGGAAAAATGTATGGATCTCGACGTGATTATGTTAAATGAAGTCAGAAAGAGAAAGATATCAGATGGTTTCACTTCTCTGTGGGATATAAATAACCAAAAATTATATACTGGCATAGCACAGCAAAAGTGATTCTTAGACATAGTGGAAAATATACTGGTTACCAGAGGGAACAGGGGGAAAGAAATGGATTGGGAATTGGCACAGGAGGTATGGTGGAAGGTGAGAAAAGCATGTGCATATGTGAAGGATAAAAATATATATATCTAAAGTTATATAGACATGTAAATGATAGCTTAAGTCTAATTTAAAAATTTTAAATAAAGCCATTTTTAAAAGATAATAAAATACAAACTTTAGGGTTAACTAATTAGATATAATAGAGTCTGAAATGAAGATGCAGAAATGACAAAACTCAGATAAGATAATCTTGAGCGGAAGATGGCTGTGTATAAAATGCATTTTCTTATAATAATGTTCTGACCTTTATACATAAGGTGATGCCATTAACCACAGGCCTTCAATATTACTAATACAATATGACTTATTTCCCCAACAGTGGGAATAAATTTATACTGATCTTACTTATTTGGCCTGTGTGCCTATTAGTATATGTCATTAAGACACCTGGGCAGGGCTACCTAAATACCAAATCAATCCTTTCAGTCTCATTAAACACAGTAACATATCTCTATTGTTAACAAATCTACTATGCTGTCCAGTAATATGAGAGCAAATTTTTAAGCTAAAACATTTGTGGCTGATGGGAAAATGTTCAACATCCCTTATAATCAAGGAAATGCAAATCAAAACCACAATGAGATACGACCTTACACTAGTAATAATGACACATATCAAAAAAACTAGCAACAACAAATGGTGGCAAGGATGTTGTGAAAAAGGAACTCTCCCACAAGCTGGTGGGAGTACAAAAGGTCCAATTGTTAACAGGGTGGTCCCCAGGAAAGGGGGAGATTCCAGGTTCCGTGAGCAGGGAGAGAAGAAGCTGCAGAGGAGACTAAGGAAGGAAGCAGGATGAGCCAGAAGGAGACCTGGAGGAGGTGCATGGAGCCTAGAGACACATGAAGAAACTGCGCTTGTCTTTTGGTCGTGGACTGGGTGACACAGATGTGGGTGAGAGACCCGAGGGGAGGTGACAATGGCAGCTTTTATCTTGATGTTGATTTTGCTCTTTTCCTTCCAGGCTTGTCTGGTTGTTTCTGACCCTTTTCTGTGGGTCCCCACTGGAAGATGCTTTAGACTTATGGCAGGCTTTGGGGCCTTGCTCTGGGCCAATCCCATATGGATGGACTTTTACCCGCGAGGGGACGGGTAACTTTGGGTGCTTCATTTAGAAACTAGATTCTTTGCCTTTCCTGTATTGTTTCCCAGTTTTATTAAAGTTCCTTCCCATTAAAGTCTCATATGTTTTGTGTTGATGCAGCGGATGGCAGAACCCTATATAAAATAGGCAGATTTGTGGGGTTTGGGCTGTCCCTCTCCCTGCCCTGTAACACAACCACTATGGAAAGCTGCATGGAGTTTCCTCAGTCTACTAAAAATGGAGTTACCATATGGCCCAGCAATTCCATTCCTAGGGATCTACCCAAAGGACACAAAAACAATGACTCAAAAGAATACCTGCACCCCTATGTTTATTGCAGCACTATTTTTTTTTAAGATTTATTTATTTACTCCTAGGAATTTACCCAAATGACACAGAAACATTAATTCCAAAGGGCATCTGCATCCTTATGTTTATACAATAGCTAAGCTATGGAAAAAACCCCAAATGCCCAAAACTAGATGACTGGATCAAGAAGATGTGGTACATATATTACTCATCAATCAAAAAAGATAAACACATGCAGTTGCAGCAACATGGATGGAGCTAGAAGGGATCATGCTCAGCAAAATAAGTCAGAAAGAAAAAGAAAAATACCGGATGGTCTCATTCATAGCAGGAATTTAGAAAACCTAACTAAGGGACCAGGAAAAAGACTAATTAATACAAAGTAAAAATCAAAATCAACAAGCAACTATAAAGCAGAGACACACTACGGGGGGCGGAGGGAGAGGAAGGACTAGGGTCAAAATAAGGGGGGGTGCAATTGTATGGGGAATATAACCAAAATGAAAATGCATACATTTTGCAAAAATGAAAAATGATGTAAGAATTATATAAAATAAAATATTAATTAAAAAAGATTTATTTATTATACAAGAACCAGTGTATAGGTCAAATGCACGGGAGGGTAAGAGGACCCGCCAGAGACAGAGCAGGGAACAGAAAAGGCAGACTGACAAAATACACTGCTGAGGGGAGCAGCGGGCGAGACAGGAGAGGTCTGCAGCACCATGTGGGATTCTCGCTGGCCAGCTGGGATCAAATCCACATGCAAAGGCTGCAGACAGCTTCACAGTGTGGCACTCAACCACCTGCGCCACCAGGGAGGCCCTGCAGCACTATTTATAATAGGTAAAACCCAGAAACAACCCAAATGCCCAAAAATAGATTACTGGATCAAGAAGATGTGGTATATATACACAATGAAGTACTATTCAGCAATCAAAAAGGACAAACTCATGCCAATTGCAGCAACATGGATGGAGCCATAAGGAATTAGCTCAGTGAAATAAGTCAGAAGGAAAAAGAAAAATATCGGATGGTTTCACTTATAGGAGGAATGCAGGGGAACCAAATAAGACATCAGGGGAAAAAATAGTAACAATATAAAACACAACAAAACAAAACAATAACAGACAATTATAAACCAGAGATATCCTACAGGGGAAGAGGGGAGAGAGGGCTCAGAGGGAGGGAGGAGCACAGGGGACTGTGGCGATGATGCACGGGTGAATTGTGAAGGAAATTCCATGGGGACTACACCTGAGTGGGGGGTAAGCAAACATTGTTTAAAAATGAACAATGATGTAAAATATATATAAAGAAAAAAATAAAAACATCTGTAGCAAAAAACAAAAAAGGCCAGAATGTAAGTTATTTATATAGAAAACTTAAGATTATACTAGGTTTTTCTAAAATTAATACTTGGGATTTTTTTCTTAGTAGATTTCCTAAGATTTTATGACCTAAAATTAAAACTTATACACAGGGCCTCCCTAGTGGCAAAAGGAGTTAAGCAGTGCAATATGAAGCTGTCCGCAGCCTCTGCAGCACGAGTTCGAAACCCAGCCAGCCCAGGGAGCAACCCACATGGCACAGCAGACCCTTCCTGTCCCACCCACTGCTCCCCTCAGCAGTGTATTTCAGTGAGTCTGCCTGTTCTGCTCCCTGCTCTGTCTCTAGTGAATCCTCTCACCCTGCCACACCTCTGCCTACACCCCAGTTCTTCTAAGCAAAAATAAATGTTTTTCAAAAAAACTTGTACACAATATTAAGCAACTTTCAGACATTCTTACTGCAAGCAAAAATCAGAGATCGAACTATTGGAGGAGAATAATATAATTCTATACAAACTTGTTTTGGTCTACTGTTTGATCCAGATATAATAGTATTGAAATTTATGGATTCTAGCCCCAGTTTTAAGCATAACTTTATCAGAAAATGTATGCTTCTTAAAATCTATTCCAACCAAGACCTGTCAAGAATAGTAATCTTGGGCCTCCCCAGTGGTGCAGAGGGTTGAGTACAGTCCTGTGAAGCTGTCTGCAGCCTCTGCAGCACGGGTTCAATTCCCAGCGGGCCGGGGAGATTCCCACATGGCGCAGCAGAACTCTCCTGTCACGTCCACTGCTCCCCTCAGCAGTGCTTTTGGTCCATCTGTCTATTCTGCTCCCCACTCTGTCTCTGGTGAATCCTCTCACCCTCCCAAGCTTCTGGCCTGTACCCCAGCTATTGTATAAATAAAAATAAAAATAAAAAAATCTTTAAAAAAAGAATAGCAATCTTATGCATTTCCTTCTATTTCCCTACAAACTTCATTGACATTAAAATGTGATGATGATGGGCCTCCCTGATGGCGCAAGGGGTTAAGCACCACACTATGAAGCAATCCACAGCCTCTGCAGCACGAGTTTGATCCCTGGCCTGCCAGGGAGCAACACACATGGCAAGGCAGACTTCTCCTGTCTCACCCGCTGCTCCCCTCAGCAGTGTATTTCAGTCAGTCTGCTTGTTCTGTTCCCCACTCTGTCTCTGGTGAATCCTGTCACCCCCTACATCTCTGGCCTATACCCCAGCTCTTGTATGCATAAATAAGTAAATCTTTAAAAAAAAATGTGATCATGAGGTAAACAAGATAGGAACTATATATGCAGGGAACAAAACACTAACAAAAACTGACTTCCAAAAAGTCAAGGTTATCCTGCACATCACCGTTAGTCTTTGGAAGGCCTTGGTAAGAATCATAAACATAGTCCCCAAACTAGTACATAAAATAACAGGCTATAAGAATGTCTCACCTTCTTCTCGTCTTAAATTCCGTTCAATGTTTGCTACACAGGAAGCACAAGTCATACCAGTGACCTGTATGTAACACTTAGACAAAGTCTTTGCCTCTTCTTTGTCATGAATTGGTGTCACCATTTTAGTATAACATTCATTAGTTGAGGTCAAAAGTGGCATTTCCAATGAAGGCTGAGCTATTACTACCAATGGCTCATTCATATCTGGTAGACAGAGAAAGAGTCTTTCCATTAGAATTATTCTCCAACTACATCTTTGTCATTCCACACAATCCACACCTCCAAGTACTATCAATCCAATCCTTTAAAATCAACGATACCTAGAGTTCTCAGCAATGCTATCTTTACACTTTGCAGGAAGTGACCTCTGATTTTGATACTATCTCGACTCCCAACCCTAGGTATACAGTGGTTTGTTAATAGATAACTATTTTATAACACATTTTTATCATCATGTTAACAATTTACATAGTGGCAGTAAAGAAATTTGATATACAACAAAAAGAAATTTTCAAAAGGACTGCAGTATGTCATTAAAAAAATCTTGTAGATATATATATATATATCTATATCCACACACACACACACACACACACACACACACACACACACACGAGAATATGCATAAGAAAACCTGAGAGGCTACACACCAAACTATTACAGTGGCTACTTCTGGGGAATGGGATTAAGACATGAATAGAATGACAGGCAGATGAACAAATTGTCTCTAAAGATACTAATATGGTATTTTTTTTAATTAAAATAACTTTGTGGGCAATGGAAAAGAGGCAAGGAATGAGTAAGTGGTAATCATTATGCACAGAGGATTATTTGGAGAATCTCTATGTAGAATGTTTATAGACTGTGGAAGAGTGGAAAGATCTTCAATAGCAGAAAATCTATTCTGCTTTAGTTTATCCATTGCAGTATTAATCACCTTACAAGAAGAGATTACTTATTCCCCATCACATCCATGCACCTGCAAGAGGGTGAAACTTTTCTACCCTCTTGCAGAGAAAAGAGGGAAAAGAGGTGCTGTGGAAATTTCCACTAACCTATCTAGCTTGTTTTTCTTTTCCCCTCTTGGGCAAAAAACTGGTTCATGTCTATTTAACTAGCCCATAGAGAAACTCCTGCAGACCAGAATGGGTTTTCAGGATGCTGAAGAAGGGAATCTTTTGAAGAAAGTTTAATAAAAATCTATTTCCCTAATGAATGACAGATTTCTCAAATCAGTATTATGCTTAAACTTTAATGTACATACAACCACATTGGGGATCTTGTTAAATGTGGATTGTGATTCAGTACATTTGGGTGGGATCTGAGATTCTGCATTTCCACCAAGCTTTCAGGTAATAGTAATACTGCCAGTTTGGGTACAGCAAAGGACAGATTATCAAAAGACTATATTTTCCAAGTTCTGAATTAGTCATTCTCTAGTCTCAAATTATTCACTTTAGAAAACTACATTTATCATTCAGATTAGAAGAGCATTATTAAGAACTCTATGTTAAAGAACTCTATGTTCTCTATAGACAAAATTTACAAAATAGTACTTTTGAAGAACTCAAAAAATAGGCTCATTTCCCAAAAGAAAAATGCTTTGGCTTTGAAAAAACATCATTTTAATCTAGCCAGGAGCTTACTTCATTCTCTCATAATTACCACTGAAGTTTAATTTTGAACTTGGACACGGAAGAAAGAATTGTACTACCAATCACTTCAGGGCTTGTTCCAAAGAAATTTAGTTATTTTAGGTAGAAAGGCAACCCAGAATACCATCTGCAATGATCACAGTCTAAAAATACAGTATTAAAGTAGTCCTTGTTAGTTACCGTGGCATGACCTCTCATCAAAGATCCATAAAATTATGACCTTTACCCCAGTGAGTATAATAGGCAGAAGAGCAAAAGTTTCCATCTTTAAGAGACAGTACTGGTGTTAAAAAGTGATGAGTTAAACAGCTTTTTTTCTTTAAATTAGCCTTTCCATAGGCAACACTACTTATGTTTAAATGAATTCAAAGGGAAGGTGAACTTTCCTAAGCTTGAGGCAACAATCAGAAATGATTTCAAAAATTTCTAGAAAGAGTCTGATCCTCAAAACTGGTAAGTTCAATATCTGATACAATATGTGAAGAACAAATATATGAATACAAAATGTCTTAAAAACAATTAAAATATCATGTCTACAACTTACTCTGAAATGATTCAGGAAAAGTTATGTGTGTCTGTGCAGGTATGTATAAGTGGGCATCAATAAAAAGAATGATAAAACAAATGTAAAATATTAACTGGGTAACCTGCATGAAATATATAAACAGGAATTCTTTGTACTGTTCTTGCAGCTTTTCTCTAAGTTTTAAATTAACAATTAAAAAGTCACAAAAAAGAAAATAAGTTAAGCATTTTTTTCTAGAATTGATTAATGAAGACAAGTTCACATGCTATATGTCCTAAGAGAATGAGATTGATGGTCATGATAAAAAACATCTCCCATTTTTATCTCCTCTAACATTTTCTACCTCCTCTAACATTTATGAACATTTATGACAAGCAAATGAAATGTGTCATCTCTCTCTGTCTGGGAATGTTGTAGTAGTAGATTATGAGATCTGCATCTACACAGATAGTGATGTTCAGAAAATGGGTAGCCACAACACTGGTAGAATCTTAAAATTCTAATCTCTAGCAGAAACAAAGGATGCGGTCATTTCATTACCTTTTATTACAATAATATGGACCACCATCATTGCAAGTCAATCAACTCTTTTATGGGTGACATTCACTGTGTAAAGCTTCTTGGTTGTTTTTTTTTTTTTAGCTATTCGTCATGGCCATCAATATGTTCGTTATGGACCCTAACAATACATGTGAGGCACATAACAGCTTCCTCAGAATGATTTGTTAAATAACCCATTCCTGAGGCCCTTGACAGTAATAAACTGAGGCAAAAACCATTGTTAAAAATTACTGAACATGCTGCATTCATGGATCCTGCGGACTAGGTAGATACTAGACTAGATGATACTCTTGAACTATTCAAGATAGGACTATTCAAGATAGTACTCTTGAATTCCACTTAATAGTCTGATCAAAATTTTTCCTATTGCCTGAGTACATCCTTAGAGCCACCTAAGGTAAACAGAAAGTTGCTTTTGCTCTACTCACTTATATATAAACCAAACTTTGCAAAAATACAGACCTAAGGGAAGAAGACAAATTATATTGTTGAGTCCAGTCTGAAAGCCTGTGGGGTGCTTACTTATGATAAAATGACAGATGGCAGATTTGATTGTGAAAAAATATTTCAGTTTTATACCATATGTGATATAAGCTGATATGAGTTGGAATTCTACAGATAAGAGGCATTAGGATTATCACAGTATAACTAACTTGTTTAACTGATATTGAAATAACCTAACTTATTTATATAGTATCCATCATTGACAAATATAATTCATTATGTATGCCAAAGTGTTTTAATTTAATAGAAACTGAGGAATAATACAACTTTATGAATTAGTAAAATGTGTATCAGAATAATTTCAAAATTTTTCATTTTGAAAATTTAAAAAGATTGTAGGCAATGTTAGACATGACAAGATTTTGCTGAAACTAATTCTAGTCATTTTTATGGCTACCTGATAAATTTCACTTCCAATATTTCCAATTTATATTTAAAATTGTGCTTCTGGTTTCATAACCTTTCCTTGTACAATTACAAACTTCCTATTCTATACTAGAGGCTCTTTAACATTTTAGCATATTATGTGAATTTTTTATTTTTTTTAAAGATTTATTTATTCATACAAGCACTGGGTACAGTTAGAAGCGCGGGAGGGTGAGAGAATTCACCAGAGCAGGGAACAGAACAGGCAGACTGACGAAGTACACTGCTGAGGGGAGCAGCGGGCGCGGCAAGAGAGGTCTGCGCGCCATGTAGGACCCTCGCCAGTGGCTGGGGATCGAACCGACGTTGCAGAGGCTGTGGGCAGCTTCGCAACCCAGCACTCAACCGCTGCACCACCGGGGAGGCCCTATATGAATTTTTTAATAAAAAGTTGTGTATCTCTTTTTTAGAGTATAAGAATCTTGGTCTTTTGACATATCTTTATTAAAACGTAAATTCTAGGTAGGACTGTAAAATGGTGTAGCCACTTTGGAAAAAAGTTTGGCAGTACCTGGTAAAGTTAAACATATTTACTATATGACCTAGAAATTCCAGTCCTAGGTATAGATCCAGAAGTGGTACACATTCATGCAAAAACTTGTATACAAACTGTCATAGTAGCATTATTCATAATAGCCAAAGAGCAGAAACAAGCCAAATTTCTATAAACTAATAATTGAGGAACAAGATGTTGTTTATGTTCCATACATACAATGGAACACCATTTATTCATCAATAAATAGGAATGAAGTATTGATACATGTTATGGACATGGACGAACATTTGTGTATCCTGAAAACATGCTAAGTGAAAGAAGTTAGACACAAAAGGACACTTATTGCATGGTTTCACTTATATGGTACCTGGAGTTGTCAAATTCATAGGGAGAAATAAAACAGTGGATGACAAGGAGAGGGGAAGAGGAAATGGGGAGTAACTGCTAATGGCGATCTTTTGGGAGTGATGAAAAAGTTCTATAATTAGAGATGATGGCTGCAAAACCCTGGAAATACTACAGAATTATGTATTTTCCAAGGGTAAATTTTAAAGTATGTGAACTATATTTTGACTTTAAAACAGTGAGAGGGCCTCCCTGGCGGCACAAGGGGTTAAGCACTGCACTGTGAAGCAATCCATAGCCTCTGCAGCAGGAGTTCATTCCCTGGTCGGCCAGGGAGCAACCCACATGGCAAGGCAGACCTCTCCTGTCTCGCCTGCTGCTCCCCTCAGCAGTATATTTCAGTCAGTCTGCCTGTTCTGTTCCCCAGTCTGTCTCTGGTGAATCCTGTCACCCCCTACATCTCTGGCCTGTACCCTAGCTCTTGTATGCTTAAAAAAATAAAAGTGCTATCAACTATAGTTTAAAAAATAAAATAAAATAAAACAGTGAGAATTCATTTGTCATGAAAATGAAAATTAAGAAATTTTTGTAAGCTTCTTTCATTGTTATTTATCATAATAGTTTGAGCAGGTGTTTAATTATTTTTATCATTCCTAGTTTTAGTGAGCTTGAAATGGAATGTTATTATTTGATATCCTTAGTGATGATCAAAATAGCAAAAATTAATGACATTGTCTGGAAATTAGTTATACGGCTTTTCTAATATTAACAAAAAAATTTCATTAGGACATTTTCAGTTAATTCAAGGGAAGGTTCGATTCTAGTTCAAAACAAGTAGACATAGGCAAAGTCTACTGGATATATACTATTTTTGTTCCAGTTTGAACTGTCATCAAATAGGAAAACTCTGGGCCAGTTCTAGAGTCAGTTTAAATTTAAATCTCTAAATTTAAAAACTATGCTTAAAATTCTATTACTTTTTCTACTTATTTTCTTTTAAAATTAACATTCATTTCTTCCATTGTATATACATACATATATACACACATACTTGACACAAAAAACTTAAAATACATAGGAAAGTACAGTAGAAACAAACAGCACTTCTATCCTACTAACCACCAACAAACTGTTAAATTTCAGTTCATGTTCTATTAGGAATTTTATTTACTCATATAAATAAATAACATATACATGGTATAAATCCTTAAACACACATAAATGTTTAAATTTTGATCATAGAGAATATACAACTTTTCAGCTTGTTTTTCACTTAACAAAATATCTCACTTTTCTATGCCATTAAGTATCTTTAATAGCATTATTTTGTGTGTGTGGCTTCAAACATTTCATCACATGGCTTTATCATGATTTAATAATGTTTCTAATTTTAAAAACCTTACACATATTATGCAAACATCCTTATGCATCCTTGCATAAATTGCTGACTAAAATTTCCATAGGTCTTACTTACAAAAAGTGAAACTGCAGTGCCTATTACCCATTTGTCATTGATAAAAGCCAAAATGGAGATAAAAGAACATTATAGGGATCAAAGGAAAAAAGTGATAATTACCTGAGAAGGAAGCATCAAATCCCATGTCTTCTATTGCTTCTCTCAAGGTTTCTGGAGAAGTTAGTAAAGGATCATACTCAACAGTCCCATTGCTATTTGCAAGGGAAACTCGTATGGATTTTACACCTGTCTTTTTTGATATGATACCCTCAATAGACTGCACACAAGAATTACAAGTCATGCCATCAATGTTTATCACAGTTTCTTGAGTCAGAGGTTGGCTAACTATGTTCAAAGGAATCTTCTGAAGAGATGAACTAAAGGGAGAGTTTGAGGTACTCTCAACTTCACTTGTAATATTAACTCTATATTGCCCTGGTGATACAGCCTCTATTGCTTTTCTCAGAGTTTCTGGAGTGACTGAGCTTGCATTATACTTTACTATGGCTGACTTATTCTCTAAGGAAACTACTATACTGCTCACATATTGTAGTGTTGATAAAGCACTTTCAATATTTGACACACATGATTTACAATGCATGCCCTCAATGATGAAAGTGATTTGTGAATCATTGATGTATGATGGGCTCTTATGCTGTGATCCTTCTGAGGATTTGACTGGTGTGTTCTTTAGACGTTCTATATCAATAGCTCCTAATTTGAGGTACTTGGGCTGTTTTTTGATGAATGCTGGAAAACCTGCAGCTTCAATCTGCTTTCTTATTTCCTCTACTGTAATAAGATGAGGTTGATATACGATAGTAGCTTCTTGGTTGTCCAGGGAGACTAGTCATAAAGAGAAAAATAATTATTTAATCCAATTATTCCTGGGGCATTTCACAAAACATTTTGTAGACCAAATCAATACTACATATAATTGTTTGTCTCTGATTCTTTTCATTAAATTTAAAATAATTATGTTCTTTTCAGAGAATGTTACGCTAGGAAAAAAGTAAAAGATAAGACAACTATATCTAAGGTCTCCAAGTTTTGCATGCTTGAAAAGTACTTTAGAGGTAAAGAGGACCTCAGGCATGTTAAGAACACTGAATTCCATAAATTGTTACCCTAGTTACCTTTTCTGCTAGTTCAACACACATGTAACCTTTCATTATAATCATTAACTTTAGTGACACTAATCTTGGGAGTATGCTGTCCTCAAATTTAAGTGAAGCAATAAGCATTCTAGTCCCAAAGATTCAAAACCCATGCTCAAGAAGAAAGCAAAAGGTTAAAAGGTGAGGTCCTCCCTGGGGGCACAGTGGTTTAAATCTCAGGGCTATCAAGCTATTGCTATGCCACCATGGCATGAGCTCGATCCCCTGCCAGGGAGCTGACCCACATGGCACAGCAGACCTCTCTTGTATTGCCCACTGCTCCCCTCAGCAGTATATTTCAGTAGATCTGCCTGTTTTGCTCCCCACTCTGTCTCTGGAGAATCCTCTCACCATACCCCACCCCCGGACCTCTGGCCTAGACCCCAATTCTTGTATTCATAAATAAATAAATCTTTTTTAAAAAGTTAAAAGGTCAAAACAACAAAACCTAATCCTTACGAAACAATCAAACAGGGGCCACCCTGGTGGTGCAAGGGGTTAAGATGCAGCACTATGAAGCTATCCGCAGCCACTGTAGCACGAGTTCAATCCCTGGCCAGAGAGCTACCCATATGGCACAGCAGACCTCTCCTGACTAGGCCGCTGCTCCCCTCAGCAGTGTATTTCAGTCAATCTGCCTGTTCTTGTTCCCCACTCTATCTCTGGTGAATCCTCTCATCTCCACACCTCTGGCTTGTACCCCAGTTCTAGTATGCATAAATAAATAAATCTTTAAAAAACAATCAAACAAATAACACCAGATATATTTACCTTTAATTCGTTGAACACCTTGCAGTTTCCCAATTTTTCCTTCAATGGTGTTAGTGCATGAATGACAGGTCATCCCTTCCACTTTCATCTTCAGCATGACTTCACCTGCTTGAGCCATACTGTAATCTTCACAAGTTCCTGACTTTTTCTCCAGAGTTCCAATATCCAAACTGAGATCTGGAACTAGTTCTACTATCTGATTAACATTTATTATAGACGGAAT
>NW_023601543.1:42460510-42486030 GCF_014898055.3 Talpa occidentalis
CCCTACAATGATCAAGATAGCCTTATCCAAATAGAGTGTAAGAATAATGTAGTCAACAAATGTCACTGCTTCCCCCTGACCCCAAAGAGATAGTAAAATGGATCCAAACTTTACTTTGTCTGCTCTGGCTAAGACAAATATGAAACTCAAACATAGAAAAATAATCACAGTTTCCTATTTGGTAAAGAATTGCCCACATAGGAGATTCTTGACCTACTAAAGATAGAACTTCAATATGATCCAGCAACTCCACTCCTAGGTATTTACCCAAAGGACACAGAAACATTAATTCAAAAGGGCACCTGCACCCCTATGTTTATAGTGGCACTATTTACAATAGCTAAGCTATGGAAACAACCTAAATGCCCAAAAATAGATGACTGGATCAAGAAGATGTAGTATATATACACCATGGAATATTACTCAGCATTCCTAAAAGATAAACACTTGCAATTTGCAGCAACATGGATGGCGCTGGAAGGGATCATGCTCAGCGAAATAAGCCAGAAAGAAAAAGAAAAATACCAGATGGTCTCACTCATAGCAGGAATTTAGAAAACCTAAATAAGGGACCAGGAAAAAGACTAATTGCAATAAAGTAAAAATCAAAATCAACAAGCAACTATAGACCAGAGACACACTACAGCGGGGGGCGGGGGGAGAAGAGGGATTAGGGTCAGAAAAAGGGGGTGGGAATTGTATGGGGAATATAACCAAAATGAAAATGCATACATTATGCAAAAATGAAAAATGATGTAAGAATTATACAAAATAAAATAATTCATAAAAAATTGCCCATATATAAGCACACAACTCTTCAATTAAGGAAATTTTACATCAAATATAATATGTGCCAATATATCAATTTTTTGTAATATGCGTGTAGAGGCAGGAAGGGACAGAGCTGGTTCTCTATGATCCGAGCAGACAGGTGAAGGAGTCCTGGAACCCTCAGTGGCTTTTGCAGATTTTTAATGGGAATTACTGGGTACACGGCAGGCAGGGCAGGGGTCCTGGGGGCCGGGAGGCTGGCAGGCCTCCCAGCCCCCAGAGAATCTTCACTCTCTCTGGGCTCTCCGGCATTCTCTCCTGGCCTCGCTCTTTCGCTATGCTGCTCTTCTCACTCTGCTGTTCCACTCTCTTTCTGGTATTCTTGTGTCCCCATGATGCCACCCTTATAAGCCCAGTCTCTCAGTCTTACACATGCCCACACCCTACTCCAGGTCCCCGCCATCAGGCATGCATTCAGGACCGCAGATCCATCATCAATCCTAATGGCGGGAGGGCAGAAAAGCCTGATACTTTACCTTACCCTACCATGGACAAAGCAAACTGAAGCCAATTTGCTCATGATGTTACAGAGACTTTGAATCACAGTGAAGCATATTACAGTGATAGGAAAGTATAATGCCTGTGCTTCACTGAAAAACCAAAACCATTTTTAAATATCTGTAGAATAAAGGGGTAAAGTTAATGCTCAGATTAATAATTAAAACAAAGAGCTCCACTGCACAGCCAGAAAGGGGGCCTCTCTCACACCCATCATGCACATTCATGGGGAACACTGATGCTATACCATACATAGATGACCTATTTCTGAGTTCGGATTCAAATTAGCAGAGCAGCACCCACGACACAAACTACTGAGTCAACATAGGGGCAGGAATGACCACTGAGCAGGTTTTCTGATCCAGCAGACCGGGTAAAGGAGGAGTCAGAGTCCTCAGAGCCCTCAATGGCTTTTTGCAGGCTTTTATTGGGGTTTACCAGGTACACAGCAGGCAGGGGTACTGGGGGGCCGGGAGGCTGGCAGGCCTCCCAGCCCCCAGCAAGTCTTCATTCTATCTGGGCTCTCCGGCCTTCTCTGCTTCTGCTACTTCTTTCTCAGCTTCTCTTTCGGCTTCTGTTCATTCTTGGCTTCTACTGGCGTCCCCGTGACACCGCCCTTAAAAGCCCAGTCTTAGCCCAGGTGGATCTCATCTACCTATGCCCACACCCTACTCCAGATGCCCGCCATCAGGCATGCATTCAGGACCGCAAGGATCCATCATCTATCCTGATGGCGGGAGGGCAGAAAAGCCTGACATTTTTTCTTTACCCTACAGTCAACCATTCACAAGAGTTTATTTTGAATAAATGAACAATAGTAAGAGACTCTGTTAAGAGTTTGATATTGAGACACAAAAAAATAGGTCCAATTTAATGATTCAGGCTCTTAAAAACATAATGATGTTCTGATACTTAAAAAGAATGTAGTAGATCCCTAACCTAGCACAAAATAATTACAGATCAATGCGAAATAGTAATAGAAAAAAATCATTGTAGGATTGAAGCAAGGTAATCAATTTCCAAAGTTGCAGTGACTTTCCACCATCACTATAACAATTATTGTATAAAGCAATAATATAGAAAAATTCAGCAAGGAACCACTGCCATATAAGCTGTCTTAACAATGCCGAAAATAATAATAATATATTAAAATAATAAATACATTGACAAAAATGAAGCCACAAATCAGTTTAAATGACAAATCTAGGGACTGATTCATGATGCCCTGGCAGTGAAAACAAACATGGCCAAGAGCCAGCGATTCACAGCATAGCATTTGAGAACGGGGCACACATATACTGCTGTTTTATTAGAAGTCTTCAAACTTTTCACATGGAGATATCATTACATGGTTTGAAACATTAAACACAAGTCAGACAGAAAAAAAGGGGAAACAGGTGATGACTCAAACTAAAGAACACACAGAGTGCTGAAATTACCTACACTCTAAACACTGGTGGGGCTCCTGGAGAGTGCTGTGGGGAGAGGAAGAAAAAGGGAGGGTGGAGCAGCAAAACTACTAGGAAATGGTGTTGACCTATACTAAGAAACACCAATCTACTACTGGGGAAATATACTCAACAAAATGCCAAAGACAGGAAGACTTAGCTCAATACCATAAACCTAGCAAAACATTATCAATTTCAAAAAGTGACAAAATCAATTTCAAAAAGTAACAATGAGGGCCTCCCCGGTGGCGCAGCGGTTGAGCGCTGGGTTGTGAAGCTGCCCGAAGCCTCTGTGGCGCCTATTCCATCCCCGGCTGCTCCCCGGCCACCGGAGGAGGGTCCCGCATGGCGCACAGACCTCCCCAGCCGCCCGCTGCTCCCCTCAGCAGTGTACTTCGGTCCTTCTGCCTGCTCTGCTCCCCATTCTGGCTCTGGTGAATTCTCTCACCCTCTCGCGCTTCTGACTGTACCCAGTGCTTGTATAAACAAATAAATCTTTAAAAAAAAATAAATTAAAAAAAGTGACAATGAAAATGAATAACAAGCAAGGATCCACCTGGTGTAGTGTTCAGGGAAGATTTTTTTTAAAGATTTATTTATTTATTTACTTACTTACTTACTTACTTATATACAAGCACTGGGTACAGTCAGAAGTGCGGGAGGGTGAGAGAATTCACCAGAGTCAGAGCAGGGAGCAGAGCAGGCAGAAGTGTTAGGGGGAAAAAGATGTCCTAAAGCTAATTCCATACAGGCTTTGTGGACTCCACCCCCACCCCAGGACAAAACCAAAGACACTGGGAACTCCAAACCCCATCACCACCAAAGGGAAGGTGGCTGGGACCTGAGGGTGGAGTTAAGCAGCCAGGTTGGTATAAAGCCAGACATGTGGGCTTTGGAGGGGGGGTTCCCCCATTTTGACTCTCCACCAGCTCGCAGCATCCCGCCAGCACGGAGATTACCTTTGGGTTTCCAGGTCGGCGGATCGGGTAGGACGCATTAAAGACTTTATTTCCCTATTTTCTCCCTGAGTTGTACATTTTCCTTATTTCCTTTTCCCTTGTAAATAAACCTTTTATTAACCTTTTGTGTGTCCCTTTTAAGCGTGCGGGTGAGGACCCACAGCCAAGCAACCCGTTCAATATCGGGGCTGCCCTATAACAGAAGGACCGAAGTACACTGCTGAGGGGAGCAGCGAGCAGCGCGCGGCAGGAGAGGCCTGCGCGCCATGTGGGACCCTCCTCCGGTGGCCAGGGAGCAGCCGGGGATCGAACCGGCGCTGCAGAGGCTGCGGGCAGCTTCGCAACCCAGCGCTCAACCGCTGTGCCACGGGGGAGGCCCCCTGTTCAGGGAAGATTTTTCCTCAATATTTTACTGTAAAATATTCAGCATCAAAATGGAAACAGTTCTCCTTACTATAATAACACTGTTTAGTTAAAATGAGTTACATGTTTGCAAGGTAAGTTATCAGGCTTTACTGCCCTCCCGCATTAGGATTAATGATGGATCCCTGCGGTCCTGAATACATGCCTGATGGCAGGCACCTGGAGTGGGGTGTGAGCATACGCAGATGGGTACACCTGGGCTGAGACTGGGCTTTTAAAGGTGGCGTCATGGGAATGGAACCAGTGAGAGAAAGAGCAGGAGAGAGAACGAGACCACGAGAGAACACCGGAGCACCCAGGAAGAGTGAAGATTTGCCGGGGGCTTGGAGGCCTGTCAGCCTCCCAGCCACCCCCCCCCCCCAGCACCCCTGCCTGCCATGTACCTGGTAAACGTGAAACAAAAGCCGGAAAAAGCCACCAAGAGCTCCAGGACTCTCCTTTACCCATCTGCATAGGTTCGTAGAGAACCTGTTCTATGCCTTCCTGCTACAATGTTTAAAAAAATCTGAAAAATAAATGTAAAAATATGAGCCCAATTTTAAAAAATCTTAATACAATTTGTTTTTTTAATTAAATGTGTGAAATCTGGGGGGAAAAATAAAATATTCAGCATCAGAAAATGAAAATAAATGTATAGTGGACACCTTTATAAACCACCTACATTCTACAATTAACATTTTACTGTATTTTATCACAATTGAGCCCATAAATTATTTGTGAAAATAATCTCAAACTCAAAAAGTTGCTAAAAATAGAGAATTTCCATGTTGCCTCCACACAGGTTTCCCCAATGAAAACACTATCATTTAAAAAGTAACAGAGGGAGCTAGCAAGCTGTCAGCATAGTGAACTCTGTCCTGGTTGAATAGTTCAAGGAAGTTCCATTTATTGTGTATGTTTGAAATTTTTCAGAAAAAGTAAATATCCATTGAACAGTTAAACCTTAACCTGTGAATAATTGACAGATACAATATCTGAAAATCAGTGTAATTCAACATATTAACTGCCTAAAAACGAAAAATATGATCACCTCTAGGTAAAGAAAAAGCACTTGGAAAACTAAAACATCCACTCATGACTAAATAAAAAGTCATACTCCTTGAACATGGCAGCAGAGTGAAGAAGCTGGGCTTGCCTCCTCCACACATTTGCAGCCAAATTACATCTAAACAGAGACAGCAACCCATGAATGATGAACAAGTGACTACTGCCTGCATCACACTCAACAGCACAGTAAAGAGGGTATGTAAAGCTAAGCCTGTTTGGACTAATACTGGGGTAGTGTTACAACCCATGAGAGGAAGAGCATGCACCATACAGAGCCTCTTTTCTGTGGTTAACTGAAGGGCATATCAGGTACTTAAGAACCTGGGGAAAATCGTGGAGAAGGGGGTGCACAGAATGAGTGTGCAAGACAGAGGGTACACCACTGTAGAACTATAGAAGTAAGGTTGTAGAGAGTAGTAATTATCCGCTCAGCCTGTGGCTCCCAAATGACAATAGTTGGAGTCCAAACTGGAGGAGAGCCAGATAGGATCACCTGTGTCTCCTTACAGAAGAGGCTATTATTTTCAGCCTGTTTCTGTGATATGCAAAGCAAGTGCCTTACCCCCACCCAGAGCCAAAATTGAGATAACAACCAAATACTGTCATTACAGAGGAGGGGATAAAGAAGATGTGGTCTAGGGCCTCCCTGGTGGTGCAAGGGGTCTCAGCACTATGAAGCTATCGGCAGCCACTGCAGCACAAGTTCAATGCCTGGCCAGGGAGCTGACCCACATGGTGTAGCAGACTAGTGTCTCACCCGCTGCTTCCCTCAGCAGTGTATTTCGGTGTATCTGCCTGTTCTGCTCCCCATTCTGTCTTTGGTGAATCCTCTCATATGCCGCCCTCCACATCTCTGGCCTACAGCCCAGCTATTGTATACATAAATAATTTTTTTTAAAGATGTGTTCTATATACACAATGGACTACTGCTCAGCTATAGAGAGATAAAACCTTGCCATTTGCAGGAACATGGGTGGAACTGGATGGGCTTACACTAAGTAAAATAAGTCAGAAGGAGAAAGATGAATACCCAATAATTTCACTTATGTAGAATATAGAGCAATAAAATAAAGGAACAGACAAAACTAAATCAAAACAAACCCTAGAAATCTGAATGCAGAATTGAGGCTACTAGAGGGTAAGGATGGGGAGTAGAGAGCAAAAGGGGGAGAGGGCCCAGTGTTCTATGGTGGAGGATTATGAAGGTTTTGGTGTTGGAGTAACACATATCCAAGGTGTGAAACTATTCCCTTGAGTCACATATACTGTTGTAAGCTGTAGGGTAAGTGATTATCAGGTTTTCCGCCCTTCTTTCATTAGCATTGATGATGGACCCCTGCTGTCCTCCATGCATGCCTGATGGCAGGCACCTGGAATGGGGTGTAGGCATGCCTAGGTGGGCACACCTGGGCAGAGATGGGGCTTATAAGGGCAGCGTCATGGGGATGCCGGAGGAAGAGAGCAGAAGAACGAGAGAGAACAAAAGCAGCACCAGCAGAGCAGAGTCCACGAGAATGCCAAAGAGCTCAGAAAGAGTGAAGACTTGCTGGGGGCCGCCAGCACCCCTGCCTACCTTTTACCTGGTGAAACCTCAATAAAAGCCTGAAAAGCCACCAAGGGCTCCAGGACTCCCCTTCACCCATCTGCCCGGATCATAGAGATCCTGCATCTGTGCCCTTCCTCCCGCTACATAAGCCAATGTCACCATAATAAAAGAAAATGTTACATGAAAGCCCAAACTGTCATTAAGCAGAGTTTGAAGCACCTGGATCTTACAGGCTCAAATGCCCTATGGTAAGGTTCCATACTGACAACTTATCTGTACCAATGTGCTGGTCATCTGATCAGGTGTAAAAGGATAGGTCTATGAAACAACACATACCTAAAGGTAGGATTTTTACCAGTGGGGTGTACAGGCAATTTATTGAGGCAAGAAAGGAAGTGCCTTATTACAAGCCTAAAAACCAAAAAGGAAAATACGTAAGAACAGACCAACAAAGCCCCAAGGAAGTTTCAATCCAGAAGAATAGCAGAATCTGCCTGATAAGGAGTTAAAGTAACTGTTATAAGCATGCTTATTGAATTAAGAAAAACAATGGATGACCAAACACAGGAATACACCAGAGACAGAAAAATATGAGACTGCTACAAATAGAATTAATGAAAGTAAGAAATATTGTAAGTGAATTAAATACTATAAAGGGCCTCAACAGCACACAATGCAAGTAATACAGAGAATCGGTGAAACTGAATGCAACATGGTAGAGTGCACAACATAGAATAACAGGGGAAAAATGCTTTAATGAAAACAATGTTAAGAGCTCTTTGGGGTAACCTGGAAGGAAATAATATCCATGTCATGGGGCGGGGGGCGGGGGTTTCTGGAAGGAGAGGAGACAGAGAAAGGCATAGAAAATTATTTAAAGAAATGACCACTGAGAACCACCTCAACCCAGCAAATATACCACACATCCTTATCCAAAAGGTCCAAAGAGTTCCAAACAAAATAAACAGACCAATACACTCCAAGATATACTATAATAAAACTGCTGAAAGCTATATACAAGGAAGGAATACTAAAAGGAATACTAAAAGCATCTAGAGAAAGAAGAGTAACCTGTAACAGGAACATCTATTAGACTGCTAATGGATTTCTCAGTGGAAACATAGCAGGTAAGAAAGGAATGGCGTGGAGATATTTAAAGTAAGCAAAGAAAAATATTTCCAACCTGGAATACTTTTACCTGCCAGACTACTGTTCAAAACAAAAGGAGGAGTAAGGAGCTTCACTGAAACCAAAAATTAAAAGAAATATATCAAAACCAACCTGGACTTGAAAGAATTACTAAAGGGGTTATTATAAAACAACAACAAAACAAGTCTAAAGGTAACAGACATGGTTATACACATGGAGGAGGAGGAGACTAACACTGTGGCTAATCAGAACGAGTTTGAGTTCTAACTGGGACATAAACATGGATCTCAGTATAACCTTCAAACAAAAATCAATAGAAGAAACGCATAAGACAATGGAAATAGAACCTAAACAAGGGCCTCCCCGGTGGCGCAGCGGTTGAGCGCTGGGTTGCGAAGCTGCCTGCGGCCTCTGCGGCGCCGGTTCGATCCCCGGCTGCTCCCCGGCCACCGGAGGAGGGTCCCACATGGCGCGCAGACCTCTCCTGCCGCCCGCTGCTCCCCTCAGCAGTGTACTTCGGTCCTTCTGCCTGCTCTGCTCCCTGCTCTGGCTCTGGTGAATTCTCTCACCCTCCCGCGCTTCTGACTGTACCCAGTGCATGTATAAACAAAAAACAAACAAACAAACCAGCAAACAAATAAATAAAGCATGCTTCTATTAAAAAAAAAAAAAAAAGAACCTAAACAAAACATAAAAGGACAAAGGTAAAGACTAATACAAAGTAAAAAAATCAACAAGCAACTATAAACCAGAAACACACTACTGGGGGAGGGGGGAGGAAGGACTAGGGTCAAAATAGGGGGGGATACAATTGTATGGGGAATATAACCAAAATGAAAATGCATACATTGTGCAAAAATGAAAAATGATGTAAGAATTATATAAAATATTAAAAAATTTAAAAATTTTAAAAAAAGAATCATAGAAAACATGGTGGAGTAAGCCATGTCAAGAAAATATCTCCCTAAAGTTCCACCTAAATATTAGATACAACTTGCATCAGCTTATCAGCAGAGCATGTCTGATTAACCATGTACCTACATTACAGAAGGTGGGTGGTCAAAAGCCCACAGTGTGGGCATAGCTGGGAAAGGGAAGGCAGAGTTTCAAACACATCAGCAGAAGACAGCACAGCCATAGCCAGCCTTGCTGGAGAGGGTGACAAGCAGAAAGTTCAAATTTGGCGGTGGGGAAGTGGGGTAGGGGCACACAACAAGCCTTCCAGCTCTGCCTGGCAGGGTCCAGAACTATAGCAGTATGCAACAAGCATAAGACAATGGCAAACCAAATTTTGGGGGACACAATTCCCTAATACAACTGCTGATATGGGGAATAATCATATACATATTCATATGGGGCTTCCTCTGCCACCCAAAGCTAGAATTAGTGATATGACATTGAATCCCAGTAAATACTCACAGCCACAATGTGAAAGATTATACTCCCTTCCCCTAGACCCAGCCTCAAGGAGAAACAGAGGCAGCGAAGCACCAAGCCTTGCCCCCACAAGCAACGAAACTCACCCTTTGTACCACCCAGTGGGGTGCTTAGACACAGTGCTTATCACAGTTAAGCAGAGAATGGACCACATCCTTGTCACTAGGATGATGGCATGCTCCTCCTCAAAACAGGAAAAGCTACACAGTCTGCCAAGGCTGGGTGACATTGAATCTCAGTGATTTCAGAAGGAGCAAGGAAGAGGGATTGACTCCTCCATTCTTACTCGGAGATATGGTTAAGTTTATATTCAGAGCAAGCTGCCATTAGCTGCAGACACCTGCAGTTGGGCCTAGAAAAGGAATCTAGCCATGTCGACTTTGTGCTCAGATTGAGAATGGGTCTGGTTATAAGTGGAGAGGTTACAGCAAGAGATGCTAGACTCAAGCTGACCCTACCTTCACTTAGAGGGTGACTGAAGGAAACCTCTTCCCCTCCCAAAAGGTCCTTTTCTTTATACACAATTGAGTGTATAAAGTGTATAACTAGTGGAAAAACAGCAAATGCCAAAAAAGGTGAAACCTATGACAGAGTGAACGAGAAAGGTAAATCTCCAGAATGTGTTCTTAATGACACATAAACAAGTCTAGTGGACACTTAATTTAAAATAACTAATCTGAAGAAAATCAACAAAGTTCATCAAATTTACTCCAATACAGAATGAAACAGTGGTGAAATAAGAAAGGAAACAGAGGCACAGAAGGAGTTCTTCACCAAATAGATTAATACAATAGAAAATAACAAGCAAATGTTACTAATGAAAAACTGAATGAATGAAACAAAAAGTTCTATTGAAAGCTTAACAGGCAGGCTCAATCTTGCAGAAGAAAGAATTAGTGAAAGTGATGGTAAAATTCCAGTAATGACTCAACTAGAAGAGGAGAGAGAAATAAAAATGAGGAAAAATGAAGAAACTCTATGAGAACAATCAAATTCCACTAGAAGAGGAAACCTAAGGATATTGGGTATACCAGAAGGTGAAGAGAGAGAAAAAGGGGTTGTGAGCCTTTTCAAAGAAATAATAATAGCTCAGAATTCCCCAAATTTAAGGCAAGAACTGGCCACAGAAGTCTAAGAAGTTGATAAAACATCCAAATTTCTGAAAGTAGAAAGACCTGCACCAGGATGCATTATTAAATTTTCAAAAGACATCGATAAAACAAAAATATTAAAAGCTGCTGATGGGGTAGAGGGGAGAAATATGTAGCATACAAAGCTATCATCCCCAATCAAGCTATCATCAGAAACTCTATAGGCTAAGAGAAGGTGGAATGATGTATTCTGATTCTAAAAGATAAAAACACCAGACAAGAATACACTACTCTGCAAAATTGTATTTCAAACATGATGGAGAAATAAAGGATTTCCCCAATAAACAAAAATTAAAAGTTTACCACCACTATATCTGCCCTACAAGAAATGGTAAAGGAGCGCTACATGAAAATATAACAAAAGATTACAAAACCTTGAGCAAGGTGATAAACTGTACTATAACATTAGAAACATCAGCAATAATAAAATGAGACAACAATGATACAACAATAAAAGAGAGGAAAGATTAGAATTTGTTTAGTCAAATGATGACAAACACCAACATACACAGACTACTTTAGTTATAGAAAGTTTGATACAACCCTCATGTAACCACAAAACAAAAATATGTAGCAGAGACACTGAGAACAATGAGGAAACTGACAACTACCAGGGAAAATCCTCCAAATGAAAAGGCAAATAAAAACACATGGAAACATTAAAAACAGAAAGATAAAATAACCAGAAAACAAAAAATAGAATGGCAGTAATTAAGCCCCATATATAATCACCCTAAGTGTGAATGGTTCAAATTCACCAATTAAAAGAAAAAATGCCAGGTTGAGAAAGCAAGCATGATCCATCTATCCATCTATGTTAAGCACATGAGAGTATCACATCAGATCCAAAAACAAAGAAATAGTGGAGCAAAACATCTCAAGCCAGTAACACAGAAAAAAAATAAAAGCAGGAATTGATATTCTCATATCTGAAAAGTTAGACTTTCAGCCAAAAAAAAAAAAAAGTAAGTATTGACAAAAGTGGGTACTATGTAAAGATTAAGGGGATACTCCATCAAGAATATTTAATATTTACTTACCCTACACAGGTACACTTATATACACAAAACAACTATGAACATATCTAAAGTAAGACATTTACAGCAATACAATGATAGCATGGAATCTCAGTATACCAATTACATCAGACCTTCCAGACAAAAACTAAGCAAAGAAATAATGGACTTAAATGAAGTAATGGATCAGAGGAACTTGCCAGACGAATACAGAGTTTTTGTCCCAAAAGAAAAGAAAACACACTCTTCTCAAGTGGATACAAGGATAGATCACATGCTGAAACATAAAATAGTCTAAATAAATATATAAAGATTGAAATCATACCAAGCATCTTTTCTGTCCACAGTGGTATAAAGCTAGAAATCAACCCCCCAAAGAAATCGAACAAATTGCAAACATGGACACCAATCAGAATGCTTCGAAATAACACTTGGGTTAAGGAAGAAATCCAAGGGCAAATAAAAATTTTTCTAGAGACCAACGAAAATGAAGAGATAAGCTACCAGATCCTATACAATGCAGCAAAAGCAATTATAAGACAGAAGATAATTGTAATACAAGCCCATATTAGGAAGCCAGAAAAGTCCCAATAAACTCCTTTGTATTTCATGTATAGCAACCCGAAAAGGAGGAAAAAAACAAGACCCAGAGTCAGTAGAAGGAAGGGTAAAACAGACTAGCACAGAAATAAATGAAATAGAAACAAAATTATGATACAAAAAATCATTAAATTCAAGAGGTAGTTCTTTGTAAGGATAAATGATAAACCCTTTGCCAGGCTGTGGGGAAAAGTTAGAAAACCATAAAAAAAATAGAAATAAAAGAGACAAAGTTACAAAAGATAAATAAATACGAAGAATCATAAGAGACTGCTACAGACAGGTACATGCAAACAAATTGGACTACCAAATAGAAACTGAGAAGTTTTAGAATCATACAACCTTCCAAGAAGTAACCAGGATAGAATTGCTAGAACAGACAAATCACAAGCACAGAAATGGACAAAGTAATCAAAATTCTCCCTAACAACAAAATGGCCCAGACTATATTGCTTCACTAGTGAATTCTATCCAACATTCAAAGAAGATGTAATACCCATTATTCTCAAACTCTTCAAAAACATAAACTGAAGAGGATCAACATTCGCAAACACATTTTACCAGGCCAATCGTACTCTGATCCCAAAACCAGACAAGGACAGGACAAAAAAAAAAAAAAAACATACATCTGATCATTCTGATGAGTGTAGATGGAAAGATCTTCAACAAAATACTGACAAATGGAATCCAGCAATATATTAACAGAATCACCCATTTGTGACCAAGTTGGACTGATCCTAGGGATGCAAGGATGGTTCAATACATACACCAGTCAATCCATGCCCACAGAAAAAAAGACAAAAATTGCAGGATTATATCAATAGATGCTGGACAAGCATTTGACAAAATTCAACATCCATTTTGAATAACAACTCTCAGTAAGTTGGGAATGGAAGTACTATATCTCACCATAATAAAGGCCACATATCACAAACCCATGGTTATCATCACACTCAATCGTGAAAAACTGAAACTATTTCCTCTAAAATCAGGAACAAGAAAAGATGTTCATTCTCACCACTATTGTTCAACAGATTAGCAGAAGTATTAGCCAGAGCAATTAGGCAACTAAGAGGTATAAAATGAATTGAAATTGAGAATTAAAAAATATAATTATCACTATTTGCAGATGACATAAGATACATAGGAAATCCAAATGACTCTACTAAAAACTACTAGAAATACATTTCATCGGCTGGCCAGTTCTGTTCCCCACTCTGGCTCTGGTGAATTCTCTCACCCTCCCATGCTTCTGACTGTACTCAGTGCTTGTATAAATAAATAAATAAAATCTTTAAAAAAAAAAAAAAAACTACTAGAAATACAAATAGTAAGCAAGAGAGTAAAATACAAGATCCATAATTCAGTATACAAAAATCTGTTGTATTTCTACATGCAAGTAATCAAATAGAGGAAACAGAATTAGAAAACAATCTCCTGGAGTCTGTGTAAAAGGAACACTTTTACACTACTGGTGGGAATGTAAAATGGTCCAGCCACTAATACAGTTGTGTGGATGATCCTTCAAACACAAAAATGGATGTACCATATGACCCAGCAATTCTACTCCTAGAAAGGACACAAAAAAAACTAATTCAAAGGGAAACCTGCACTACTATGTTTATCACAGCACTATTTGCAATAACCAGTGTAAGTAAAAAACCTAAATGCCCCAAACAGATGACTAGATCAAGAAGATGTGGCATATATACATAATGAAATACTACTCAGTGATTAAAAAGATAAACTCATGCCATTTGTGGCAATATGGATGGAGCTGGAAGGGATTATGCTCAGTGAAATAAGTCCAAAGGAAAAAGAAAAGTATCAGATGTTCTCACTTGTAGGGGGACTACAAGGAAACCAAAGTACCAGGAAAAAGACAAAACTTGTAGGCAAAACACAGATCTGAGGCATACAGTGAGAGGGGAGGAATAGGGGTCAAAACAGGGGAGTGAAAAGCACAAGGGACTATGGTGATGGTTACGGGTGCTATGGGGGTGGGAGAATTATGGTGACTACACATGAGGGGAGAAATTGTACAATAAAAAGAGTAATGATATAAGAAAAGAAACATTCCCCCCAAAAATATATATTTATAATCTCACCCAAAAGGATGAAATACCTGGGAGTAAATTTTTTTTTTAATAATAAATTTTATTGTTATATTCCCCATACACTTGCAGCCCCCCCATTCTGACCCCAATCCCTCCCCTCCCGTCCCCGCCCCCCAAAAAAGTGTCTCTGGTTCATAGTTTTTTGTTGATTTTGATTTTCACTTTCTTATAGTTATTCATTTTCCTGGTCCCTTATTTAAGTTTTCTAGATTCCTGCTATGAGTGAGACCATCCGGTATTTTTCTTTTTCTTTTTGGCTTATTTCGCTGAGCATGATCCCTTCCAGTGCCATCCATGTTGCTGCAAATTGCATGTGTTTATCTTTTTTGAATGCTGAGTAATATTCCATGGTATATATGTACCACATCTTCTTGATCCAGTCATCTATTTTTGGGCATTTGAGTTGTTTCCAAAGCTTAGCTATTGTAAACAGTGCTGCTATAAACATAGGGGTGCAGGTGTTCTTTGGAATTGATGTTTCTGTGTCCTTTGGGTAAATACCTAGGAGTGGAATTGCTGGATCATATGGAAGCTCTATGTTTAGTAGGTCCAGAAATCTCCACACAGCTCTCCACAGTGGTTGGACCAGTTTGCACTCCCACCAACAGTGCAGAAGAGTTCCTTTTTCTCCACACCCTCGCCAGCATTTGTTGTTGCTAGTTTTTTTAATATGTGCCATTCTCACTGGTGTAAGATGGTATCTCATGGTAGTTTTGATTTGCATTTCCCTGATGACAAGTGATGTTGAACATTTTTTCATATGCCTGTTGGCCATTTGCATTTCCTCTTCAGAGAAGTTTCTTTTTAGCTCTTCTGCCCATTTTTTGACTGGATTATTTTCTTTGTTGTTGTTGAGTCTCATCAGCTCTTTGCAGATTTTTGTGATCAGTCCTTTATCATTAGTGTTGGGTGCAAAAATGTTCTCCCAGTTGGTGGGGTTTCTCTTTGTTTTTGTTATTGTCTCTTTGGCTGTGCAGAAGCTCTTTAATTTGATGTAGTCCCAGCTGTTTATCTTTGCCTTCACTATCACTGCTTTGGGTGATGTGTCTGTAAAGATGTCTTTGATGTGCAAATCACGTAGTGTTTCGCCTATATTTCCTTCTATATATTTTATGGTTTCAGATCTTATGTCTAGTTCTTTAATCCATTTTGAGTTGATTTTTGTGTATGGTGTGAGGTAGTGGTCAAGCTTCATTCTTTTGCATGTAGCGACCCAGTTTTCCCAGCACCATTTATTGAACAAACTTTCTTTGCTCCAATGCATAGTCTTTGCTCCTTTGTCAAAGATTAGTTGACCATAAATCTGTGGGTTTATTTCTGGATTTTCTATTCAATTCCATTGGTCTGTATGTCTGTTCTTGTTCCAATACCATGCAGTTTTGATGATTATGGCTTTGTAGTATAGTTTGAAGTCTGGGAGTGTAATGCCTCCATTCCTTCTTTTTTTTCAGGAGAGCTTTGGCTATTCAGGGTTTTTTGTGATTCCATATGAATTTCATCAATAATTGTTCTATTTCTTTGAAGAATGACATTGAAATTTTGATTGGAATAGCATTGAATCTGTATATTGCTTTTGGAAGAATGGCCATTTTAATAATGTTTATTCTTCCAATCCACGAGCAGGGGATGTCTCTCCATTTCTTTGTGTCTTCTTCTATTTCTTTTAACAGTGTTTTATAGTTTTCTTTGTATAGGTCCTTTACCTCTTTTGTTAGATTTATTCCCAAATATTTGATTTTTTTTGTTTCAATAACAAAAGGGATGTTTTTTTTGATTTCTTCTTCTTCAGATTTATTGTTTGTGTATTACCTGGGAGTAAATTTAACGAAGGAGGTAAAGGACCTATATACACTGAAAAGTGTAAGACACTGTCAGGACACAAAATCAACACACAAAAATCAGTAGCCTTCCTATATGTAAACAATCAATCTGAAGAAGAAACTAAGAAAACCATCCCATTTACAATTGAAACAAAATAATCAAATATCTAGGAATAAATTTAACCAAGGAGGTGAGTGACTGACACAAAGAAAATTATAAAATATTGGGGCCTCCCTGGTGGTGCAAGGGGTTAAGCACCGCACTATGAAGTAATCTGCTGCCTCTGTAGCATGAATTCAATTCCCGGCCAGCCAGGGAGCAACCCACATGGCAAAGCAGATCTCGCCTGTCTTGCCTGCTGCTCCCCTCAGTGGTGTGTTTCAAGCCGTCTGCCTGTTCTGTTCCCCACTCTGTCTCTGGTGAATCCTCTTACCCCCCGCATCTCTGGCCTGTACCCAAGCTCCTGCATACATAAATAAATCTTTAAAAAAAAAAAAAAAGAAAATTACAAAACATTGTTAAAAGAAATAGCAGAAGTCACAAAGAAATGCTCACTGACTGCTCATGGCTTGGAAGAATTAACATTATTAAAATGGCCATCCTACCCAAAGGAATTTACAGTTTCATTGTTATTCAAACAAAATTTCAATGACATTCTTCAAAGAAATAGAACAAACATTGATTGAATTCATATGGAACCACAAAAAAAACTCAAAAAGCCAAAGTTCTCCTGACTAAGAAGGAGAATGAAGGTATCAAATTCCCAGACTTCAAACTATATTACAAAGCCATAATAATTAACAAAGTATGATACTACAACAAAAACAAACCAATCAATGTAATTGAATAGAAAGCCTTCACACCATGCACAAAAATCAACTCAAAATAGATAAAAGAATTGAACAGAGACCTGAAACTATAAAATATATAGAAGAAAATATAGGCAAAACACTACATGCCAGACATCTCAATAACATCTTTAAACACTCATCCCCCAAAGCAAAGAAAGTGAAGGAAAACATAAATAGCTGGGACTACATCAAACTAAAAAGCTTCTGCACAGCAAAAGAAACATTAACCAAAACAAAGAGACACCCTACTGATTGGGAAAAAAATTTTTGCACTCCATACAACTGATAAGGGACTGATCACAAAGATCTACAAAGAACTGACACGACTCAACAAAAACGAAGTAAACAATACAATCAAGAAATGGGCAGAAGACAATGGTGAAAAGCTGAAAGCATTTCCATTAAGATCTGGAACAAGACAAGGCTGTACACTCTCACCACTGCTTTTCAGTATGATACTGGAAGTCCTAGCCAGAGAAATAAGACAAGAGAAAGACATACAAGGAATCCAAACAGGAAAGGAAGAAGTCAAATAAGCACTATTAGCAGATGATATGATAATATACATAGAGAACCCCAAAAACTCCAAAGAAAAACTAATTAAACTAATCAATCAGTTTAGTAAAGTGGCAGGATACAAAATCAATGCGCAAAAATCAGTAGCCTTCCTATACACAAACAATAAATCTGAAGAAGAAGAAATCAAGAAAATCGTCCCTTTTATTAATAAAACAAAAAAAAAATCAAATACTTGGGAATAAATCTAACAAAAGAGGTAAAGGACCTATACAAAGAAAACTATAAAACACTGTTAAAAGAAATAGAAGATGCAAATAAATGGAAAGACATCCCCTGCTCACTGATTGGAAGAATTAACATTATTAAAATGGCCATCCTACCGAAAGCAATATACAGATTCAATGCTATTCCTATAAAAAAATTCAATGACATTCTTCAAAGAAATAGAACAAATATTGATGAAATTCATATGGAGCCACCAAAAACCCCGAATAGCCAAAGCTCTCCTGAAAAAAAAAGAAGGGAATGGAGGTATCACACTTCCAGAATTCAAACTATACTACAAAGCCATAATAATCAAAACTGTATGGTACTGTAACAAGAACAAACACACGGACAAATGGAACCAAATAGAAAATCCAGAAATAAACCCACAGATTTACAATCAACTAATCTTTGACAAAGGAGCAAAGAATATGCAATGGATCATAGAAAGTTTGTTCAATAAATGGAGCTGGGAAAACTGGGTTGCTACATGCAAAAGAATGAAGCTTGACTACTACCTCAAACCATGAACAAAAACCAACTCAAAATGGATTAAAGAACTAGACATAAGATCTGAAACCATAAAATATATAGAAGGAAATATAGGCAAAACACTACAGGACATGCACCTCAAAGACATCTTTACAGACACATCACCCAAAGCAGTGATAGTGAAGGCAAAAATAAACAGCTGGGACTACATCAAATTAAAGAGCTTCTGCACAGCAAAAGAGACAATAACCAAAACAAAGAGAAACCCCACCAACTGGGAGAAAATTTTTGCACCCAACACTAATGATAAAGGACTGATCACAAAAATCTACAAAGAGATGATGCAACTCAACAAAAACAAAGTAAATAATCCAGTCAAAAAATGGGCAGAAAAACTAAAAGAAACTTCTTCAAAGAGGAAATGCAAATGGCCAAGAGGAATATGAAAAAATGTCCAAAGTCACATGCAGTCAGGGAAATGCAAATCAAAACTACCATGAGATACCATCTTACACCTGTAAGAATGGCACATATTAAAAAAACTAGCAACAACAAATGTTGGCAAGGATGTGGAGAAAAATGAACTCTCCTGCACTGCTGGTGGGAGTGCAAAATGGTCCAACCACTATGGAAAGCTGTGTGGAGATTTCCTGACCTAATAAACATAGAGCTTCCATATGATCCAGCAATTCCCCTCCTAGGTATTTATCCAAAGGACACAGAAACATTAATTCAAAAGGGCACCTGCACCCCTATGTTTATAGCAGCACTATTTCCAATAGCTAAGCTATGTTAACAACCCAAAAGCCCAAAAATAGATGACTGGATCAAGAAGATGTGGTACATGTACACAATGGAATATTACTCAGCAATCAAAAAAAATAAACTCGGGCCTCCCCGGTGGCGCAGCGGTTGAGCGCTGGGTTGCGAAGCTGCTAGCGGCCTCTGCGGCGCCGGTTCGATCCCCGGCTGCTCCCCGGCCACTGGAGGAGGGTCCCACATGGCGTGCAGACCTCTCCTGCCGCCCGCTGCTCCCCTCAGCAGTGTACTTCGGTCCTTCTGCCTGCTCTGCTCCCCGCTCTGGCTCTGGTGAATTCTCTCACCCTCCCGCGCTTCTGACTGTACCCAGTGCATGTATAAACAAAACAAACAAACAAATAAATAAATAAATAAAACATGCCTCTATTTAAAAAAAAAAATAAATAAACTCATGCAATTTGCAGCAACATGGATGGAGCTGGAAAGGATCATGCCCAGCGAAGTAAGCCAGAAAGAAACAGAAAATATCAGATGATCTCACTCATAGCAGGAATTTAGAAAACCTAAATAAGGGACCAGGAAAAAGACTAATTATAATAAAGAAAAAATCAATATCAACAAGCAACCATAAACCAGAGACACTAATGGGGAGGAGGGGAGGAGAGGAGGGTTAGGGCTGAAATAAGGGGGGGGGTATTTTACAGGGAATATAACCAAAATGAAAATGCATACATTGTGCAAAAATGAAAAATGATGTAAGAATTATATAAAATAAAATAAAAAGGAGCAAAACTAAAAAAAATAATAAAAATATAAAAAAATTAAAAATGGGCAGAAGAGTTAAAAAAGCACTTCTCCAAAGAGTAAACGCAAATGGCCAACAGGTACATGAAAAGATGCTCAACAGCACTTGTAATCAGGGAAATACAAATCAAAACCACAATGAGATACCACCTTATACCAATGAGAATGGCTCATATTAAAAAAAAAAAAAACAGGAAACAACAAATGTTGTCCAGTGTGTGGAGAAAAAGGAACCCTCTTACACTGTTGGTGGGAATGTGGACTGGACTGGTCCAGTCCCTTACGGAAAACAGTGTGGAGGTTTCTCAAAGACAAAAATGGACCTGCCATACAACCCAGCAATCCCACTCCTAGGTATCTCTCCCAAAAATACAAAAACACTATTTCAAACAGAAACCTGCACTCCCATGCTTATAACAGCACTATTTAAAATAGCCTGGATATGTAACAACCTAAGTGTCCCAAAATAGACAGGTGTATCGAGAAGATGTGGTATATATATACACAGTGGAATACTGTGGAGGATTCACCAGAGGATTCATTCACCAGAGACTCAGCAATTAAAAAAGAGAAAGTCATGCCATTTGTAGAAACATGGATGCAGATGGAAGGGATTATATTAACTGAAGCCAGCCAAAAGGAGAAAGAGAAATACTTATACAATACAAATATCTCACTTATTTGTGAAATAGAGAAACCAAACAAAAGGTCAGACAGCCTCCCCTGATAGCGCAGCGGTTGAGCCCTGGGCTGTGAAGCTGCCCACAGCCTCTGCAGTGCTGGTTCGATCCCCGGCCCCCAGCGAGGGTCCCACATGGTGTGCAGACCTCTCCTGCCGTGCCCGCTGCTCCCCTCAGCATACTGTCAGTCTGCCTGTTCTGTTCCCGCTCTGGCTCTGGTGTATTCTCTCACCCTCCCGTGCTTCTGACTGTACCCAGTGCTTGTATAAATGAATAAATCTTAAAAAAATAAAATAAAATAAAACCAACCCTTGAAAGTTAACCATAGATCTGAGGCATCAAGGAAGGGAGGGGGAGAAAAAAAGGAGGGGTGATAACAAAAGGTATATAAACATAATGGACTAGGTAAATAACACCATGGAGGAGGACTACGGTGCTTTGGTGGTGGGAGAGCCAGGGTAACCACACGAGGGGAAAAACCCTGTATGTCAAGATATTAACAAGGATGTAAAACAATTAAATAAATAAGTAAATACATAAATAAGGGATAGGAAGAAGAGGAAACAGTAAATATTCTAAAAAAAAAAAAAAAAAGAAGAATCAAGTAATATCACTATACTATAACCCCTCCAATCAGAACAAGTTTTCTTGGCACTCATATTTTTTTAAAGATTTATTTATTTAGGGGGGGGGGGCGGGAGGGGAAGGATTGGGGTCAGAATGGGGCGTTTGCAATTGTATGGGGGAATATAAAAATAAAATTTAATATTTAAAAAAAAAAAAAAGATTTATTTATTTATGCAAACAATAGCTGAGGTACAGGCCACAGATGTGGGCGGTGAGAGGATTCACCAGAGACAGATTGGGAAACAGAACAGGCAAATTGACAGAAGTACACCGCTGAGGGGAGCAGTGGGCGAGACAGGAGAGGTCTGCTGCACCATGTGGGTTGCTGCTCCCTGGCCAGCCGGGAATTGAATTCATGCTGAAGAGGCTGCAGATTGCTTCATAATGCGGTGCTTAATCCCTTGCGCCACCAGGAGGTCTGGCACTCATATTTTTAAAAGTAAAATTTAATAGAATTGTTGCTGAAACTGCTTTCATACTAAAGAAAGTAATATGGAACACTTTTTCATTTTCAAAGTATTTTTCATAATCACACACACAAAAAAGTGGAAACATTCCAAACACCTCTCAATGAGTAAATGTGTAAACAAACTGTAGTACATTCACACAATGGAATATTCCTCAGCAAAAAAAAAAGTAGTGATATAAGCAACAACATCAGTGGATCTCAAATGCATTATTCTAAGTAAAAAAAGTCAGACTCAAAAGGGTATATGGTATATACCATATGATTCCATTCATATGGCAGTTTTTATAAAGTAAAACTTATACAAGAAATAGTAAATCAGTGCTTATAAGGGGCTAAAAGTTGGGGTGTTAAGGATGACTTCAAAGTACTATTATCAGATTGAGCAAAAATACAGAATACCCGGGGCTTCTCTGGTAGCGCAAGGGGTTAAGCACCAAACTATGAAGCAATCCAAAGCCTCTGCAGCACAAGTTCGATCCCCAGCCCACCAGGGAGCAACCCACATGGCAAAGCAGACCTCTCCTGTCTCGCTTGCTGCTCCCCTCAGCAGTGTATTTCAGTTAGTTTGCCTGTTCTGTTCCCCACTGTCTCTGGTGAATCCTCTCACCCGCTGTGTCTCAGGCCTATGCCCCAGCTCTTGTATGCATAAATAAATAAATCTTTAAAAAATACAGAATACCCAGTTAAATTTAGATTTTACATAAACAACAAGTAGTCATCAGTGTAAGTATATCTCATGCAAAACCATCTGTGATTTCCAGGGTCACCACTGTTAGACTTAACAGTGTACTTGTTAGAATTTACTGCGTATTTGTTAGAAATATAAATAATCAAGCCCCAGGCAGACCCACTAAAACAGAAATCCTACAGAGGAAGACTAGCAATTCATGTTTTAACAAGCATTCCAAATGATTACCATGCTATGGTTTGAGACTCACTGCCCACTCTGCCAGGCACTAGCAAAAAAGAACCGTAAAAACCTAATATAAAGAGAAGGGGGGCACATGAGACTAATAAAAAAAATTCACCAACTTCAAATATTAACTGAACAGCTGAAGGATATTCTCTGAGAAGGGAATACAGCAGCAATTCTCAACTGGGGGCAATTTGGTAATGTCTGAAGAAATTTTGGGTTGTTACAACCAGGTAGAGGTCAGAGATGCTGCTAAACATCCTATAAAGCACACAACAGTCACCCACAGCAAAGAAATATCTAGCCCAAAATGTCAATAGAGCTGAGGTTGAGAAACCTGGACTATAGTATAAAGACTAATTAGTATAATTATAGTATAAATACATATTTATCTTAGCCTTTAAAATCAAAGACATTTTTATGAACATGGAAATAAAAATAATATATTTACAAAAACCATTTATAATTAAAGTTCATTGTAGAAAACTTAGAATATACCGAATCTTCACTAAGATTCTGTGACAAACTATATCATATATGTGTTAAGATGGTCTAAAAGTCAATTTTATTTTTGCAAATGAAAATTGAAGTAAATGTAGTGGTGAACATACTATAGATATACAGATGTTGAATTATAATGTTGTATACCTCAAACTGAATATTCCATCTTCAGATATTTTGAAATAGAAAATATATATATATATATATTTCTTTTTACAAAAAGAAGTGAATGGACAAAAGAAAACACATTTAGCTTCAGGGTTTGAAGCATGATAGTCTTTGTTGACAAGTATGTCAGTTATATCTACTTCTCTGTGTTAAAAGTACTTTCCTAGAATTCTAGTCAACACTTGACTTCATTAATTTCCAAAGAATAACTTACTTTAATGTGATGTACTCCATTCAGTTTTCCAATCTGCTGCTCAATGGTCCAAACACAGGAACTACATGTCATTCCCTCAACAGATATAGTGACAGAATTCACAACCATACTTGAATCCATTTTTATATCTTCTTTACATTCCTATTAGAAATAATAAAATCATTAATTTCAGTGATGAAAATAATCCGTCCTCAACTTTCCCCCCACCTACCCAGTTGAAAATATACTACTGACAAAATATGGTGAGGACTCTTTTTCTCTCACCTCACTTTACTCTCTTTTTCTCTCACCTCACTTCAGGGACTTTCCTTCAGTTAGTTATTCTCTTGGTATGGGACCTTGTTCTTCCAGATATCTTAGCTAACCTCCTCCTCTCTTTCAAGTATTTACTCATATCTAACCTTAATGAGTCCTATACCGACCATCTTGTTTAAATGTTCACCCCCACATTCCTTCATAAACACATATAGATTCCCTTACCTCTGCTCTATTTTTTCTGGCTTTTCATAAAACTTATCACCCTCTAGTATATTCCACAATTTACTTGTTTACTGCTTTATATCTTCCTGTGGTAGTTTAAAACATAGTCACAAATTTGGTAATGTCTGAAGAAATTTTGGATTGTCACAACCAGGTAGAGGTCAGGGATGCTGCTGACCTCCTTTCTTTAAAAGGTAGAATGTAACTCCTTTCCCTTGGAGTGCGGCCTGGACTTAATGACTTACTTTGAACAAATAGAATAAGGAGTAAGTGGGGAGTGGGTTCCTTGGTGCAGGGGTTAAGTCTCAGAGCCTCCCCGGTGGCGCAGCGGTAGAGCGCTGGGTTGCGAAGCTGCCCGCAGCCTCTGCGGCGCCGGTTCAATCCCCGGCTGCTCCCCGGCCACCGGAGGAGGGTCCCACATGGCGCGCAGACCTCTCCTGCTGCCCGCTGCTCCCCTCAGCAGTGTACTTTGGTCCTTCTGCCTGCTCTGCTCCCCGCTCTGGCTCTGGTGAATTCTCTCACCCTCCCGCGCTTCTGACTGTACCCAGTGCATGTATAAACAAAACAAACAAACAAGCAAACAAATAAGTAAAGAAAAACATGCCTCTATTAAAAAAAAAAAAAGTCTCAGAGCTAATCAAGCTATTGCCAGCAACTGCAGCTTGAGTTCGATTCTGGCCAGGGAGATAACCACATGGCACAGCAGACCTCTCCTGTCTTGCCCACTTCTCCCCTCAGCAGTGCATTCCAATCAATCCATCTGTTCTGCTCCCCACTCTGTCTCTGGTGAATCCTCTCACCCCCTTACCCCCACACCTCTGGTCTACACCTCAGCTCTCATATGCATAAATAAATCTTTTTATATATAATTTATTTTTATTTATATCTTTTTAAATTCATTTTTTACATCACTGTTCATTTTTAAACAATATTTGCTTCCCGCCCCCCACCTCAGGTGTAGTCCCCATAGAATTTCCTTCACCAACGCACCGATGCACCATCACCACAGTCCCCTGTGCTCCTCCCTCCCTCCCTCTGATCCCTCTCCCTCCTCCTCCCCTGCAAGATGTTTATTGCAGCACTATGTCTAATAGATAAAACCTGGAAACAACCCAAATGCCCAAAAATAAAGGACTGGATCAAGATGTGGTACATATACACAATGGAATATTACTCAGCAATCAAAAAAGATAAACTCATGCTATTTGCAGCAACATGGATGGAGCTAGAAGGAATTATGTTTAGTGAAATAAGTCAGAAGGAAAAAGAAAAATATCAGATGGTTTCACTTATAGGAGGAATATAGGGGAACCAAATATCAGTGCAAAAAATTAATAACAATGCAAACACAACAAAGATATTTATGTCTTTTACATCATTGTGTATTCCCCATAAAATTCCCACCACCAATTCACCCATGAGCCATCACCATAGTCTCTAGTGTCTTGTGCTTTTCTCTCCCCAGTTTTGATCCCTTTTCTTCCCACTACCTAATAAATAAAATAAATCCTTTTTAAAAAAGAATGAGTAAGTGGCAAGATATGACGTCCAAGACTAAGTCTTAAAAGGCGGGGGGAGGGTGTCTGGGGGGGGGGCAGCGCATGGGGAGGGGTGGCAGCAAGAGAGGCATTGAGGTTTCCTCCTAATCCTCTCTCTTGAATCACCATATCTGGGGAAAGCCACCTTTCATTTCATAAGGACATTCAAGAATAAGGAGAGGTTCATGTGGAGAGAAA
>NW_023601543.1:42486130-42544241 GCF_014898055.3 Talpa occidentalis
AGATGTCTGTTAAGCCAAATGCTCTAGGTCCTTATTTAGAGCTTTAGTTTCTTTACTTATTTTTTGTCTTGTTGATCTATCCATTGTTGATAGTGGTGTGTTGAAGTCTCCCACGACGTATGTGTTTTCTCTGATGTCTGTTTTCAGAGAGGACAACGTTGTCTGATATATTTTGTGTCTCTTCATTTGGTGAGTATATGTTAATGAATGTTATTTCTTCTTGACAGTATTGTCCCCTTGATCATAATGTAGTGATTGGGGTCTCTTTTTATTTTTTTTGAGTTTGAAGTCTGTTTTATCTGAAATAAGTATAGCTGTTCCTGCTTTCTTTTTGGCCCATTTGCTTGTAGGATTGTTTTCCATGCTTTGACTTTGAGCCTATTTTTTATCTTTTGTAGCTAAATGTGTTTCCTGGAGACAGCAAAAGTTTGGGTTTCGTTCTTCTTAATCCAGGCTGCAACTCTGTGTCTTTTTATTGAAGAGTTTAGTCCATTTACATTTAGAGTTAATATTGATATGTTAGCATCTGTATTTGCCATTGTGTTTGTCTTCCTTTGATTTTATTTATTATTCTTCTTAATAACTTTTTTTTTTTTGGTCTTCTTTCGTTGTTATTCGTCCTCTGAGGTTCTGGCTTTAGGATTCCTTGTAGTATTTTTTGGAGTGGGGGTTTAGTCGTAATGAAATTCCGGAGTTTCTCTTTGTCTGGGAAGGTCCATATTCTTTCTTCATGGAGGAAAGAGAGCTTTGCGGGATAGAGTATTCTTGGTTGGCATCTGTTTTCTTGGAGTCTGTTGACTATGTCCCTCCACTCTCTCTCCTTGCCGTAGTGTTTCTTCAGAGAAGTCTGATGTCAGCCTGATTGGTTTTCCTTTGAATGTTATCTGTTTTCTTCCTCTTGTCAGCTTCATTATTTTTTCCTTGTCTGGATTCTTGGGAGCTTTACTATTATGTGTCTTGCTGTGTTTTCCTTTCGTCGTGGAAGTTTGGTGTTTTCTTGCTTCTTGTATATCAATTTTCAGCTCCTTCTTCGCATTTGGGAGTTCTCTTCAATTATCTCCTGGAATATTTTCTCTGTTCCTACATCTCTCTCCTCTCCTTCTGGATTCCTATAACTCTTATATTTCCTTTCCTCATGGAGTCAGATAATTCCGAAGTCTTTCTTCATTCTTTTTTTCCTTCGTACTTCTTCTTTCCTTTTCTGTTTTGGTTCTTTTTATTTCTGTGTCTTCAAGAGTACTTATTCATTCTTCCATTTCATCTATTCTGCTTTCATTGCTTTCCCAGAGTTCTTTAGTTCCTCCATTAATTCTTTGATCTCCTGCATTTCTTTTACTTCCCTCTTTAGGGACTCAATTTCATTCTTCTGACATTGTTTTCCCTCTTTAGGGACTCAATTTCCTTCTTCTGATCTATCACTTTTTTAATCATGGCAATTTTAAATTCTCTTTCTGAAAGGCTCAGACGTTCTTCCAAGTTGCTGTCGTTGCAATCTGGGGAATGGTTTTCTTTTTGTGGTGTGCTTCTTTCCTGAGGAGTTGTTAGGTTGCGTGTGGTTCTTCTACTCCTATCTGTCTGTTTTCTAATTTGTCGTATGCATTGGGACACTGTGTTGCTCGGACTGGGTGGCATCTTGGGTGAACTTCTCCGCTCCCCTCTGGCTCCTCCAGGAGCCATCTCTGGCTTCTGGGGCAGCTTTCTGCTGGTATTAGGCAGTTTTTACTGAAGAAATGTCCCTGTTCTAAAATGGCGAAGCGGGATGCAGTCCCTGCACCTCCGGTTTCAGGCACACTCTTCTGCGCACCCGGTCTGCCCCGGACGTGGGTGCCTCCTTCCTCTGTGGGCTCAGACTGCTGGTCGGAAGGGGCCTGGCATGGGCTAACTTCCCGGCTGGCCACTGGGTCCTCCAGAAGCCTTCTGCCCTTTTCAAGCAGTCTTAAGAATTTCCTGTTCTATGGGGTGTTTAGTGAATTTTTTTTTTCTGGTCGCTAGGGTGGCGCCAGAGATCTCTCCTATTGTCCTTGGGGGGCTGTTTTTCGCCTACCCCCACCCCTTGGGACAGGGAACAGAGTGGGAATGGTAGGGTAAACCTCAACAGCTTTGGGGTGCTGTGTCTGCCTTGTGCCCCACCGTCGTGGAGAACCCACGCCCCAAATTTCGTGCCCCGGGCCTCAGTTCCAAAGCCCTCAGGTCCAGGACGCGGGCTGTAGCCCAGTTCAGTGGCGCAGGAATGGCGCCTTTGCACCCGCTCCCGTGCCTGGGCGCCTGGTTCCTGCTCACTCAGTGAGGGACTTTCACCCCCGTGAGGGCCTCCGCGCATCTCCCCGCAAGCCTAGGTCGCAGGCGCGGGGACCTGGGCAGCGGCGATTCCGGTCTGCATTTGCTTTTCAAGCCTTTTCAAGCGCGCCGCCAAGCATGCCGTTTTTCCACGCAAGCTTACCGGCAGCCCGGGCTGTGTGCGCGTCTCCCGGGGTCTTTGTTCTTCTCTAATGGCCCAGCTTCTTGAATTTATACGTGCAGTTCCTTCTTCAAGTTTGGGAAGTTTTCTTCATTAATTATTTAAATAATTTCTCAGTTCCCTTCTCTCTTCTCCTGGGATATCCATGATTCTTATTTTTCCTTTCTTCTTCTCAGATAATTCTCCAACTGTTCCTTCATTTTTTTTCTCTTTGTATTTCTCTTTTTCTATCTTGATTATTTTCCTATTTGTGTCTTCCAGTTTACTGATTTAGTCTTCCATTTGGTCTATTCTACTACCATGTCTTTCTCCAGAATTTTTCGTCTCCTCCATTGATCTTAATCCTGCAGTTCCGTTACTTTATTGAAAGCTTCAATTTTGATCTTCTGTTCATTGACTGTGTTTCTCGTAGCATTCATTTACATTTGTGTTTTCATGCATATTTCTGAACTGTTATAAGTTTTCTTTGCTTTGTTCCATTTCTTTGATTTTCTTTATTATAGCCATTTTGAATTCTGTATGATAGGAAAAGTTTTTCCATGTCTTTGTGGTTGGGTTCCAGAGATTGATTTTCTCTCTGTGTGATATGACTACCCCTGAGGACTTGCTTGGCCATTTGTATTTCTCTTTCTCCCCATTGTTTGCTTTTGGGTTTGGTCTGCTGTAGTTGGGGCTACTGTTGTGTGTGGCTCCTTCACTCCCACTATTCTGGGCATTTACTGGGTGGTGGGCACAGCAGCTCAGGTCTCATGGGGTGTGGGATGGTCAGCACTATCTTTTAAACAGCTTTATTGAAATAATTTATATACCACATAATTCACACATTTAATGTGTAGAATTCGGTAACTTAGTATATTTGCAGATAAGCACAACCATCACCACAGTTTATTTTAGAACATTTTCTCAACCTCAAAAAAAAAAAAACAAGGTCTAAAACTTTGGCTATTACTCTCCCACCTAAAAGCCTTCCCCTCCCCAATGCTAAGTAACCACTAATCTACCTTCCACCTTTATAGATTTTCCTTTCCTGGACATTTCATATGAATAGAATTTTATAATATATGGTATTTTGTGACTGGCATTTTTCACTTAATATATTTTCAAAATTCATCCATGCTGTAGTTTGTATCAGTTATTTATTCCTTTGTATGTCTGTGTATTTATAACACTGCTTATCCATTTGTCAGTTGATGAACATTATGGTTGTTTCTGTTATAAACTTTCATGCAAATTTTTTGTATTTTAATGCTCTTGAGTAATACTTATAAGGAGAATTGCTGGGTCAAATGATAACTCTATGTTTAATTGTTTGAGGAACTGCCACACTGTTTTCCAAAGTAGCTGTACCATTTTACATTCTCACTATTGGTATGTGATGGTTCTAATCACTTTATCTCCTCACCAATACTAGTAATTATCTGATTTTTTTTATTTTAACCATCCTACTAAAGGTTAAGTGGTATCTCACTGTGGTTTTGATTTACATTTCCCTGGTTGGGAGTGATGTTGAACACCTTATCATACACTTATTGGCTTTTGGTTTATCTTTCTTGAAGAAATACATGTAAGTCCTTTACCCATTTTTAATAGAGTTGTTTGGTTTTTTGCTGAGTTGTAGGATTTCTTTATATATTATACATATTAATCTATTATCAGGTATATGATTTTCAAATATTCTCTCCTATTCTGTGGATTATCTTTCTACTCTCTTGATTGTATCCTTTGATGCCTAAAAGTTTTTTATTTTGATGAACTTCAATGTATCTATTTTTGTTGTTGTCTAAATCACTTTTAGATGTAATTGCATTATAACATTATAATAGTTTTTTTGTACAATAATAATTCAATATATATACATATTGCAAAATGATTTAACACAATTAAGTTTAGCTAATATCTATCATCACACATAGTTGCTTTTTTCCCTTGTGATGACAAGTTCTAAGATCTACTCTTTTCTGCTATACCTAAACTATGGAAACAACCTAAGTGTTCCAGAACAAATGAATGGTTCAAGAAAACGTGGTATATATACACAATGGAATTACTACTCAGTGATCAAAAAAGATAAATTCAGGATATTTGCAGCAAAAGGATGGAGCTTAAAAGATAACGCTAAGTGAAATAAGTCAGAAAGAGAAAGATAAATACCAGATGGTATCACTCATAGGTGTAATAGAAAGTAACTAAATTAAGTCAGATAAAAACAAGTTTAAAAACTAACCCTTAATAGCTGACTACAGAATTGAAGCACTAAGGGGGAAGGAAGAGGGAGATAGAGGAAAGAACGAAGAGGGACGGAAACACAATGGTCTATGGTATTGAAATAAGGGTGAGTTGGTGATGGGTACATTATGGTAGTAATACCTAATGGAGGTACCTCAATTATTACCTCAGTTAAAAATTAATCAAATAGGGCCTCCCCGGTGGCACAGAGGTTGAGCGCTGGGTTGTGAAGCTGTCTGCAGCCTCTGCAGCGCCAGTTCAATCCCCGGCTGTTTCCCGGCCACCGGAGGAGGGTGCCACATGGCGCGCAGACCTCTCCTGCCGCCCGCTGCTCCCCTCAGCAGTGTACTTCGGTCCTTCTGCCTGCTCTGCTCCCCGCTCTGGCTCTGGTGAATTCTCTCACCCTCCCGCGCTTCTGACTGTACCCAGTGCTTATATAAATAAATAAATAAACCTTTAAAAATAAAATAAAACACACTCAAATTGTTTAAAAAATTAATCAAATAACTATTAAAAAATCGACTGTTAGTTAACTTTCACATGCATGATACAGTACTTTTAACTATGTAATGCTGTATATTACATACCCAGAACTTATTTACCTTATAATTGGAAATTTGTACTTTTTGACTTTCTTGATAGTTTAAGGGGCTGATGTTTGAAGTAATACCTCCTAATTCTTGAGTAAGAGCAGTTACTACAAAAGAACAGACACCCAGATGTGACAGAAAAGGTACATAATTGTGAGCAAAAGACCCTTGGGATGATGGTAATTCATAGGCCCAAATAGAGAGTCCAAGTATAGGTTACTTAAGGCAAACATAAAGGTATTAGGGGCTAAGAAGAGGGTCATTGGGAAGCTTTACATAAGTATAAAAAAGGAATGAAATTATGTCTAAAACAGATGCTATCAAAATTTTGCTTATGGTTAGTTCTGAACCTAATGAAGGAGACTCTTCCTCTTCCCTCTGGTATCATATAACTGTGTGCCTCCAAGATAGAACACTCAGACTTAGTACTATATAGTTCAGATATGTTATCACTTGGGCTAATATAGGAACATTTCCAAGATTAACAATTGTTTTATGGTTAAATGTGATGTTCAAACAATAAATTTACCTGGTTAGTGAAGAATATAAAACTCATATACAGTTTTATTGTGAAGATGCCCCAGATCAAAGTACTAGCATATCTTTTGGACTTATTGAGGAACTGGGAGAGACTATTTAAACAGAAAAGCACTTTGAAAGTAAGTGGATAAGTCACCCTGAAACTATATATTGAAGAGAACAGGATGTCTAAGCATTAAGGAAAATTTGATTAATATAGCCATTTTCCCCACTACATCCTAACATAACGTCAAATCAACTCTATGTAATACATAATTTCCTCCTGTCCTCATAACTTACCAGAATCATTTCTTCAAAACTTTACTTAAATTGGATCATATAAACAAAATTCATAGGAATTCTACCTCTTCATACTATTATATATTTATACAACTCTAATTTATTTTATAATATATGTTATATCCACCTTTTGAATTTTAAATTGTCTTCAAGATAGGTACAAGTCAGAAACATCTTTCATAATCTCACAATTGCATTTTAGCAAGAGACTCAGAAAATAAACTAAAAACGCAAACAATTTTATGTGGTGTGGAAAAAAACATAGTCTTCTAGGAGATCACAATGTCAAAGAGACAAATCTAGCATGCAGCTATTAGTAATGAGGTGACTCTGTGAACAGAGCATCCAGCAACACTGAGGAAATTAACTTCTAGTATTAAAGTATTTGAGCCACTCCCTAAACACAGACAGCAATCACCATTGGTAATAATAATTTCTAAAAGGAAGAACAGTATTATGACTAAATCATCAGCTGGTTTGAAAACAGAAACTGCGGGAGTATAAACATGACACATTAAATTTGATTACTAAAACCACTTCTTAGAGCTAATCACAGAAGCTCAAACATTACTTTAAAATTACCCTAAAATAATTAGCCCTCATAAATTAGGAAGGTTTCTGGATTCTGAATAAATTATATGGTAAAAATTTAATTCTTCTTTGGATATAGTTATACTGAGTAATATTTTTATCACTATGATAACCAAAGAAATGAAAACTAAAGCCACAATAACTATCACTTATACCCATCAGATATACAAAAATTTCAAAATCTGGTAATACCAATGTTGGTAAGGGATGAAGCAATGGGATCTCTCTTGTTCAACTGGTAAGAATATAAATTAGTACCACCATTATGGAAACGCTTAAGTAATATCTGGTAGAGCTGAAAATATATATGTAGATAAAAATATAGATATAAATTTATTATATATACTAGGACACAATATTTTCAATCCCTAGAGAAAACCTCACATGTATGCAGAAGGAAACATGAACAAATGTGCTTATTACAACAGTATTCATAATAGATAAAACTTTGGAAATAACCGGAAAACAGAAAAATTGGGGGGGGGTGTATATAGTGAAACATGATACAGAAGCAAAAATGAATGAATTTTAAAATAGTGGTTCTCACTAGGGGGCAGTGATATTTCATCACCAAAGTGACATTTTGCAATGTCTAAAGACATTTTTGGTGGTTACAATTGGGGACAAATGTGAAGTGCTATTGCCATATAGTGCGTAGAGGCCAGGGATACTTCTAAACATTCTATAATAGACAAGAAGGTTCCTTACAATGAAGAATTATCCAGCTCCAGTGTCAACAGGACTAAGATTGACCATTGAATGGGAGAAAATATTTGCACATCATACATTCCACAAGGAACTAATACCCAAGGTCTACAAAGAACTCATACAACTCACCAAAGAGAAAACAACCCAATCAAAATATGAGCAGAAAAGCTAAATAGACACTTCTCCAAAGAAGATATACAGATGGCTAATAGGCATATGAAAAAACAATCATCATCACTGATAATCAGAAAAATGCAAATCAAAACCTCAATGAGATATCACTAGTTGCCTTCAAGGTTTCTATATAATATTTCCAAATCAATTTAATTTTTCCTACTCGTTTGGTTTTAATTAAAAACACTATCTATTGGGCTTCCCCTGGTGGCACAGCGGTTGAGCGCTGGGCTGCGAAGCTGCCCTCAGGCTCTGCAGCGCCGGTTCGATCCCCGGCCGCCAGCAAGGGTCCCACATGGCGCGCAGACCTCTCCTGCAGCGCCCGCTGCTCCCCTCAGCAGTGTATTTTGTCAGGTCTGCCTGTTCTGTTCCCCTCTCTGGCTCTGGTGAATTCTCTCACCCTCCCATGCTTCTGACTGTACCCAGTGCTTGTACAAATAAATAAATAAATCTTAAAAAAAAAAAACACTATTGTCTCTAAATTGAAAACAAAAGTAGAAAGCATTAGCTTCTTTATTATTTTTTATTATTTTATTTTATATAATTCTTACATCATTTTTCATTTCTTCACAATGTATGCATTTTCATTTTGGTTACATTCCCCATACAATTCCCACCCCCCCCCCTTATTTTGACCCTAATCCCTCCTCTCCTCACCTCCCCCCAGTAGTGTGTCTCTGATCTACAGGTGCTTGTTGATTTTGATTTTTTCTTTATTATAATTAGTGTTTCTCCTGGTCCCTTATTTAGGTTTTCTAAATTCCTACTATGAGTGAGACCATCTGGTATTTTTCTTTTTCTTTCTGGCTTATTTCGCTGAGCATCCTACACCCCTATGTTTATAGCAGCACTATTTACAATAGCTAAGCTATGAAACAACCCAAATGCCCAAAAATAGATGACTGGATCAAGAAGATGTCATACATATACACAATGGAATATTACGCAATTATTATTATTGTTGAGTAATATTTGCAGCAACATGTATGGAGCTGGAAGGGATCATGCTCAGCTTCTTTATTTTATATAATGCCATCTCTTTCATTTAAATTGTGTAAGCCTTTAAGATGAAAATTGATCTTATTACTTAACCTGTTTTCAAAATACTGAGTGCCTAATCTCTCTCATCAGACAACTGTCATTACATAAACAGAGGACTAAGTTCCAGATGAAACAGCTGGAGTAGACAAGTATGTTTTCAAAGACAATTGTTCCTTTTATTTGGCCATTTCCAAAGGATTAGAAGCAATATTTAAGACATGATAGTAAGGTCAAACCAGAATAAAATAATCAAATTTAAAAATGGTAATGTGCTTTTCTGACCATTTTTGTGACTCTGGGACTATTCACCACTTCTCTACAAAGCAGTTGTCTTATGACAACACAGGTATTTCAGATTCCCATAGCATTGCGCAGTTGAAAAACTTCTTATTTTATTTATTTTTTTTTCATGTTCATGGGGTAACATATTTTAATTTTTGAGTATTTATACTTTATTTTATATATTTTTACATCATTTTTCATTTTTGCACAATGTATGCATTTTCATCTTGTTTATAGTCCCCATACAATTCCCACCCCTCCTTGTTTTGATCCTACTCCCTTCTCTCCACCCTGTAGTGTGTCTCAGGTTTATAGTTGCTTGTTGATTTTGATTTTTACTTTATTATAATTAGTCTTTTTCCTGGTCCCTTATTTAGGGTCTCACTCAGCAGAAATTTAGAAAAACTTTTTTTATCTAAATCTTAGTGTTACATTTTTGCTTTTCTATATGTGCACATGTTCTACTCACCTTCCACCAAAACACCCACACCAATACCCACTGCCTCCCTTGCCCCTGTCCTCCTCCCTTCCCCCTTCAATACATGAATTTCATAACAATTTTGCGATTTAATAGGTAGTAGTAGTCTCTTTTAAAATTAAGGAAGTTAATGCCCAGAATTACCCATGCTCATTCAATCCAATTAAGCTAGAGTCCAGAGCTAACAATAGCTTCAAAAGGATTCATATAATAGGGCAAAGTTTGCAAAAGAAAGAAAACCAAAGCTGGGGAAGAGTATAGAAAATGCTTGAAAAATATCAGTACCAAGCAATGAACACAGGTAGGGGAAGATTCCCCCGCTAAACTAAGAAACAATCCTGAATTTACTGGGTGCCTTTCCACTAGGTGTTGAACATCTATTGCCAGGTCAATAGACAGGAAGAAAAACATGTCTTAAGTATAGGTAGAACTTTTCTAGCCTCATACAAGTTCGTCAACATCTTTGGAAAGTAAAGAGAAGTAGCATTCAAATGTTTGACATTAAAATGTTTGAGCTGGGCCTCCCTGGTGGTGCAAGGGGTTAAGACGCAACCTGTAAAGCTATCCGCAGCCACTGCAGCACGAGTTTGATCCCCAGGCAGGGAGCTACCCACATGGCACAGCAGACCTCTCCTGACTTGCCCGCTGCTCCCCTCAGCAGTGTATTTCAGTCAATCTTTCTGTTCTGTTCCCCACTCTGTCTCTGGTGAATCCTCTCACCCTCCCCAAACCACTGGCCTGTACCCCAGTTCTTGTATGCATAAATAAATCTCTAAAAAATAAAAAATAAAAAAAAATAAAATGTGTGAGCTACTTGTCAACCATATTATGGGTTAAATGTAGTCTTGGTACGGCAATCCATCTTAGATTCAAAGAAGACTGGCAGTTGAAGTGCTCCTCTCTCCCCCATCAAAACAGTCACCTGATTCAAGCTTGTGATATTCAATCTGTAGAAAAATCACGGAATGCTTACAATGCTGTAGCTTTCTTCATAAGGAAAATTCCATGTTATAATTTTAGTTCTCAGACAAAACAGTGCTCTAAACCACTAATTAAAAAGCACTAAATACCTATGTAAGCTCAAAAACAACTGTCAGTATTTAACCATTATACTGAGTAAGGTATAAAAAGCACTGTAAACTAAAATTAGCAATTAAAAGGGTCTCAACTATGGCACTCAATCCAAAGAGCTGGACTAGCCTCGAGAAGAAGTGTGTCAACAACAACAAAAAAGTTGTCTCTGAGCAAATCAGTAAATTCAAAGACAAACTTCAAGGTTTATGGCATTGCTAAAACTCCCAGTTCCCAGAGGATAAGGCTCTAAATAGAAAGGCTAAATTTTAACAACCCTTCTTGTTATCCTCAATGCATAGTCAACATCAAATAAATACACTAACCAGACACCTGCTTGTACTTTCTCTTTGAAAATGTAAAATGTTCTCATTGAAGACTATATAAAATTATCATTGTAAGTCTCAGAATTTCAGACAGCTTTCCTAGAACTATTGACAAGCTTTTCTCAGTCTCAAGTATTCAGTCATGATTCTTTAATAAACTCCCTTACTTTTGCTTGGCTCAATTTATTAACCCAACAAAACTTATATTTGACAAACTATGAACAAGTAAACTAAAAATAAAGAATGAAAGTTTCCTGAAGCTGAAAACCACCACCCAGTTTGACAAAACTTTAAAAGTATGATATTAATTTTATAAAAACAATCACTAAAAGACAATTATTTACCAAACCAACTACAAAAACCTCTTAATTTTTTATTTAAAAAGTCTCGTACTCATATCAGAATAGCCAGACTCTTGCAACACAGCCTCCCTGGCGGCATAGGGGTTAAGTTTCAGTGCTATCACTGCTAAGGCATGAGTTCGATCCCTGGTCAAGGAACTAACCCACATATGGAGAAGCAGACCTCTCCTGTGTGGCCTGCTGCTCCCCCTAGCAGTATATTCAGTAAAACCACTTGTTCTGCTCCCCACTCTGTCTCTGTGAATCCTCTCACCCCCTGCACCTCTGGCCTACACCCCAGTTCTTCTATGCAAAAAAAAAATTTTTTTTAAAAAGACTATTGTAACAGAAAGTCCTCAAAACAGATATATGTGTATATATAAGAATTTAGCATATAATAAGGCAACAACATTTCTAATCAATGGGAAAATCAATACATGGTGTTGACATAATGTGCTAATCATTTGAGGTGAACACTTTTAGATTCCATCTAATGCCAAAATTAATTCCAATGAACTTAAAGACAAAAATGTGAAAAGAAAATAGAAAATACTACAGAGATATATAAAGTGAATATTAATTAACAAGAGCAACGACAACAAAACTTGGGGTGGCAAAGGCCTTTCTAAGATAAGCCAAAAGGAGAACACATAAAATATATTTCAATTGAACTATATGAAAATTTAAATTTCATGGTCAATGATGCATATCTCAAACTTTTATAATGTTATAATGCAATGTAACATCAAAAAATTAAAAAAAAATAAATTTCATACAGCAAAAAATGCTATAAAAACAAACTACAGACAGAAACATATGCATGGAGTTTTTTGGGGGTAGTAAAAATTTATGGAATTAGGGCCTCCCGGGTGGCACAGCGGTTGAGCGCTGGGCTGCGAAGCTGCCCGCAGCCTCTGTAGCGCCAGTTCAATCCCCGGCCACCAGCGAGGGTCCCACATGGCGTGGAGACCTCTCCTGCCGCGCCCGCTGCTCCCCTCAGCAGTGTACTTTGTCAGTCTGCCTGTTCTGCTCCCCGCTCTGGCTCTGGTGAATTCTCTCACCCTCCTGCACTTCTGACTATACCCAGTGCTTGTATAAATAAATAAATAAATCTTTTTAAAAATTAAATTAAAAAAATTATGGAATTAGATAATAGTAATGGTTGCACAAGTCTGTGAATATATGAAAACCACTGAATTATACACTTTTAGCAGAACAAATGTTGATATGCAAATTTTATCTCAATAAAAATGTATATGTAATATGTCAAACAACTGACAAGGAATCCAAAATTCCAATGAACATGTAGAAATTTACATTTAAAAATATAAATTAAAACTAAGTTAACATTTTCCCCTTACTAGATTAATAAACTGTGTCCAGTTACACTTAGATTTACAGAACAAACTAGGAAACAATTTAAATTTTCTATAGTAGGACATCAAAGAAACTGTAGTACATCCACTTTTATAGATAGTTGGCTACCAATGCTTTCAAACACATATTCCGGGTGAAGGAAATCCCATCCTCTGAGTGTCTTGGTAATACCAGTAGGGCCATGCCCCCACCGTAGAAGACTACTTTTAGAGATGGGGGTAATTCCTTTCCCTTCATTGTTGCAGCCAAGATGCTGCTAAGTGACTCTAGACCCACTTAGGCAGATATTCTGGCCATGGTTTGGAATAATAAGGAAGTAACACAAACACATGACAACATTAAAAGAGAATTCTCGGCAACTGCAGCAAGAGACAAATGACAAAGGGCTGGTGGCAAAAATCCCGAGAAAGCCAGCGCCACTGGAGAAGTCCTCACCAGACTATTCCTGGGGCGTGACCTCAGTCTGTTTGAGCTTCACTAGGTTCCTGCCCAATTCCAAATCTGGCTGAACATCATTCCTATTGACTCTATCAACAATCTTAATAATCTAACAATACATTCTTTGGTTATGTAAGTCAGAACTGCCTTGTGTTGTTTGTAAGCAAGAACTTGGCCTTATACACATATAATAAAAGTCTTAAGTCCATTAAAAACAAAGATGTGTAGCTCCTGTCTACATTCTCCTCTCTGTCCCATTTACAGACAAGAAAATGTGTTCAGGAAACATTAAGAAAGAAAAAAAAAATTATTCTGCAGAAAGTTCTAACAAACCTCCGATGGATTAACTGATAGCCTTTGTCCTGTCTCCAGTACACTCAGATGCCCACAGCATGCTTACTCAAATCCTTTGTTCCCATCTGCAATATGCTGGCATACTTAGATTCAGTTGTACTTCTTTCTAACCCTGATTTGTGCCCACTGCACTTCTTATACTCTTGTAACTTAATTAAATGTTATGCCAAATGATGAGGTTTGAATATAAAAGTTATTCTTTCTATGAAAAAAAGGTGAATTGCTTTAGAAACACTCAATAAAGGTGAGCAGCAAACTCCCAAAATATCTGTACATGAAGCAACTTTAAGAGACTATGAAACTAGATTACTATCTCAACACCATATACAAAAATTAACTCAAAATGGGTGAAAGACTTGGATGTAAGACCTGAAACCACAACCTACATAGAAGAAAATATAGGCAGAGCGTTCTTCGTAATGTATTTGGGAACTCGACAGGACTGGACTCTTTTGGCAAGGGAAACAAAAACAAAAGGAAACAAATGCAACTACATCAAACTAAAAAGCTTCTGCCCAGAAAGGGTCACTAATTATATAGAAAAGACACCCTACTGAATGAAAGAAAATATTGGCTCACCATACATCTGACAAGGGGCTAATATCCAAGATCTACAAAAAACACATGCAACTCAATATAAAGAAAACAAACAACCCAATCGAAAAATAAGCAGAAGAGATAAAAAGACACTTCTCCAGATAAATGCAAATGGACAACAGGGACATGAAAAAATGTTCAGTGTCACTTATCATCAGGGAAATGCAAATAAACACCATGAAAAACCATCTCACACCTGTGAGAATGACTCATCTCAAAAATTCCAGAAACAACACGTGATGATGAGGATGTGCAGAAAAAGGAAGTCTCATACACTGCTGGTGGGAATGGAAACTGGTCTAGCCCTTTGGAAAACAGTACATAGGTTTCTCAAAATATTAAAAATAGATATACCATACAATCTAGCATTTCCACTTCTAGGTATCTACCCAAAGAATGCAAAAACACAAATTAAAGGGATATAAGTACTCCTGTGTTCATTGCAGTACTATTTACAACAGCCAAGATATGGAAACAACCTATATGCTCAGTGGCAGATACTACTTTACCTGTAAATTTATTTTAAATCACACATTGATGGATAGTAAAAGTCAGAATTATATATATTTGCACTTTTGAAAAAAATAATTGATACTGGGCCTCCCTGGTAGTACAAGGGGTTAAGTCTCAACACTTTGAAGCTATCTGCAGCCACTGCAGCACCAGTTCGAGGGAGCTGAGCCACATGGTGCAGCAGACCTCTCCTGACTCTCCCGCTGCTCCCCTCAATAGAGTATTTCAGTAAATCCGCCTGTTCTGCTCCCAACTCTGTCTCTGGTAAATCCTCCCACCCTGCCCCCACACCTCTGACCTACACCCGAGCTCTTATATGCACAATTAAATAAAAATAAATCTTGAAAAAAAATTTGTATCCTTGAAATATAACAACATAGAATCTTAACGTAAGTCTCATTAAAGGTCAGTAAATAAAAGTTCTCATTTGTAGGCAGTGTTGTACTGTAATCACTGGAGAGAGAAGAATCTGCCATTTTTGAAGTTTTCACTGATGATAATATCAGTGAAACTTATTTCAATGTTGACCAACTGAGATAACTGGGAAATTACCATATAACTCTGTGATTTTAATGTGTAATTCTATTCAATTTAGTGCATAAGCCTAGAGGGTCTCTGTTCTACAAACACAAAATAAAGAGTTCTCATGGCAGGTTGGCATTAAATAATGCAGTAAATTTGACATCTAAAAAGATTTATAAAGTCAAATATAATCAGCCCACTATCATGAATGACATAATTGTCCAGAAAGCTAAGTCACTCTTACTGGCAGATATGAATAGTAGCCTGTTCAGGCAGAACAGATGAGAGAATAGCTTAGGAAAAGAGACACTTAGTTTAGCAGACCAACACACGCTGAAGTCTTCAAGTTGGAAGATTGCAGAAAATAAATGAAGTGAGGAAAAGAGTTGTTAAGGGCTCATAGAGAACATACCAAGGATCTCCTTTAGTGTGGGTCACGGCAATAATGAGTAGAATATGATCCTTTAGTCTTAAATTTGAAAGAGAAACAAACAGAAAAATTGAGATACAGTTTTCTTCAATCACCAAAGGTGAGTTTAAAATAAGCAACAGGAACAACAAATCTCATCACAAATAGTTCAAAAAACCTAGAAAGTCCAACTCTGACCTGGAAATTATACCATATTATTTCAATGATATGGCATGTTATTTTTTTTGGATCTGGGAATGCTCAGACATTAAGCCATATAATTAATGTTATATGTGCTCCCAGAAGATAACCTAACAAATTATACTAAATAGGCTCACTGTACTTTCAGATACCAGGAAAACCTGAATATGAATTTGGGAAAGTCATTTAATTATCCTGAGAACCTCAAATTTTGAACAAATGGTTCCCAAACTTCAATGTACCTAAAAATTATTTTTTTAAAAAAAGAATTATGTAAAGGAGAACTTTAAAAACACAGATTCTCAAACCCTACATACAAGGATCTTAATTCATTGGGAGAGAAGTGGTATCTAGAAATCTGCATCTTTAATACATCTAAAGATTTTGATGCAGGAAAGACAGATTACACTTTGACAAATATAGTCTTAAGTAAAATGGAAATGAATAGCTATTTTACCCACATCAAAGGGTTATTATATGTATCTAATGAAAAAAGCAAGTAAATGAGGTATGTTTCTATTAATTCATACATTTTACATACAAATTATGTTAGATGATATATTTGTTTTTCCTGAAATATCTACTCTAACTATAGAGTTCATTAAGGTTGAATAAATACAGAGAGGTATTTGAAAGGTTAATGAGGTTGGCAGTTAAATATATCAAAATCATTTGCTTATACACCGAAAAGAACCATTTAGAAAATATAATGGTGGGCCTCCCCTGGTGGCGCAGGGGTTGATAGCTGGGCTGCGAGGCTGCCCGCAGCCTCTGCAGCCCCGGTTAGTTCGCCAGCCGCCGGCGAGGGTCCCACAAAAAAAAAAGAAAGAAAGAAAAGAAAAGAAATACATAGGAATATATTGTAAAAAGAGGTTAATCTACCCAAACCAGTCTATAAATTTAAAAGAATCAGTGGGATTTTGATTAAGGAGAGCCTGACACAACAATCATAAGGTTAACCCAAAAGAATGAACATCTGAGAACATACAAATTTTGAAAGGCTGAAAAGGAGGATGTCTATATATTGACCATATATCTTTAAATATAAAATAGTGATGGCTTTTCAAGTAAGTGGGAAAACTGGCTCATTTAACAAACAGCTTTGGGACAACTGGTTAATCATTTTGAAAACAAAAATAGTTTCCTATGTCATATCCTTGAACTAAAGTAAGTTCTGGATGAATTAAGGATTTAATATAAAACACAAAAGAAAATATAAGCAAAAAAGAATATGATCTTTGATCAGAAAGGTTTTTATAAGCATATCAAAGGTACAATGCATAAAAATTTAAAACTTCTGCATAGGGAAACATATAAGAAGATAAAAGATAAACAACAAACATTTATATGACAAGCAAATGATGAATACCTTTAATATTCAAAGATCGCTTACATATCTATAATAAAAAGGTATACACCAAAAAGAAAAATGCACAATGAAAATAAACAGATAACTCACAAATGAAGAAATACAAAGGGTCTAAAAGTCTCACTAGTCACTGGAAATAAAAGTAACCATTTTTCACATAATAGACTGGCAAAGCTTTAAAAGAATATTAATGATACCTCATGTAAATGTGGTAAATAAATAATCTCCAATGCTAGTGGAAGTATGACATAATATCTTCTGGAAGGACGACTTAGCAGTATGTATCAAAAGTCTTAAGTACTAACCACTTTTACAGGCAGCTACAGGGAATATAAATTTTTATCACTTTTCTGTAGGGCAGACTGACACTATTTGCGAAAATTGGGAATGCACAGGCCCGCTGACGTAGTGATTCCACTTCTAGGAATTTTATTGAGAAGATATGCTCATAAAGGTACAGATATAAGGATATTCAATGAAGTACTCTTCATAATGGCACAGAACTGAAAACAACCTAAATGTTAATCAAAAAGGAACTAATCAAATGAAATGCAGTATATGCACACAATGGAATACCATACAACCATTTTATTAAACAAGGTAGGTCCTTGTGTCTTGATACAAAATATACAAGTATATCAAATGAAAAATACAAGGAAAAAATAGGGTGCATGTATGTGTGTATTATGATTTCATGTGCATAAAGAAAAAAAAGAGATATAGGTATTAATGAGTTTGAAAATTTCTGGAAGAATACATGGGCCTCCCTGTTGGCACAAGGGGTTAAGTCCCAGCAATATGAAGCTATCACAAGCCAATGCAGCATGAGTTCAATCCCCCGCCAGGGAGATAACCCACAGGGCGTTAACCCTCCTATCTTGCCCGCTGTTTCCCTCAGCAGTGGATTTCAGTCTATCTGCCTGTTCTGCTCCCCATTCTGTCTCTGGTGAATCTTATCACCCCCACACCTCTGGCCTACGCTCCAGCTCTTATATGTATAAATAAAAATAAATCTTTAAAAAAAAGAAAAACTGTTCAATTTATCTGAGAAGGGGGAAGTTATTTTACTTTTTTACCTTATATGCCTTTTGTACCTTCTACTTTCCTATTATCATGAACATGTATTACTTTTTTTTAAAGATTTAAGAATTTATTTTTTAAAAGATTTATTTATTTATGCATACAAGAGCTAGGGTACAGGCCAGAGATGGGGGGGGGGTGAGAGGATCCACCAGAGACAGAGTAGGGAACAGAACAGGCAGACTGACTGAAATACATTGTTGAGGGGAGCAGCGGGAGAGACAGGAGAGGTCTGCTGCACCATGTAGGCTGCTCCCTGGCTGGCCGGGGATCAAACTTGTGCTGCAGAAGCTGCGAATTGCTTCATAGTGCGGTGCTTAACCCCTTGCACCACCAGGGAGGCCCCAAAGATTTAAGAATGTTAAATGAGGCTTCCACAGGCCAGAAAGGGAGAAAAATATGGGAGAATTATTTTTTTTAATTCTTGGAGAAAGCTTTCTAAACCTAATAAAGCACTTAGAAGCCAAACAGGAAAAGATTAATAAAAAAGTAGTCTTTCTTTGTAACCCAAAGTCAAATGACAAAAGGGGAAAAAATATTTGCAACATATTTAATAGCTAAAGGGCTGTTACTTATCAATAAACAAAAAATATGGTCAAGTTTACAGAAGAAAGATGGATTGGAGAAGGGAGGTCTTGTTTCTTCCCTTCTTCATTCTTTTAGATTGATAGGTTTACATCAGATAGATTGACAAAAGGAGAAAAAAATAAAGTTTAATAATAATTTGTATACTTGGGAGTTGATACCGGAATTGTAGGTTTTCAGGCCTAGTCTCCCAGCCAGGAATGATCCCAGGCTGCAGGGGCAGCACTGAGTCCCAGCCACTAGACCACCACAGGTTGGTGTTTCACAAAGCCACAGCAGGAACTTCACAGACAAGCAAGCAAGCAAGAAGAGGCAGGTTTGTTTAGAGAAAGAGAAAGTTTACTGAGGAGAAAAGGAACAGATGAAGTGGAACTCCCAGGCCATGGAACCAGGCCAGGGAGGGGCAAGGAAGCCCTGAACATGTATTACATTTGATATAAAAATTAAGTTTAGAAAATGGACCACTCTCTGACCTGGAAATACTGCTTTCTGGAATATATCCTAAGGATTAAATGGAGAGATACTCAAAGATATAAGAACATTCATCAGCGTAAAAATAGAGTCTCTATAAGTTAAACGACTAATGAGGATTGGTAAAAGAAATGGTCGATATATTGAATGGAATACTATATGGCCATTCAATTTAAATTTTCTGACATATAAATAGCATATTTAATATATTGAATAGCAAAATAAGCTTTTTTTCTTGTTTTTAAAATGAGACATCGATGCACACATGTATGTCTGCATTGGAAAAAGTTTGGAAGACTAAACAAGCAGCTATCTGGAGAGCAGTAATTCTGGAAGTAGTTATAATTTTTTGCTGTATTTTATGAAATTTTCTACATTGAACACACTGCTTATTGAACTAAAGTGCCTAACCCATGTGGGGTTAAACTCTTAAGTCCCAGAAATTAGACTATGCAGCTTGCTGCCCATGTATATACCTCAGACAAGTTCAAGTCCCACTTTGGTTTACTCAATTCTCCAAGAGTCCTAGAATGCCTAGTTTTAGCAGGCTATTGTTCACAAGGGTTTTATGACACCTGATGTTTATGTGGAAGATTTATATGTATTAAAAAAAGAGGCCTTTTGAAAATATGTTAAGCTCTTGTTCTTTTGTAACATTTAAATTTTCTGGCTACTTATAAAAGGAAAGCATTTAGGGCCTCCCTGGTGGCGCAGGCGGTTGAGCACCACACTGTGAAGCTGTCTGCAGCCTCTGCAGCAGGAGTTCAATCCCGACCTGCTGGCGAGAATCCCACATGGTGCAGCAGACCTCTCCTGTCTTGCCTGCTGCTCCTCTCAGCGGTGTATTTCGTCAGTCTGCCTGGTCTGTTCCCCGCTCTGTCTCTGGTGAATCCTCTCACCCTCCCGCACATCTGGCCTGTACCCCGGTTCTTGTATAAATAAATCTTAAAAAAAATTTATAAAATTTTAAAAAAAGGAAGGCATTTAGCTTATGCTAATATCTTCTACCCTGAGCTCCTGGCTTTTTTTTAGCAGAGTCTGAGGAACTCAAGTAGGTATTACACTCAAAAAAATTATCATTAACTTACTCAAAATGGTCTACTGAACACCCAAGCAGTGGTAAAACTTTATCTGGTATGATCACAAAACTCCAGTGAAGTGAGAAGGTTGTTTGCTTGTTTTAATATGAGTCCCCATTTTATAACTGAAAAAAGGCATTTCTATGTCTTTTTATGACATGTTAATAAAGGTCCATTTACTAATGTTAACTCTTAATTTTTATTTATTTTTAATAATTTTATTGCATTATAACAATGCATTGTAACATTATGTATATGTGTACACATAGATATTTCAGATGCACACCATTACAAGCCAACATCTGTATAAACTGCATTAAATTCACCACAAAAATTCTAATTCCATTCTTTACCATACAGTTGACACCTTCTATCCAACTTACCCATCCTCCCTATTCCTTCCCTCTGGTAACCACTAATTGGTCTTATAGTTCAAAAACTTATTCTTGTTTTATTTCACTCAATTGTTTGGCTTCTCCTTATATATATAGGAGTGAAGTCATACAGTATTTGTCTTTCTCTGTCTGACTTATTTCACTAAGCATAATACCCTCTAGGTCCATATATGTTGCAAAATGGCAGGATTTCATCATTTCTATAGCTACGTAATATTCCACTGTGTATATATGGCATATCTTCTTTATTCAATCATCTGTCAATGGACACTTAAATTGTTTCCCACTCTTGGATATTATATATAAAACTGCAGTGAACATGGGGGTGCATATATCACTTCAAAGCAAAGTTTTTATACTTTCTGATTAAATACCCAGAAATGAGTAGGCAGGATCATATGGAATTTCTATTTTTATCTTTTTTAAGGATAAGATTGCTATGAACATTCATTCGCAAGTTTTTAATTCTTTTGGGTACAGAGGTAGGAGAAGAATTGCTAAGTGTCATGATAACTTTACATTTAGCTTTTAGAACAACTGCCAGACTATTTTCCACAGTTTCTATACCATTTCACATGACCACCAGCAAAGTATGAAGGCTCCAATTTCTCCATATCATAATACTCATTATAATGGGTGTTGAGATGGTATCACTGTGGTTTTCAGTTTTTGTTTTTTTGAGGAACTTACATGCCGCCCCCACCATACATCATAAATTCTAGTCCCTTCCCCTCCCCCACTTTTAGCCCCAAAGCCCTCAGAATATTTACTGATATCCACGGTTTTTGAAGTGTTTTACATTATTGAATTGTTGGCTATGTAAATGTTCAGTATTTTTTATCATTCTAACTTACTTTGATATGCAATTCTCTCAAACTCCCTCTGTTTTGTTGGAAATGGTTGTATTTCATCCTTTCTTATGGCTATATAATATTCCATTTTGTGGATATACCAATCTTCTTGATTATTTTTAATTTTTTGAAGAATCTCCACACTACTTTCCATAATAGCTATACCAGGGCCTCCCTGGTGGCACAAGGGGTTAAGCATCAGCACTATGAAGCAATCTGCAGCTACTGCAGCACAAGTTCAATCCCCAGCCAAGGAGGTAACCAACATAGCGCAGCAGACCTCTCCTGTCTCACCCACTGCTCCCCTCAGCAGTATATTTCAGTCAATTTGCCTGTTCTTCTCCCCACACTGCCTCTGGTGAATCCTCTCAGTCCCCTTCCCCCCACTTCTTGTTTGTTGTCTCTAGGATTACTTTCACTAATCAAATTGTACTTTATATGTTACCAAGCTTATAATACAGAATTGGGGAGATAATCAGTTGTCTTTATTTCTACCTATGACTGCTGATAGATCAAAGCAAATATTAACAATAACCACATGCCTATTAATTTGGTGAGTGTTGGCAAGAGAGACAAACAGACAGTGAACCACCACATTACTTCCAAAATTCCCTCATGCTACCCCTTCATAACCAACACTTCCCTAAATGCCCCCCCAAAAAAACCCTTGCACACGCTGGTCAGCTTTCCTCATGTTTCCTTGTCAGACTGTCATATAAATGGAATCATACACTATGTAGTTTTTTGAGTCTGACTTGTTTTGCTTAGCTAAATGGATTTTAAGATTCACCTATGCAATGGCAGGAATAAAAAGACAGTTACCCTTTTTGTTGTGTGCACACACATACATGAATAGTTGAAATAACTGGGTTGTTTTCAGTTTGGGGTAATTGATGTTTCTATAAACATTCACATACAGGTTTTTATGTGAATATAACTTTTCATCTCTCTTAGATACCTAGAAGTAGGATTGCTATGTCGTATATATATGTTTAATTTCATAAGAAACCAGCAAATTCTTCCAAAGTGCCTGTACCATTTTTTTTATTCCCGCCAGCAATATGTGGAAATTCCAACTGCTATGCCTTGCTAACACTTGGTATTGCCAGGTTTTTTTGTTTGTTTTGACATTCTAATTGCCCGTAATGGTATATAATTATAATTTTTTACTTTATTTTTAAAGCATTTTTAGATTCACAGCAAAACTGAGTTAGTACAGAAAATTTCCTATACAACCCTTGTCCCTCCAACATGCACATCTCCCCTCCAACATCTGAATCAGACTGTTACGTTTGTTACAATCATTACTGTGGTTTTAATTTGCATTTGCCTGATTTGCATTTCCTTTATTTGCTATTTGTATATTTTCTAGGTGAAATATCAATCCAAATCTCTTTTGTCCATTTTATTACTGGGTTATTTCCTCATTGCTGAATTTTGAGTTTTCAAAATTTTGTAGATACAACTTTTTGTCAGAAGTATGATTTTCAAGTATTTCTCCCAATCTGTGACTTGTCCTTACATTTTCCTTCAGCAAAAAATGCTTTAAATTTTAACCCTTTGCACTCCGCTGTCTCCTCTCAGGGGACATCAGAATTCTAGCATATCACTCGGATGTCCCCTCTCAGGGGACAGTGCAATTTATTAGTGATTACGGGGAATTGAGTTATTTCAACACAACTTTTTGAGACATGCATGTTTCCCTGAAGTATTATCTTGAAATGGCACAAGAAATTAAATCAAAATATCGTAAAATTATGAAGATATATACAAGAAATGTCAGCGGGTTTTGTGTCGGACGAGAACATGAGATGCGTGCTTACGACGGTCCGAGCACTTCGAGACACCACTTTAAAAGAGAGATAAGGGGAGTTTGTAGAAGAAAGGTCAGTTTTTGAACATAGCGCGCACTGTATAGTGAGATATATAATTACAAATAAACAAGTCTACATCTGGAGGAAAAGATTTTCAAAGCTGAGCTCATTTTGGTTTGAAGCTTCGAGCAGTGCACATATATCTAACGAGGAGAAAATCGGAAAAGTGATTCTTTTCTTAGTGAATAAATTGTTTGGTGAAAGCTATTTTGGTAAATATCATCTTGTCAGTTAGTAATAACAATTAGAAATTTTCAACCCATGCATCTATTCATATTTTTTATTAGAACAATGGCAAAGCGTCCAACCATGAATGAGTCTCATGACACAAGTAGTAGTGAAGATGAGCTCCAGATAGACCTCTATACAGACATGTCAAACATGCACTAATCAGCCTGCAATGCATATTGGGGAGTGTTACAAAACTTATCATACTGTACAAAATTATAAACAATAAAATATTGGTTTTTTTGCAAATATACATTCCTCAATGTCACCCAATTCATATAAGTCCAATATCATTATAATACATTACTTGGTTCCAAAATTATACTGAATAATACGAGGGTCTGTAAATGCACGTTTCCGCCACAAAGTAGCATCGAGTACCTGGTAGCCAATGTCCAGAATGGTTCGGAGTGCAAAGGGTTAATAAAGTAGGGCCTTCCTGGTGGTGCAAGGGGTTGTGTCAGCACTATGAAGCTATCACAGCCACTGCAGCATGAGTTTGAACCCAGGCCAGGGAGCTAACCCACATGGCACAGCAGACCTCTCCTGTCTCACCCACTGCTCCCCTCAGCAGTGGATTTCAGTAGATCCACCTGTTATGTTCCCCATTCTCTCTCTGGTGAATTCTCTCACCCCCCCCCATGCTGGCCTACAACCGAGGTCTTCTATGCATAAATAAATAAATCTTTAAAAAAATTTAATAAAGTCCAATGTGACTATTTACAGATTGCATTTTTATGACAATATAATTTCTTAATCACATTTCACTGTTCATGTCTTTCTTTGCATAGGGTAGCATTTCTCCTAGCTAGCAGTCTTGGCCAAAAAACTGAGAACAAATAAGCAAAAACTGCCACCAATATTGTTTAATGGGTAGAGAGTTTCAGTTTGGGAAGATGAAAAGAATTCTGGAGACAGTGATGATGGTTACATAACAATGTGAATGTTCTTTATGCCACTAAAGCACACTTAAAATGGTTTAAATGGTAATTTTTACTATAATAAAAAGAAACTATAATTTTATATAGTAGATATTTAATTTTACCATAAAATTTAGCATATAATTTTGCCATAGTGTAATTTTACCATATTATAAAGAAAAACCTGCCTTTGAGCATCAACATGTCAGGGATGTCTATGTTCTAAAGATCAAGCACAGTACTTGCTAGAACACTTCAGGCAATGGTGAAATCAAGATAATGGAGCAAAGAGAGGTTTCATTTCAAAGATGAGAAGTAGCTGGCCAGAAGTAGCTGGCCATGCCTAGCACTTTGTGAAAAGGATCTCTCAATTAGTCCTCATATACATCTTATAAGGAACAAACTATATTATGTTTCTTTCACAATTAAGAGAACTGAGGTATGGAGGACAAAGTTTTTCCTATTCAAGATCATGCTTGAGTCACTAAATCAAGGAGTAAAGGTGTGAAGAAGCCACTAGACAATCTGATCCCAGACCTCTCACCATGGACCATGCAGCTGTTGTGTCTCCAAAAATATATAAAGAAAAACTCTCTTTTCAGTCACCTTTTGTTTTGAGAAATTTAAGTTTTGGGAAATCATAAATGATTTAACAAAAATTCCTGAGAACTGTTAAATGTAGTCTCACTAGATTGGGTTCCCATTGTGCATATTAAGCTGTATGCTTATCAATTAGTTTTCAATTGAGTGGGCAACAGCTCAATATCTCAACTGAAATGGCCTGATGTCAAAACCTGGCTCTGGCTTTGCACTAAGGTATCTAAAGCATTTTAGTTCATCCAAATAAAATTTCTAATTTGAAGAGATAAAATCATATTGCACTAGAAGGTTGTTTACTCAAAATGTTTTGCTTATCCTATCTTGTAGCCTCTAAAATATAGGTTAGCTTCACTAATATTGTGAAGACTTAGTAATGCTTAGAATATTTTGAATGTCTATAAAAGTTAGCTATTATTGTTTATAGAAAAAAAAAGGTTCCGGGCCTCCCCAGTGGCGCAGGGGTTGAGCACTGGGTTGCGAAGCTGCCCACAGCCTCTGCAGCACCGGTTCGATCCCCGGTCGCCGGGCAAGGGTCCCACATGGCGTGCAGACCTCTCCTGCTGCCCACTGCTCCCCCTCAGCAGTGTACTTCGTCAGTCTGCCTGCTCTGCTCTCCCCTCTGGCTCTGGTGAATTCTCTTGCCCTCCCACACTTTTGACTGCACCCAGTGCTTGTATAAATAAATAAATAAATCTTTAAAAAAAAAAGGAAAAAGATTCCTTGGAAAAATCACTTTATATAAAATGTTAGGTATATAAGAGCAATGGCTTTGAAATCAGTCTACCTTGGTTTGAATCATGGCTTTGTCACTTGCTGAATTTAAAGCCCTGGATCTATCACTTGATCTCTTTAAGCTTCAGTTTTCCATGTCTGAAAAGCAAGAGTAAATATGACATTACTATGAAGATAAAACAAGACAATCTATGCAAAATTGCTTAGTACAGTCTTAATACACAGAAATCTGTCAGTAAACACTAGCTACTGCCATTTTTTATCAACAATGTTAAATGTGTAGATAATATTAGGAATCAAATCATAGAAAGGACATTTTACAAATCTGCAGAGGCAGCAATACTCTAATCAATTCTTAGAAAACTATAGCTTATAATCCCATAGCCAGTATCATTCTCAGTGGTTAAAAGCTGAAAGCATTTCCATTAAGATCTGGAACAAGACAAGGATGTCCACTCTCACCACTGCATTTCAATATAATACTGGAAGTCCTAGCCAGAGCAATAAGACAACAGAAAGACATACAAGGAATCCAAATAGGGAAGGAAGACGTTACCATTATCACTATTCACAGATGATATGATAATATACATAGAGAACCTCAAAAACTCCACAGAAAAACTAATTCAACTAATCAATCAGTTTAGTAAAGTGGCAGGATACAAAATCAACACGCAAAAATAAGTAGCCTTCCTATACACAAACAATAAATCTGAAGAAGAAATAAAAAAATCCCTTTTATTATTGAAACAAAAAAAAAAACAAATACTTGGGAATAAACCTAACCAAAGAGGTAAAGGACCTATACAAAGAAAATTATAAAACACTGTTAAAAGAAATAGAAGAAGACACAAAGAAATGGAAAGACATCCCTTGCTCATGTATTGGAAGAATTAACATTATCAAAATGGCCATCCTACCAAAAGCAATTTACAGATTCAATGCTATTCCAATGAAAATTTCAATGACATTTTTCAAAGAAATAGAACAATTACTGATGAAATTCATATGGAATCACCAAAAACCCCAAATAGCTAAAGCTCTCCTGAAAAAAAAAGGGGGAATGGAAGCATCACACTTCCAGATTTCAAAGTATACTACAAAGCCATAATCATCAAAACTGCATGGTACTGGAAAAAGAAAAGACACACCAACCAATGGAACTGAATAGAAAATCCAGAAATAAACCCACAGATTTACAATCAACTAATCTTTGACAAAGGAGCAAAGAAAGTTTGTTCAATAATGGTGCTGGGAAAACTGGGTCGCTACATGCAAAAGAATGAAGCTTGACTAGTACCTCACACCATGCACAAAAACCAACTCAAAATGGATTAAGGAACTAGACATAAGACCTGAAACCATAAAATATATAGAAGGTAATATAGGCGAAACAATGTATGACATGCACCTCAAAGACATCTTTACAGACACATTACCCAAAGCAGTGATAGTGAAGGCAAAGATAAACAGCTGCGAGTACATCAAATTAAAGAGCTTCTGCACAGCTGTAGAATTTAGATCATACCCCATAGTGACCAGCAACCTTTTCCACGTAGGGTAGAAGGTAGAGTCTGAACAGAGGCTTTGACTCTACAGAGGGATCTTTTTCTAGTCTGCCTCCCTCATTCCCAATTCTATCTTCTTTTTTTCCAAAGATTTTATTTATTTATGCATACAACCCGGGGGGCCTCACTGGTGGCACAAGGGGTTAAGTCTCAGCACTATGAAGCTATCAGCAGCCACTGCAGCATGAGTTCAATCCCCAGCCAGGGAGCTAACCACAGGACACAGCATATCTCTCCTGTCTCAGCACTGCTCCCCTCAACAGTATGTTTCAGTCAATCCACCTGTTTCACTCCCCATACTGTCAGTGGTGAATCCTTTCACCTCCTCCCCCCAACCCCACACCTCTGCCTACACCTCAGCTCTTATATGCATAAATAAATAAAATCTTTCAAGGAAAAAAAAAAAGAAACAACCCATGGCCTCCCTGGTGGCCTAGGAGTTAAGTCTCAGCACTATCACAGCTAAGGCCTGAGTTCAATCCATGAACAAGGAGCAAACCCAGGAGGTGCAGTAGACCTCTCCTGTCTCACCCACTGCTCCCCTTAAGAGTATAATTTCAGTAAATGCACCTGTTCTACTCTCCACTCTGTCTGGTGAATCGTCTCACTCCCTGCATTTCTGGCCTACACCCCAGTACTTCTATGCATAAAAAATAAACCACCCCAAAAAAAGAAAATTCTGACCCCCATCCTGTGTTAACAGCAAGAGATAAATTACCTTTGTGAAAAAAATACCCACAGTAATAGAAGGATAGAAAGCAACCAAAGATGGCATTTAGGGTTGAAAGCAAACTTTCTTTTTTTTTTTTTTTTTTTCTGGGCTGTGATCATGTTCTTTATTTTTTTTTTTTTTCAAATATTAAATTTTATTTTTATATTCCCCCATACAACTGCAAACGCCCCATTCTGACCCCAATCCTTCCCCTCCCGCCCCCCACCCCCCAAAAAGTGTCTCTGGTTCATAGTTTTTGTTGATTTTGATTTTCACTTTCTTATATTCATTTTCCTGGTCCCTTATTTAAGTTTTCTAGATTCCTGCTATGAGTGAGACCATCCGGTATTTTTCTTTTTCTTTTTGGCTTATTTCGCTGAGCATGATCCCTTCCAGTGCCATCCATGTTGCTGCAAATTGCATGTGTTTATCTTTTTTGAATGCTGAGTAATATTCCATGGTATATATGTACCACATCTTCTTGATCCAGTCATCTATTTTTGGGCATTTGGGTTGTTTCCAAAGCTTAGCTATTGTAAACAGTGCTGCTATAAACATAGGAGTGCAGGTGCTCTTTGGAATTGATGTTTCTGTGTCCTTTGGGTAAATACCTAGGAGTGGAATTGCTGGATCATATGGAAGCTCTATGTTTAGTAGGTCCAGAAATCTCCACACAGCTCTCCATAGTGGTTGGACCAGTTTGCACTCCCACCAACAGTGCACAAGAGTTCCTTTTTCTCCACATCCTCGCCAACATTTGTTGTTGCTAGTTTTTTTAATATGTGCCATTCTCACTGGTGTGAGATGGTATCTCATGGTAGTTTTGATTTGCATTTCCCTGATTACAAGTGATGTTGAACATTTTTTCATATGTCTGTTGGCCATTTGCATTTCCTCTTCAGAGAAGTTTCTTTTTAGCTCTTCTGCCCATTTTTGACTGGATTATTTTCTTTGTTGTTGCTGAGTCTCATCAGCTCTTTGCAGATTTTTGTGATCAGTCCTTTATCATTAGTGTTGGGTGCAAAAATGTTCTCCCAGTTGGTGGGGTTTCTCTTTGTTTTTGTTATTGTCTCTTTTGCTGTGCAGAAGCTCTTTAATTTGATGTAGTCCCAGCTGTTTATCTTTCTCTTCACTATCACTGCTTTGGTGATTGTCTGTAAAGATGTCTTTGATGTGCAAATCCCGTAGTGTTTCGCCTATATTTCCTTCTATGTATTTTATGGTTTCAGGTCTTATGTCTAGTTCTTTAATCCATTTTGAGTTGATTTTTGTGTATGGTGTGAGGTAGTGGTCAAGCTTCATTCTTTTGCATGTAGCGACCCAGTTTTCCCAGCACCATCTATTGAACAAACTTTCTTTGCTCCAATGCATAGTCTTTGCTCCTTGTCAAAGATTAGTTGACCATAAATCTGTGGGTTTATTTCTGGATTTTCTATTCAATTCCATTGGTCTGTATGTCTGTTCTTGGTCCAATACCATGCAGTTTTGATGATTATGGCTTTGTAGTATAGTTTGAAGTCTGGGAGTGTGATGCCTCCATTTCCTTCTTTTTTTTTCAGTAGAGCTTTGGCTATTCGGGGTTTTTGGTGATTCCATATGAATTTCATCAATAATTGTTCTATTTCTTTGAAGAATGCCATTGAGATTTTGATTGAATAGCATTGAATCTGTATATTGCTTTTGGTAGGATGCCATTTTAATAATGTTTATTCTTCCAATCCATGAGCAGGGGATGTCTTTCCTTTCTTTGTGTCTTCTTCTATTTCTTTTAACAGTGTTTTATAGTTTTCTTTGTATAGTCCTTACCTCTTTTGTTAGATTTATTCCAAATATTTGATTTTTTTGTTTCGATAATAAAAGGGGTGGTTTTTTTGATTTCTTCTTCTTCAGATTTATTGTTTGTGTATAGGAAGGCTACTGACTTTTGCGTGTTGATTTGTATCCTGCCACTTTACTGAATTGATTGATGAGTTGCATTAGTTTTTTCTGTGGAGATTTTGGGGTTCTCTATGTATATTATCATATCATCTGCAAATAGTGATAGTTTGACTTCTTCTTTTCCTATTTGGATTCCTTGGATGTCTTTCTCTTGTCTTATTGCTCTGGCTAGGACTTCCAGTATTATATTGAAAAGCAGTGGTGAGAGTGGACATCCTTGTCTTGTTCCAGATCTTAATGGAATTGCTTTCAGCTTTTCACCATTGAGAATGATACTGGCTGTTGGCTTGTCATAGATGGCCTTTATGATGTTGAGGTATGTTCCTTGTATCCCAAGAATTTCAAGGGCTTTATCATGAATGGGTGTTGCACTTGTGCGAAAGCTTTCTCAGCATCTATTGATATTATATATGGTTTTTATATTTCTTTTTGTTGATGTGTTGGATAACGTTGATTGATTTTCGGATGTTAAACCATCCTTGTGCCCCTGGAATGAATCCAACTTGGTCGTGGTGAATTATCTTATGGATACATTGTTGGATTCTGATAGCTAAAATTTTATTGAGGATTTTTGCATCAGTGTTCATTAGAGAGATTGGCCTATAGTTTTCCTTTTTTGTGTTGTCCTTATTCGGTTTGGTATTAGTGTAATATTGGCTTCATAGAACGTGTTTGGTATTGTCCCTTCCTTCTCAATTTTTTGGAAGAGTTTGTGAAGGATAGGCACTAATTCGTCTCTGAATGTTTGGTAGAATTCATTTGTAAATCCATCAGGTCCTGGGCTTTTGTGAAAGCAAACTTTCTTACTTCTTTTCTAATCTACGAGCCCAAACCTTTTTCTTGGCAATTCTTTGTCTAAAAGATATAAAAGCTGGATGCTTTGGTCCTTTCTCTGGGTCCTGTATCTCTGGGCCCCTCCCCCATGTGTCACATTAAACATGTTTTCTGTCCCCTGTCTTGTGTCAATTTAACTATTAGACAGGACAAAGAACATAATAAAAAGAGAAGAGGAAAGTTAGTCTACCCTCCACCACAAAAAAAAATTGTTTAGTTTCAATTCCAAAATTGTACACTTATAACACTAGAGACATTTGTTGAGATCACTTGGTGGTTGCCTAAGAGTTAAGTCTCAGCACTATCAATGCTATGGCCTGAGTTCAATCCCCAGCCAGGGAACTAACCCTCATACAGTATAACAGATCTCTCCTGACTGGCCTGCTGCTTCCCTTAGCAGTGTATTTCAGTAGATCTGCCTGTTCTGTTCCCAACTGTCTCTGGTGAATCCTCTCACCGCCATACCTCTGGCCTACACCCCAGTTCTTCTACACAAAAAATAAAAAAGATTTAAAAGAAAAGAAATCATATTAATTTCTACAAATGTATATAGTGAGTCAAGGCTTTCCTTTATTCTCTGAGGCAATAAAAAAAAGTCTGGAGATAAGGTAAAAAGGGCTCTAGTGTTTAAGTCATAGCAACACTTTATGAGTTGATTATTTCAGAAGTCCAAAGGAATAAATTCCTAAGTACTGTCTCCATTGATAATGAAAATGTATATGATTTGTTTGAATGTCTGGATATTACAGGCCCTCTTATCAGGACAAAAACAGGTCCTCCTGAGGCCTCCCCTGGTGGCGCAGCGGTTGAGCATTGGGCTAAGAAGCTGCCCGCAGCCTCTACAGCGCCAGTTCGATCCCCAGCTGCCGGCGAGGGTCCCACATGGCGCAACAGACCTCTCCTGCTGTGCCCGCTGCTCCACTAAGCAGTGCATTTCGTCAGTCTGCCTGTTCTGTTCACTGCTCTGGCTCTGGTGAATCCTCTCACCCTCCAGCGCTTCTGACTATAACCAGTGCTTATATAAATAAATAAATAAATAAATAAATAAATAAATAAATAAATATCTTATAAAAAAAAAAAACAGGTCCTCCTATCAGGACAAAAATATTGATGAAGTTATTCTTTGTTGATTCATCTTTCTCTGGACTAACCTCCCTCTTAATTAACAAACTACATTCAGAAACTATGCAGCAGAGTTAGAGGTAAAGTCAATCACTCCATAAAACAAATGGCTCCCACAGAGATGAGGCCTCTAACTCTGGCTTCATTAATACTATTTAACCAGACAAATCAAAAAGGTACTAGGCATATTTACATCACCATCCCCAGACATACTAGCATTTGACTTCTTATGAAGGAAACTATAATACTCAGCATCTTGTTGATTATGCAAAATTATCTCCCCTAGCAGGTAAAAATATAATCAATCTTGCCTCTACTTTAAAAATAAAATAACTTATAAATGTAGACCTCTGTGCTAGACAGATTACTGAACTAGGGGTACTAAACTAGAATATTTAAAAATTTATGTTTAATATCAATTCTTTCATCTCTTAAAATCCAATGAATAGTTCATACCTATTCAGTCACTAAATATTTCAGTTTCATTTCCTTATTATCCAGACACAACTTTCCTATTTATTTAAACATTTTTATGCTATTTATGGCCAATAAAGTAGCTAGTAGGATAATATGCAGAGCCATTCAAAAGTGCCAGGAGGGAAAAAAATAATATGTCTGTTTATTGCATGTACAGATGTCATATGTGCAGGTATTTTTCTGGCAAACCTTTAGAAGATAAATTGATGATCTGCAGCAAGAAAAAAATCTTGGTTTTTCTGTTTGAAAATCCCAGAATTGCCAATAACAAGCAAATATTTGAAAAGCAAGATTAAGTTTTCAAACTGACATTTTGTCTGCTCTTTTTTAGCTTATGAAGCTTCTAGCTGGAACCAAGAAGTATTGTCTTTCCCTATATAAACAAATCTGTTTGTTTGTTTTTGTTTTTTTTTTTTTTTTAAAGTTCCACAACTTACTGTCACTCCTGATGCAGTTCTGGAACTTTTTTTTTTTTAAGATTTATTTATTTATACAAGCACTGGGTACAGTCAGAAGCACAGGAGGGTGAGAGGATTCACCAGAGCCAGAGCAGGGAGCATGGCAGGCAGAAGGACCAAAGTACACTGCTGAGGAGAGCAGCGGGCGGCAGAAGAGGTCTGCGCGCCATGTGGGACCCTCCTCCAGCGGCCGGGGAGCAGCCGGGGATCGAACCGGCGCTGCAGAGGCCGCGGCCAGCTTCGCAATCCAGTGCTCAACCGCTGCGCCACCGGGGAAGCCCTAAACAAATCTGTTTTTAAAATTACTTTATGAAATTGTTACTGTGATAAGACATAGCTAATTTCCTAACAAAGTTTCTAAAAACATGTTTGGGGTTGTCTTATGAAAAATATTTTAGAAAGAATTTTGAGATCACTCTATACAAAGAAGCATTAATTCAAAAGGGCACCTGCAACCCTATGTTTATAGAAGCACTATTTACAATAGTTAAGCTATGAAAACAACCCAAGTGCCCAAAAATAGATGACAGGATCAAGAAGATTTGGTACATGTACACAATGGAATATTACTCAGCAATCAAAAAAGATAAACTCACGCAACTTGCAGCAACATGGATGGAGCTGGAAGGGATCATGCTCAGCGAAATAAGCCAGAAACAAAAAGAAAAATACCAGATGGTCTCACTCATAGCAGGAATTTAGAAAACTTAAATAAGGGACCAGGAAAAAGACTAATTATAATAAAGTAAAAATCAAAATCAACAAGCAACTATAAACCAGAGACACACTATGGGGGGAAGAGAAGGGATTAGGGTCAAAACAAGAGGGGTGGGAATTGTATGGGGACTATAACCAAGATGAAAATGCATACATTGTGCAAAAATGAAAAATGATGTAAAATATATATAAAATAAAACAAATTTTAAAAAGGAAAAAAAAATAAAGTAGTTAAATATTGACAGAATAACCATTGCCTAAAATTTTATAGCTGAAATGTTCATGTGGTAGGACTAATACCTAAAAAATAACATATCTATTTTTCAGAATACCTTGACTTTTCATACTTTATTTTTCATAAAGTTTCCCTTTTTATCAAACTAAAACAGTATACTAAAAAGGGTAATAAAACAGTACCAGAAGACAGTGCCAAGAACAGGTCACCCACAATCTGTGGGTTCTCACCTGTGTGCTCAATTACAAGAGCCCTCAGACTCAAGGTACAGCAACAATGGACTTTATTTAACAAACATGAGATTTTGGAAAAGGATAGTAGTTTCTAAGGCCACAAATGGCCAGCTGCTTCACCCCAGATAGTGTCCACAGTGTTTCGAAGTTCCAAACAAAGGCCACTCATGCAAGATGGCACTGTCCATCAACAAGGGCCTGGAGCTGGTGGCATGCTGGCAAGCAGTGGGCCAGGATCCAACTCATGATGGCAGCTGAAGGTGCTCACAGATGAGGCTGCTGAGGTGGCAATGCAGCAGCCCACAGCTACAGTCTGAAGGTCAGGCTGGACAGCACTGGATAATGGACAGGACAGCACTGGAGGCAAGAGCATTGGGAGGCAGTGGCAGATAATCAGAAATGGTGGACAGTTCTCAAAAGTGACCAGATACAGAGTGCTGGATAGCAATGGCCAGTAGTGATGGCCACCACCAGTCACCAGGAGACAATGTAAGACACATCAGTGTTAATAGCTCTTTGTGAACTACTGGTGTGAACCAATAGCTAACAGCTCTTTGAGACACCTGGCCCTAGGACAACGGTGCTCCTTGCAGGTGTTGTCAGGACAGGGCCAGAGGCAGGTGCAAGGGCCAGGTCTCTGGGAAGGTCTACAGGTCTATGGAGGTCTGGTGAATCCCTCAGAGGTCTACTGCTCAATGCTTCTCTTCAGAGGCCAGCTGCTGAGTTCTCCTCTCTTCAGAGGCTGGAAGCAGAATGTATTCAAGGTCGCTCTTGCTCTGCCTTATATCCTCTTTCAGGGTTCTCTACCCTACAACTGGATAATTTTCAATACTTAGTGTCTGATTGGACCACATAGCACTAAACAGTTCGTTACCATTTTTCAATCTGAGTAATTAATTCATCTCCATGAATGAAACAAAGTTCAAACCTAATTGGTCCATTGAGCTCTAGTCTGATTGGTCCTTTTATGATCCTGGCTCCAGACACAAAAAGGAAAAGCCTGTCCCCTGCCCAGACTGACCTGCAATGTAGGCAGGGCAGGCTCATAGACTGGAAGGCTCTGGTTTCAAAACCATGGTCCACGAAACAATTTTCAGCACGAATAACCAAGCACACCATAAATACAATCCAGATATCTATTCCCACCCATACCAAAACCCTCAATTCCTTTAATGTCCTGGGTTATAGACTTCGGTTAATCATGGTGAAAATCTGATAACATTCTCTCCTGTTCAAAGTTAAATCACTGTCACGTCAGATAAGGATGCAAAATTATGTACGGGAAATTTATGGGAGTTCCATTTTAAAAAAAAGGAACTAGAGGGCCTCCCCTGGTGGCGCAGCGGTTGAGCACTGGGCTGCGAAGCTGCCCCGCAGCCTCTGCAGCACCGGTTCCATTCCCGGCCCCCTGCGAGGGTCCCACAGGGCGCGCCCACTGCTCCCCTCAACAGTGTATTTCGTCAGTCTGCCTGTTCTGTTTCTCCGCTCTGGCTCTGGTGAATTCTCTCACCCTCCCGCGTTTCTGACTGTACCCAGTGCTTGTATAAATAAATAAATAAATCTTTTAAAAAAAAAAGGAACTAGCAATTCAAAATTATCAAGGACAGCTATTTAGCCAAGTACTTTTTATACAAATAAATGAGAATTCAGCAAAGCCTACAATGTTATACATCCTAAGAGTTTTTAATTGGCAAGCTTCAAGTATTTTGTTATCACAAATAAGTAGAAGCCCTAATATTGATGGCCATATTAAAACCACTTAATTATTGGGAAAAACATTAATTTCAATTCAATGCACATCTGTTGAACAGAAATCAACAGTCATTAACAATAGTATTTACCATTTTTGGAATGTAAAATATAAATTATGTTTGCAATGCAAAGCATTATGATTTGCAGGAAGATTTTTTTTTAACAATTCATTCCTCAGTTCTATAGTTCTGTATTTTCTAACAAATCACTGAGATGAACTTTGTCCTCTCACAAAACTAAGAGTATAAAATAGGCTGAAATCATCAGAAGTTGGTTCAAGTAGAGCAAAAACTGTGCTTTACCTACAAGGGAGCTATTTTTCCCCATTTTAGACAAACAATTTTTATAAAATGGAAGATTCCCTTCCTTTAGTTTGCTTTAGGGGCAGTTCTGAAAAACTTCTATGGAGTCAAGCTAGAACTAAATTCTAATTCTGATTTAGTGTACTCTGTTTGATATGTGAAATAAATAACTGAAGTGTTTCTACTCTTGCATCTGCCTTTTTGTCTCTACTTTGGATGAAGGGTTCATGTGCATTAAATAAACATAGGCTAAATTTAACATTTTCCAGGTAAAAACCAATTCTGACAACCTCTTTAGAAAAGGTATGGCTATGAAATTAGGAAATTAATGTTGGAGATAGCACAGAGAAAGGTAAAGAGATCAAATTAGGAAAAGTATGAGCATTTATATTCAAAGATGATACTGCCAGGGCCTCCCTCATGGCGCAAGGGGTAAAGACGCAGCAACCTAGGAAGCTGTCCACAGCCACTGTAGCACGAGTTCGATCCCTGGCCAGGGAGCTACCCACGTGGCACAGCAGAACTTTCCTGACTTGCCTGCTGCTCCCCTCAGCAGTGTATTTCAGTCAGTCGGCCTGTTCTGTTCCCCACTCTGTCTCTGGTGAATCCTTTCACCCCCCCACACCTCTGGCCTGTTCCCCAGTTCTTGGATGCACAAATAAATAAAACTTTAAAAAAAAAAAAAAGATGATACTGCCATACTTAGGTGTGAAACAAATTATACGTGGCCAGATACTTGCAAATCAATCTCCTCAACATGCACACACGATAATGAGTTTGATGGAAATAGGGGAAAAGCTTCATATCACATTCATGATCCAAGTTCCTAAAGAATGGGTAAAGCCGGGGCATTATAAAAAGATATAGAGTAGGGGCCTCCCTGGTGGTACAAGGGGTTAAGTCTCAGTATTACCAAGCTATCACCAGCCACTGCAGCAGGAGTACGATCCCCAGCCAGGCACCTAAACCACATGGTGCAGCAGACCTCTCCTGTCTCGCCCACTGCTACCATCAGCAGTATACTTCAGTCCATCCACCTGTTCTGCTCCCGACTCTGTCTCTGATGAATCCTCTCACCCTTCACACCTCTGGCCTACACACCAGCTCTTGTATGCATAAATAAAATAAATCTTTACAAAAAATTTTTAAAAAGATATGGAGTACTAAAACACCAGTTGAATACAGAGAAAGGAAAACTGTGCATGTGTGCAGAAAAGCAGGTTTGCCTACTTGAATCAAGGGTGGAGGCAAGAATAGAGCAAGAAAAAAATAATAATTAATTACATATCTTTACATTTGTACAGCACATTTATGTTTACAAAGGAGTCCTTCATAAATTATTTCCTTGGTGTGAACAGGTATGGTCATTAGGCAACTCATTAATTCAATATACATAAATATACAAAAGGGCCATGAAAAAAGTTACAGAAATGTCAAGGAGTATGGCACATTTGAAACAATGCTTTTGGTGTGACTTGGGATATGGAGATACAGGGCAAGATGAGAGTGAGGAACCCCAATTAAAAGCATATTATCCAACAATGGAATGCTATTCAGCCATAAAAAGGAATTAAATTCTTACATACACTACATCATGGATGAACCCTGAGGACATTACATTAAGTGAAATAAGTCAGTTACAAAAAGACAAATATTCTATGCTCCCACTTATAAAAGATACCAAGAGGAAGTAAATTCACAGAGACAGAAAGTAGAGTAAAGGTTACTGGGGGTGAGACAGAGAAATGAAAAGCTATTTTTTTAAAGATTTATTTATTTATGTATACAAGAGCTGGAGTACAGGCCAGAGGTGCAGGGGGTGAGAGGATTCACCAGAGACAGAGTGGGGAACAGAACTGGCAGACTGACTGAGATACACTGCTAAGGGGAGCAGTGGGCAAGACAGGAGAGGGTTACTGAGCCATGTGGGTAGCTCCCTGGCCAGCCGGGGATCGAATTCATGCTGCAAAGGGTTCGGACTGCTTCATACATAGTGCTGTACTTAACTCCTTGCAACACCAGGGAGGCCCTGAAAAGCTATTTTTAATGGGTACAGAGTTTCTGTTTAGAGGGGCAAAAAAGTTCTGGAAATGGATAATGGTGATAGTTATACAACACTGTGTAATACACTTAAGGCCACTGAATAGTACACTTAAAATAATTAAACTGGCAAATGTTATATTATGTTTATTTTTACCATTATTTTTTAAAAGAGTATTGTCCAGAAGGGAAATGATTAGGGATTGATCAGGAACTGAGTAAAGGTAGGAACGAAGGGGAAATTTTAAGAACTACACAACATATGTGGTGATTGACTGATGTGAGGTGAGGAAAAAAGTAACTTGGGTTTCTGGGTACACAGGAATGACATCATAGATAAGCAAACAAAGTCCCAGGAATGCAAAAGTAATTGTCCAAGGTTGCAGTTTGTTAATAGCAGAATTACAACTTAAAAGTCAAACTCCTAACTCAAATTCAGTATCCTTTACACTACAATACAACATATCCAGAAAGAATGTATTTGTATAAAAAATGTAAATTGTAGCCCTTATAATTTACAAAATACTTTCACATACATTATTTCATTCAATACTCATAACTTATGAGTTAGGGCCAAGTATCATCACCAGTTTACTGATGAGTACATTTAAATGGGTTAAGAAAACTGTTGCAATTCCTTGAAATCTTCAAAGATCTAAATTATATCTGTTGGATTACAGACAAACCTGGAAATGAGATTCAAGTGATGAATCTGAAACTACCACAGCTGCTATATGCAGTAAGTACTGAGGGGGAAAGGGAGGTTAAAAACAGGAGTGTTTGGGAGTAGGTTCAGGGCCACCATATTGTATTACTCCATGTCACAGTTTTCACAGACGAACAATATGACTGCTGCCCCCTGGAGTTGTGTAAGACAACATGCCTGTATGAAGTAAAGTAGGAGTTTCCAACCTGCAGATCAGGATCTACTGGTAGATCTGGAAACCTCACCGATGGAGCAACAAACTATTTCCCAATATCTTCCCTCTACTACATCCCCTTACTGCGCCATGCCAGCTGAGATTCCCAGAGTGAAGGGGAAAATAGCACAGTCAGCAACTACTTCTCAAAGACTACGAAGTCTTTGTCTGTGCTGATCTCAAGACTTGGATTAAAATGCTCCTCTGCATAATGAGGTTGGAGATTGCCATAATAAAGGATTGGAAGGAGACAAAGTTGGCCCTGTCTGAACATTTCTACTTGTCTGGCAGGAAAGTTTTTCTAGAAAATGGCCAAGATAATACTGTTAAACCTTCTTAGAACATAAGACCACTTATATTAAATCCAAAAGTAAAAAGAAAGAAAAGGCAGGTCCTAACAAGCACTGATTTGGCAATCCACTCATGCCTTAAACCAAGTTGAGAAAATACTAACACAGATTATAAACAAGAATTACTACATAAACTTCTGACCAAGTTGTCTTTTGATATAACACAAAATTAGGACACAAATGTGCTAATCCAGGTGCTTCAAACATAGAAGATAATCTAAAAGTGGCCAGATGCTTCAAATGTAGAACAGGCTCTAAAACAACCACTGGTAGTCCTAAAAAGGCCAAGTCAAATAATTACAGTTAAGTTTCTCTTCCTTGTATTTGGACATGGGAAACACTATTCTTACAGAAACAAAACTGAAATCAATTGACTAGGCAAATATATCATTATTCCTGAAGACATTTTTGATGGCATTCTACCAACCATCACAAAATGCATTTCTTTCTCTTCCCTCTTCTACTTTTCCCTACTTCCCCTTGAACTTCCCACTGGTACTTCAAGTGACACTGCCTCTAGTGTTACTTGGTGTTACCGATGCCAAGTCACTCTATGTAAATACCATTTCATTGCCTATATAGTTATGTCACTAAGAAAATTCTAAACTCAGGAAACAAATTAGAGTGGCAATAGGATCAAAAGAGGCAGTATAACTCCAAAGCCCATGCTCCTAGACGTATCCAAAACAGAGTATCCAAAGTAATTTACCACAGACTAAATAGCTGTCCAAAGCATTCAAAATATGGCGGTGTTGGGAAAAACCAGTCTTCCCATGGGTGTTTCTCCTTTGCTCTCACACTACTATCACACTCCCAACACCTCTGACATGAGATATGTGGGGGTTTCCCCCACCAAGCATTTCTCTGACATCTGGGTGCCCTACAATTTACTTCAATTCTAACACTATCTGCCTGAAGATGTATCAGTTCTACATGTTAAGGGTTCAGTCTCACAGTATTGCTCCCACCCCACTTCCCACAAACTTAAATAGCTGTTCAAAGCATTCAAAAATTGGCCTACATCTATCAATTTCAATACTCCTCCCCCACATAAAACTTCTACTACCACCAGGTAAGCACCATCATTGCCATTAACTCCATGCTTGCCATTTCTTTCTACGACTTTGTTAGACTGGTCCCTCACCTAGAATTCTCTTTCCCATGTATTTAAATCCAATCACTTCATTAGTCTCTAAACTCAACAAAGCAGGACCTTATCTACTTTGTCATATCCCCAGTACTTTTGCACAAGGTAATCACTCAAATAATTGTCTAGTAAATGAAGCTTTCTCACTTCCTCCATGAAAAAATACACCAAGTACTTGTACCAATTTTCTTTTTGGACTCTGAATATGCTTTGAATCAGCATCAGAATTTAGTACCTAATTACTCTGTATTTGTTTGGTATTACATTTCTTTCTCTGACTAGCTTTTTTTTTTAAAAGATTTATTTTATTTATGCATACAAGAACTGGGGTACAGGCCAGAAGTGCAGGGGGTGAAAGGATTCACCGGAGACAGAGTGGGGAACAGAACAGGCAGACTGACTGACATACACTGCTGAGGTGAGCAGCGGGCAAGTCAGTAGAGGTCCGCTGTGCAAAGTGGGCTACTCCCTGGCCAGGGATCAAACTCATGCTGCAGTGGCTGCGGATAGCTTCATAAGTTGCATCTTCACCCCTTGCACCACCAGGGAGGCCCCCTCTGACTAGCTTTTAAATCAAAATGTTTTATGTACCTTTTCATAATTCACAGGGCCAACTAGGTAAGCACCAGACATACAAAAAGCACACAATATACATTTATTAACTGGAGTGCTGATTCAATTCATTAAAAAGGTCAACTTGCACACAACTTTGTAAGAAGGGAAATATTCTACATAAGGCCTTTTCAACTGCCTACATTTTATACTTCAGAAATCACCCAGCAGAAGTATAGTTCAGCATTTGGCAATTACAGAAATAATCTAGAAAAATTTCTCAATGGCTCAGAATCTGTGAATTACACAAACAGATTATTATGAGTTTTCTTGGTGAAGAATGAGTACATCAGGGTGATTTCACTCGCTAGCCATCATAATGAGTTTTGAAATGACATGCTAGAATAATATAGATATACTATAGGTTACCGGTCCCTCCACATTTTAGTTTTACATTTTCTGTGCTGTAATTTAGAAATTAAATAGTGCTTGTGAGTACTGACTGATTAGCACATCATTCCTATATAATAACTTTATACTAAAGCAAAACTGTAATTTACAATTTTATTATATATGTTGCTAAAATTACTTCTGCAGTAAATAATAATTAATGAATTACAGTAAGTACATTTTATTGTGTGTTTACTATCTGCCAAGCACTGCTCTTAAGGTTTTACATGTATTAACTCGCTGACAATTCTATGAGATAGGTATTGCTATTGACCACATTTTACAAATTTCAAGGACTAAGGTACAAAAAGTAAGAAATATTAAGAAATCTTATATACAAGTAGTAATCAGAGGTGCTGGGATTCCAACCCAAGCAGTTTGGTACCAGAGCCCCCATTCTTAATACTATGTTATACTGCCTCCCCAAAACAGCACATCACAGTTTAGACGCCTTGATGTATCAAAAGAATAATACCCCATAGTCCAGAAAATGTAAAACCAGAATGTTCCAAACGGTAAGTGTTTATCCGTTTATCAACCTTTACTGTATATTCTTTTAATGCAGTTTAAATTCTAAACATGTTGTTATAAATGTCAAAGCCTGGTCAAGCTCAAAAATGAGCTTGCTATAAAAGATGAAAAAAACAGGGGGCCTCGCTGGTGGCGCAGGTATCAAGTCTCAGCTATCAAGCTATCTCCAGCCACTGGGCATGAGTTAGGAGTTAGAGCCTCAGCCAGGGAGCTAACTCACAAAGCACAGCTGACCTCTCATGTCTCGCCCACTGCTCCCCTCAGCAGTGTATTTCAGCAGATCCATATGCTCTGCTCCTCACTCTGTCTCTGGTGAATCCTCTCACCCCCTGCACCTATGGCCCACAGTCCAGTTCTTGTATGCATAAATAAAAAAGAATAAATAATTTTTTTTTTAAAAAGAAGATGAAAAAACACACCCGGACTTTTTCTTTTCTCTTCCTGTGAGACAGAGTATACAAATAAAATAAGACTAACACCATTGCAAACATCAGTTCTTTTAGCCTATCTTTAAATAATGTTATTAGCTAAAAACAAAACTATGTGCTATTACTTTTGAATTTAGTCTGAAAGTAACAAGGAAGTTTTGAGCTACCAAAATTTCAATTTTTAACCATCAAATCAATTGGCTCATTCATTCTTTCAAATGATTGTTTTCCTCTTTAGGAAAAACAAAGCACTTAATTCCAACAGACCTAATTTTTGCTCAAACATCTAAAATGGTTCCTTTTTGAATATTAAAAAATGTTCAACATCACTTGTAACCAGGGAAATGCAAAGCAAAACCACAATGAGATACCACCTTACACCAGTGAGAATGGCTCATATTAAAAAAAAAAAAAACCGGAAACAACAAATGTTGGCAAGGATGTGGAGAAAAAGGAACCCTCCTACACTGCTGGTGGGAATGCAAACTGGTCCAATCACTATGGAAAGCTGTGTGGAGGTTCCTCAAACTACTAAAAATGGAGCTACCATATGACCCAGCAATTCCACTGCTAGGAATCTACCCAAAGGACACAAAAACATTAATTCAAAAGGATACCCGCACCCCTATGTTTACTGCAGCACTATTTACAGTAAGATATGAAAACAATCCAAATGCCCAAAAATAGATGACTGGATCAAGAAGATGTGGTATATATACACAAAGGAATACTATTCGGCAATCAAAAAAGACAAAATCATGCCATTCGCAGCAACATGGATGGAGCTAGAAGGGGTTATGCTCAGTGAAATATGCCAGAAAGAAAAAGAAAAATATCCAATGGTTTCACTTATAGGAGGAATGTAGCGGAACCAAATAAGGGATCAGGAAAAAATTATAATAAATTAAAAAACAAAATTAACAGGCAACTATAAATCAGAAACACTACAAGGGATGGGGAGGCAACAGGATTAAAACAGGGAAGGGAAGAACAAAAATGACTACGGTGATGGTATACAGGTAAGTTGGTGGGAATTATAAGGGGACTACACCTAAGAGGAGAAAGCATACACTGTACAAAAAGGAAAAATGATGTAAACTATATAAATATATAACATATATATAATTGGTATAGAATGAATATATCAGGGTGATTTCACTGGCTAGCCATCATAATGAGTTTTGAAATGCCATGCTAGAATAATATTTTTATATATATAATAAAAATAAAACAGCACAAAAGACCAAAAAAATGGTTCCTTTTTGTTAGGGAAAAGCAAGAGTTCTGAAGACTTACTGATTTTTTAGCAAGTTCAGTCACTTGATAGCTTTAGGAATAAAACTACCCTATGAAAAAAAGTCAATACTTAACAAAGTACAAGCAATACACAAAATATCAGGTTTATTTTTCACACTAGAAGAGCAGCTCTGGTCTCCTTCCTTAAAAAAAAAAAAAAAAAAGTAAAAAGGGCCTCCCTGGTGGCGCAGGTGGTTGAACCCCGCACTGTGAAGCTGGTCCACAGCCTCTGCAGCACAGGTTTGATCCCAGCCAGCCAGCGAGAATCCCACGCCGCGGCAAGACCTCTCCTGTCTCGCTCACTGCTGCCCTCAGCAGTGTATTTCTTCAGTCTGCCTGTTCTGTTCCCCACTCTGTCTCCGGTGAATCCTCTCACCCTTCCACACATCTGGCCTGTACCTCGGTTCTTGTATAAAAATAAATAAATCTTGGGCCTCCCCGTTGGCGCAGCGGGTGAGCGCTGGGCTGCAAAGCTGCCCAAAGCCTCTGCGGCACCAGTTCCATCCCCGGCTGCTCCCCGGCCACAGGAGGAGGGCCCCACATGGCGCGCAGACCTCTCCTGCCGCCCGCTGCTCCCCTCAGCAGTGTACTTCAGTCCTTCTGCCTGCTCTGCTCCCCGCTCTGGCTCTGGTGAATTCTCCCGTGCTTCTGACTGTACCAAGTGCTTGTATAAATAAATAAATAAATCTTTAAATAAACAAATCTTTAAAAAAAAAAAGGTAAAAAATCCAAAGTCCCATGACTAACCACTAACTCTAAAGTTAAGAAACAGGAATTTGTGGGTTATTTTTGTAATGAGCTCAGTGGACAAACTCTTAGGCAATCCTAATCATGCCCTCACACTTAAGATCAAATAACATACTATACTAAATAAATTACTCCTTCACCCATTGTCATATTTATGAAATTAAGGCTATTAAAATATGTGAAGACTAAAAGGATTTTTAAGGTCAAAGTTAATCATGTTATCACCTAGCTAGAAACATATGAGCAAGATAAAACACTTTAATTTAGCTGGACAATACTTGAAAACATATGACAGCAATCTGATTGCAAATACATAAAAATGCACTTATAGCTGTGATTGAAAGAAATTAATACCAACTTTTGTGACTATAAATTTAAACTAAAGAGTGATGTTTAGAACTAAGAGTGAAGCAATATAGTAAAACAGGACAAGGCATTATTAGCTAAAATGAAACTAGCAATATAGAAATTATTTTAAATGAATAATATTGCTCTATTAACATAATGCATTCATATCAAAATATACTTATTAATTTAATACAATTAAATTAATGTTATTTAAATATTAATTCTAAACTTTATGCTATTGATTTTATAATTTCATTACATTAAATAATTTGATAATCTGATTATTTGATAAATAAATAAATAAAATTTGATAATTTTATCATCAAAAATTAGATACCTCCTTTTTTTCCTATCATTGTAAGTGCAAAGATCAACAAAGGAGATTACACTTGGAACTCTTTAACAACTAAGCCCTCTGTAAGCTTTTGTTAGCTCAAGAATCAACTCTCAAGTATCCTCATGACTACAGGTCACCTATAAATTTATTCTAAATAGTTATGAAAATTTAGTTAGTGGACACTGCACTTTAGAATTCCTTCTCTCTATTCTTACATTTCTCTTGACAGCTTTTCTATTAATGTTTTACTGTCCTGAGTAGCAGGTAGCCAGCCTCAGGTGAACAGTCAAAAGAACATAAACCACAATTCCAAGAAGTATACAGTGCTCTGGAAACTCTCAGGTGGAAGTAAGAGAGGGAAGTAATTCCATTATCAGTCTTTCCCTATTTGCTTTGGTTGGGACATCAATTGCACATGAAGTATCAGCAGCAACTACAACAGCATAAAACAAAACACTTTAATGTTTTAAAACAAAATCAACTAATATAAATGGTGAGGCTAAAAAAATCCCATTACATGTACAATAGCCCATTTATTTCAATTAGTAAATGGTCAAAATGCACTCCTCTTTACAGTCAGGAAAACTGGACTTCTACAGTAGAGCATTACAAAGCAAAAATAGTTTTTAAGGGCCTCCCTGGTGGGGCAAGGGGTTAAGCACCACACTATGAAGCTATCCACAGCCTCTGCAGCACGAGTTCGATGCCCGGCCGGCCAGGGAGAAACCCACATGACGCAGCAGACCTCTCCTGTCTCGCCCGAAGCTCCCCTCAGCAGTGTATTTCAGTCAGTCTGCCTGTTCTGTTCCCCACTCTGTCTCTGGTGGATCCTCTCACCCCCCCACCCCTGCATCTCTGGCTTGTACCCCAGCTCTTGTATGCACAAATAAATAAATCTTTTAAAAAATAGTTTTTATAAAATTTAAATCTTGTGCCATAGCTGTATATTTCTAAACATGGACAGAAATCATGGGACAAAGAGCAAAGTATTAGCTCAAAATGGGGATATTTTATCCTCATTTCCTTCAGGAAAAAAAAGTTATCTTGGAAAAACTAATGTAATCTTAAGCTACTAGTATCCCACACATTTGAGTTCATGAAGATGAGGAAATCACCTTCAATTTGCCAACAATGCTGGAGAAACTAGGAACATATTTATGAAACCAGAAACATCCTGCCCTCTCACTTTAATGAAACACATTCTAAAGGTATTGTGATACTTTTTCCTGCCATATTATCTCAGCAAGTAAGTAAGGAAGACTTATCACATTAAATAAACCTGAATACTGAGATTTGTAACTGAAAAACATGACTGCTGGGATGGTAGGTTGAACTGAAATGGGCCCATTGCCTATCTCTCCCACCCCCGTCTTGATGTATGACCTAAACTTCTGTAAAATCTTTAAACACTGTATTGCCCTTTAACAATGCTGAGTAGAGGGGATTTTGAGACAAAACTCCATAATATTATTCTCATTTATGCCCGTGTCTATACCACCTCAGACAAATCTCTCCTCACAGTTACTTTTCCAACTAGTAAATAATTATTTTCACTCATTGGGATGTCAAAAGTCTTTTTTTTAAAGATTTATTTTATTTATTTATGCATACGAGAACTGGAGTGTAGGCCAGAGGAAGGGGGGGTTGCGGGGGTGTGGAAAAGATTCACCAGAGACAGAGTGGGGAGCAGAACAGGCAGACTGACTGAAAAACACCGTTGAGGGGAGCAGCGGGCAAGTCAGGAGAGGTCCGCTGTGCAAAGTGGGCTGCTCCCTGGCCAGGGATCGAACTCATGCTGCAGTGGCTGAAGATAACTTGATAGCCTTGAAACTTTAACCCCTACACCACCAGGGAGGCCCCAGGATGTCAAAAGTCTTAAAAAAGTTTTTCAGGCCTCCCAGGTGGCACAGTGGTTGAGCGCTGGGTTGCCAAGCTGCCCGCAGCCTCTGCTGCGCTGGTTCCATCCCCGGCTGCTCCCCGGCCACCGGAGGAGGGTCCCACATGGCACGCAGACCTCTCCTGCACCCGCTGCTCCCCTCAGCAGTGTACTTCAGTCCTACTGCCTGCTCTGCTCCCCGCTCTGGCTCTGGTGAATTCTCTCACTCTCCCGCGCTTCTGACTGTACCCAGTGCTTGTATAAATAAGTAAAATAAAAACAAATAAGTTAAAAAAATTTTTTTTCAAGTGCTTTTAAGTATGTAGGAAAAGCATAGTGAGGAATTCATAAATTTATATTTAAAAAAATGTATTGCTTGGGAGCACTCACAGAAGTAAAGGTCATAGGGTGTTGCGGTTATTTTTGCTTGCTCTCTCGCTCTCAAGCAAATTTTACTGCTTCTGCATGCATTTTTTTCAAGGAAAAACAAAAGCTTCTGCATTAGAGACCAGAGATGTTAATCTATTCTTTGAAGGATCTGGTCTTTAACCCTACCTGGAGGCCAAGGATCAAGATCTTTCTAAGACTCTGATCAGAAAGGAAAGATTCTATCAGGTTAATAAGACAAGTAGAGAAATTAATTTGGAAGAAAAAAGGAAATGCAGACTTTCCCTGGGAAAAACATGAACAGTTTCTGGTTTAGATGATGCTGTTTATTCATTCCCAACAATTTAAAAAATAATCCCAAATTATATATGATACAACACTCAATAAGAATTAAAGCATAACAAATTTTAGTTTTTTGTCTTTTAAATTTGAGTTTACATCACAATTCAACCTCATACATTAACACTGTTTTCATCATATCATGTAATTTTTTTCCTACATATTGGCTTTTTTATTTGTTAAAGAGTAGCTGAATATGACTATAAGCTTCCAAGTTTGGTAAACTATAATTTTTTTCTTTTAACCAGTGAAAAATGTGGCTGTGTTAGTCATAGGGATGTTGAGGTAAAGTGTGTTGTTGAATGTCCTGCATCTTTCCAGCTCCGCAAGCCTTTACCGACATTATTTCATCTACCTGGGCCGCCTTTCCTTTCCTCCATTCCTGAAATGCTAAATTCTATCCATTGTTCAAGGTCCAACTTAAATGTTCACCTCCTTGTACCCTGAATAAGCTTTCTGGTTCTAATATACAACTTTAGTGAGACAGAAAGGGTGTATCTGTCTTTCCCGGTACACAGTAAAACCCTCCAGTACAACAAAAAACCATCTCCTATAATAGCTGTAGACTCCAGATAGTTTGAAAGATAAACAGAATCTCAGTTCAAAGTATTGTTTAGATAGGATGATATAAAACAGCCTAGTCAGTCAATCAGTGGGGTTGCTAGAACTCATTCTCTTCATAACCGAACTCAACCAACTTGACTGCAAACTCTTTTGAGGCCAGGGACTCTGTCCTATTTCTCGAGTAGGCCCCCTACCATCCTCCTCTCCTCAATATCACCTAATTCTATCTGCTCCATACATTCTTATACAAAGCTATACTACGGGTAGGTAAAGAAACTGTGATTAAAACAAAGATCAGGTGATGAAAAACAGAGATTTATGAAATGATAAGAGCTGTCAATGCTTAAAGAATAATCTCAAAGTCCACAGCACAAGTGGCAAAGATATAGATGCCACAGGATATGGCAAGGATGGAGGGTAACTTTACTGCGAAGGGTTCAGCGTGAATAAAATGAAATGGAAAGAAGAGTGTTCTGTCGGTTTAGTTTATGTTCCCAGAGGGCGACAATAAACAAAATATCTGTTTTGTTGTTGTTATATTTCATTAACAATGGTGATCAGTCCGTGTGACATCCAATACCAGGTACACACCTTCTTGTGCCTCCAATTAATTAGGTAACACAGGCCATGGAATATCTAGACAATTCCGCAGGAAAGCACAATAAAGTGACATGGGTCAAGACCTAACCTCTCCTCTACTATCCCCTGTTAGGGGAAGTAAAACAAGAGGGTGATAAATATCTAAGTTGCGAAGGAGTGAGAGTTTGCAGAGTGCCCGAAATTAAAATGACCTTCTCGCCGCACTCGGCAGTACCAGACACCCCTCCCGTAGAGAGGGACGACGGGAAGCCGATAGAGAACTCACCTCTCTTTTCGATTCTAGGGTTAGACCTCCGGAGCTACACAGCCCGTGGCAGTTCGACAAACCCACGCGCGCAGCTTCCAGCCTCACACTCCGGGAGAAGTCACAGCCCCGGCGGTGGCAGTGGCTGCGGCGGCAGTGGCAGCGGCGGCGGCGACGGCAACTCCTCCCTCTCCTGCTTCTCTTCCTCCACCCCCAGCCCCCGGCCCGACGCCTTGACCCCTCCCTCTTTCACTCCCCCCTACTTCCGGGCGGTGCCCCGGCCGGAAGTAAGAGCCTGTGAGGCTGTAAGGGACGCGTCGCATTGAGGGGAACGCGAAGGCTGCAATCCAGCTCTCTCGCCCCCTGCTGCCCCTGGGCTGACACGCAGCCTCGGGCGGAAGTCTTCCTTTTCGGAGCTGCAGAGAACCCCCTTCCTTCTCTCGCCGGAAAACAAAACCAAAGCCCATTAAAGCCTCTATTATATGTAGTTTCCTAACCTCGAGACCAGAATTACCATAGAGCTTTTTGTAAATCATCTTCCACAGAGTTCAGCTTTTTGCAACATAAAATTGACGTGCTTCTAATTAGATAATGTAGCCTAAATCTAAGCTATAAATGCCAAAACTATGAACTTGCCACTAACCCTCTATGGAAAAATTATCTCAAACAATATCTAATTCATAAATGATTGTTTCCAATTCATGCTTTTAAATTCATAATCTTTATGTGTTGGAGTAGGGCCAGGGATCTCACTCTCACACTACCTTCACATTGCCACTCCAAGTTAGGAGCTGCTTCCTCATTTATTTCATTTGCCCATCATCTTAAAAACCTAGAAGATTCCGGCCCTCCCTGGTGGCGCAAGGGGTTAAAGTCTCAGCACTTTAAGCTATCCCCAGCCACTACATCAAGAGTTCCAATCCCTGGGCCTCCCCGGTGGCGCAGCGGTTGAGCGCTGGGTTGCGAAGCTGCCCGCAGCCTCTGCAGCGCCGGTTCGATCCCCGGCTGCTCCCCGGCCACCGGAGGAGGGTCCCACATGGCGCGCAGACCTCTCCTGCCGCCCGCTGCTCCCCTCAGCAGTGTACTTCGGTCCTTCTGCCTGCTCTGCTCCCCGCTCTGGCTCTGGTGAATTCTCTCACCCTCCCGCGCTTCTGACTGTACCCAGTGCTTGTATAAATAAATAAAAATAAATCTTTAAAAAAAAAAAAAAGAGTTCCAATCCCTGCAAAGGAGCTAACCCACATGGCACAGCAGACCTCTCCTGACTCACCCGCTGCTCCCCTCAGCAGTGTATTTCAGTCAGTCTGCCTGTTCTGCTCCTCACTCTGACTCTGGTGAATCCTCTACCATCCCCCCACACCTCTGGCTGTGCAACCAAGCTTAGCCAAGGTTTCGCCATTTTGTATATCCTCCACCTTGATATGTTAGTCCTTGTCCAGCCGCATTCCGGAGATAGTTTCAGCAGTCACAACCCTCATTCCACTTGGTGACGAAAAAGCAGACCACCCCAGCCGCCAATGAGGGCAGTCCTATCCATAAATGGGACAGCATCTCTAATTGTCCAATCAGTTTGAAACTGTAACCGCGTGCGCGCCAAAATGCCTTTGTAGTAGCCAATGAGTAATTGCCAGCTTCTTTCAAAATTCGCGCCACTCGTGACCCTATAAGATACCCCTGCTTCCTCTGTTTGGGGCTCTTGACCTCTGCCGTTGCATCGGTGTGTGTCGCCGGCCGGACTTGAGCCCCTAATAAACTCCCATTTGCATTTACATCAGCTGTCTTTGGATTCTTGGAGGCTATGCTCCCCGAGTCTGCTGACCTTGGGCACAACACTGGCCTGTACCCCAGTTCTTGTCGGCATAAATAAATAAATCTTTCAAAAAAAAAAGCCTAGAAGATTCCAAGTATGCAAAAAATATTAAGTATCTACCGTCCAGAGTTTAGGTAGAAACAAGATGCTTAAAATGTAGCAATACATTGCAATAAATAAGTGGTACAGAAAGCATGTGAAAATAATGTATTTTTATTCCTGTTTTCCGATTTGACATACTAAAAAGCAACAAAAATAGGATTTTTACAACTGAATATTAATAGCAAGAGGGAGAAGCTCTCTCTCACAAATTTCCAAATGAGGTATAGATGTATCACATTTTCTCTCATTAAATACTTCATAAAATGAAAAAGAAAACTAATCACAGGATTATTTGTATTTCCAACTGGAATCATTTGAACCCAGATGCCATAAGAGTGTCAAATCTAACAATGTTTAAAACTCCTTACCTTCTGAGACATTAAGTTATAGTTATCAATGTACACAGCTTTATTGATAGAAATTCATGCCCCAATTTAAAATCTTTAAAAATCACATCACATGAAATTAAGATGGCTTTTAAGTGAATTTCCAATTATTAGCAAATTGGTCTATAACTGTAATATTAAAACTATGTTTTCAAAGAAATTCACAAAAAGGAAGAAACCAGAAAGTTTTATGAGAATGTCAGATTTACTCACTCTATAGTTTTTATAGCTAAGTTTGAGCTACAAGACCCTCTACCAACCATGTATATCCAGTTACTGAGTCTCTCTCTCTGAAAATCTTATCTCTAAAGGCATCATCCCAAATCAATGCACAAGCATACTAATACCTTTTTACAAATACTATATTATTTTGACTGAATTTACAAACAGAGGATGTATTCAAGAAATAATCAGGTTTTCTGGGGTTGAGCAGAGAGCAGGTACCTCCAAAATGCTTAGGAAGTAGTATTATCTCCAGTAAAGTCAAGAGTAAAGAGGCTCAGAACACAACATCTGTGCCTCTACAATTGCAAGTGCCCCTAGTTCTAAATAAGTTCAATAAACTTAAAATAACTGTACATGCTAAAACAATTGCAATGGGGTTTGTGACATTCACCCTAATTAAAAATATATTTCATAGACTCCCATATTTCTAAATAACATTTAAAGGAGGGCCTCCCCGGTGGTGCAGCAGTTGAGCACTGGGTTGCGAAGCTGCCCGCAGCCTCTGCAGCGATGGTTCAATCCTCGGCTGCCCCTGGGCCACTGGAGGAGGGTCCCGCATGGCGTGCAGACCTCTCCTGCCGCCCGCTGCTCCCCTCAGCAGTGTACTTTGGTCCTTCTGCCTGCTCTGCTCACCGCTCTGATGAATTCTCTCACCCTCCCGCACTTCTGACTGTACCCAGTGCTTGTATAAATAATAAACAAATCTTTAAAAAAAAAAAACATTTAAAGGCATGTCAATGGTAAGACACTTACCTAGATTCTTTAGACATACAGATGTTTGATAGACTAATTTGACAACCTTCCCACTACCCACTGTATCATTAAAAACTCTCAAAAGTGGTATGTCACAGGCTAAGTTGAATACATTTGTGAGAGGATAAAATTTTGAGTGCATTAGGAAAGCTGCAAGGTCAGAATACTGATGGCACAAAATAATTTAGACTTAGCTTCATTTCTGGTAGTTGCCATGTTAGTTTTAGAATTATGCATCAGGACAATATTAACTACAAAATTAACTTTAGAAATTTGTTCAAAGATGCCAACTACCACTACAAGGTCTTATCACATAAAACACATTGACAGAGAAATAAGACTTTTTTGTCATTTCTTCCTACTATCAGAAGAGTGGACAATTATCACTTACTTGGCAAAAGTGGCATAAATTAGGGTCTCCCTGGTGGCGCAAGGGGTTAAGACACAACTCATGAAGCTATCCACAGCCATTGCAGCACGAGTTCAATCCCTGGCCAGGGAGCTACCCACATGCACAGCAGACCTCTCCTGACTTGTCCACTGCTCCCCTCAGCAGTGTATTTCAATCTGCCTGTTCTCTTCCCCACTCTGTCTCTGGTAAATACTCTCACCCCCCATACCTCTGGCCTGTACCCCAGTTCTTGTATGCATAAGCATTTTAAAAAGTGGCATAAATCATACTGAAATTATGTCATTATAACTCTCAATGCCAATTCAGTAATGAAAAGGTAAGTAATGAAAAGGTAAGAATGAAAGGTTGAGGATTCCTCAAGACAGTAACTTACATCTCAGCATTATATACATTTGAATATTTTAGTTTTATTTTCCCATTTTTCCTAAAATAAGGCATTTAAATTTTATCAAATAGTGGCACAATACATATTAATTTTGCAACCTTATTTTGCAATAAAATACAAATTATTTTTCCTATTTGAACCATGAAATTACTCTTTGGTGCATTTCCTGAGAAAGCAGGACATACTGGCCTGAGCATTCTTTTTTAAGATTTATTTATTTTTGTGTCAAAGAACTGTAGTGTAGGCCAGAGGTGCAGGGGTTGAGAGGATTCACCAGAGTGGGGAGCAATTGCGGCAGCCTCTGCCGCTGAACGCCAGTGAACTTACTGGAAAGAGGGAGGCTTTCACTCAGACACATCCGAGTGAATAAGACCCCCTTCCCCTGTGTGCTGGACTGGACAGTCAATGACAGGTAAGATCGGGGGCAGACTAAAGAAGGCACTGGCTAGCCTCATGTCTGTGACTCCTGACGACCTAAGACAGGCGCAGTCCCCGAGGGGCTTCATGATAAACTTTGGCATTCAGATCAAACAAAACCTACATGCCTATAAGCCTAATTTAGGCAATAAACCCGCAGTAAAAAACCGCTCCTGTGCTGGAAAACAAGGCTGCTAAGAGCGTCACCTACAAACAAGCCTGATGGAATTACCTACAAAGCAGTTCAACCATTAACCAGATAGTCATTGTTTCTGAATAAGTAGCAACTTAGCAACCTGTCTATAATTATACTACTTTTTCACCTACTCTGCTTTTTCTTTATATGTGTGCAATCAGTTTCAGGAAATGCATGATAAAGAAAATAGTGTATGGCAATAGTAGTTCTAAAATAATCATAATACTTCTCACATAAACACCACCATAAAAATTAAAATGCTTACGTAGAGAATATATTGCTCGTGATCACTAAAAGTAAAAGGTGCCAGTAGGTAAATATTAATGCTTTTTGATCACTGTGGTTTTGGGAAACAAAACAAGAAAAACTAGCTTAAAGAATGCTGTTCTGTGTAAGCAAAAATAATTGTGTAGATTCAGTACCTTGAGATTGTTTGATGTGCCATGCCATGGAACATCGATCACATGAACACGAATAACGAAGTAGATGTCTTATGCGTTACTAAGCATTTTATGCTGACAAAGAATTAAATTGTATAAAATCATCCATTGTTAGAAAAGGTATAAAAGTGTATGATGATTTTGAGCAAATTACATTCAGATCTTCACTCTTGAAGTGTGTCTGTCTGTCATTCATTTCTGCGCCGAATCCTTGACCGCCTAGCTCAGTCTCTCATCCCTGGGTCAGCCTTGCTGCTCTGCCACTGTGCCGGTCGGCGACAAGCAATACAGGTAGATTTACTGATATACATTGCTAAGGGGAGCAGTGGGTGAGACAGGAGAGTTCTGCTGCGCCATATGTGGGTTAGCGCCCTGGCCAAGGATCAAACTCAGGCCTTACAATGCTTTAGGCCACCAGGGAAGCCTGCCATGAGAGCATTCTTCCGCACATCACCTAAGTGAAATTTTTTCACGTTTGGTTAAGTATAAATCCTTACTTAAATCAAGTAAACTTGGAGATTCCTAAAAGTCTGATCCCTGGTATCAGCTAAGGGAAATTTAGAAATCTCTAATTTAGCTAATATATCGACAGATGGTTACTCAACTGAACTTCTATTTTCTCCTTACTTGAGCACTATCAACAAACTACATGAGGCTTTCTTTGGTAATGATGTAAGGAAGTAATGATGCAAATGGGTAGGTGAGTTTTCTTTAGGAAATATCTTACACATAAAATCCAATGACATACTGAATCCAGAATAATAAACAAATTCAAAAATTGAGATAATTACAGAAAACTAACAGGAGAGGTCATTGAGAATAGTTAGATATAGGTTTATCCCACTAGCTGAAAGTAGGACATGGCTATTTTTGTTAAAATTTAGCAGGTTACTTTCTGGTTCTGGGAACACTCAAATTTTTCTTCCATATAAATAAGTGGTAAGTGTTCCCAGACCCCAAAAATTCCTTCAGATAGTAGGAGAAATCTGTAAGTGAAAATAAACTATATTCAGCAGATTTTTTTTCATTAATAACAATGTAAGCATCCCAAATAAATACGCTAAAAAACCAAAAACTCGAGTTAAATGTGCCAAGGGAATCAAGGAGTCTGGCCAGCCTTCAGACATTCTAGTTCATTTGATAGAACTGCTCTTCCCTTGGGTCTAATGACAGCTTAACTTCTCTTGGCAGGAGTGAAAAGGGCTTAGTAGTGGCAATTCCAAATATGAACATAAATGAAAAGTAGAAAGCAGTAGGTATAATAAGCAAGATCTGGACACTAAATTATCTGCTCAGATAACCTAAAATAATGGTGATCTGTTATTCATAAACTAAACTTTCAGCCTAGTAGATTTGACTTTGAAGTGACAAATTTTTCTTTTAGATTGTCTGATAAAGAAAGGCTATTTAGGAAGATGTATACTTTTGACTGTAATATTAAATGTGATCAAGCTTGGTTTCATTTACAAAAGAAAAAAAGAAACCTACAATGAAAGTTTCAAATGTACTTTATTTCCTTAGTAATGCCATATTTTAATGGATACAGTGTTTTTACTTGGCATCAATTATAAGTTGATTTTGAAACAATTCAGTGTTACACCGGCTGGGATGATTACTGATCTCTCCATTCCTTTGGGGTGACTCTGCCAACAGGGGACAGGTTCCATTCTACTCCAATTTGTGTTGCTGTCTGTAAGAATTAAAATGCTGTCAGTTATGTATGTTTAATCATCCAGAATCCACTCTCCCTTGGAGCATACTTCTTGAAAGTGACAAAGGTATTCTGCTCTATGGGTTAAAAACACAGAAACTCACCTGGGATATAGTACCCTCCATGTAGCCCAAACCTAATTACAGTCTTATTTCTCTAGAGCAGTGCTGAGATAAAGAAAATGTTCTGTATTTGTAGTGTTCAATATAGTTGCCACTAGTCGCAAACCACTAGTCACGTATGGCTATTGAGCACTTGAAATGTGGCAGTAAGACTGAGGAAATTAATTTTTAATTATAGTTAACATTTATTATGTCCTCAAAACACTGCTTTGCTCAACCACAACTACTTAAATATTGCCAATGACCACTTTCATGATATCCCTGCATCATTAAAAAACACTTCATTTTGGGCCTCCCCGGTGGCGCAGCGGTTGAGCGCTGGGTTGCGAAGCTGCCCGCGGCCTCTGCGGCCTCTGCGGCGCCGGTTCGCGATCCCGGCTGCTCCCGGCCACCAGAGGAGGGTCCCACATGGTGTGCAGACCCCTCCTGCCGCCCGCTGCTCCCCTCAGCGGTGTACCCCGGTCCTTCTGCCTGCTCTGCTCCCCGCTCTGGCTCTGGTGAATTCTCTCACCCTCCCCTGCGCCTCTGACTGTACCCAGTGCATGTATAAACAAAACAAACAAACAAATAAGTAAATAAATAAACATGCCTCTCTAAAAAAAAAAAAAAAAACACTTCATTTACCTCTAAATGGGTCCATGATCAAACATTAGTTCAACATCTGTTTAATCTTCCAGTTAAGTACACACATTTATTTTAATAATATATCTGATTTCAAAAAGACCAAAACAAAAATTTAAAAGGCCTATTAATAAAGTGTGCTTGTTTTGAGCACAATGTATACATGTATACATGTATACATTGTATACATCTCAATGTATACATCTGTAATAACTCCAAACTCTACTTTCAACTATCAAGTGCACTGAATGGTAATTGTTAAATATAAAAAAAACTAAAAAATTGAAAGCAAGTCACTTTACATCTCATCCATCAGAAAAGTCTTCAAACTAGAAAATTATAATGTGTGAAAAAAATTTGAGTACATGGGCTAAGTGAGAATGAAAAACATTTAAAATAGAAATTATCAATTAATAGTACTTACATATGTCCACACAGCAACACAAAAAGCAGTTCCACTAGCTAATACTGCATTACCATATTTGTCATGGAAATCAGGTGTCCGTTTCTGGTGGCTCTGTCTTGCCATCATTTGCTGAATGTTTCGACTTAAAAAAAAAAAAAATGAATACAGAAGGATAACTATTATCAGAAAAGAGAACATATGTAATTGATATGGCCAATAAGGAAAGGAAGGAAGTTAACTTTGTGGCATAATGCAGTTTGATACAATTTTTAAGGAAGTTAACTTTGTGATATTATGCAGTTTGATACAATTTTAAATACAGTGTAACTAAAAGCAAAGTATAATCAGTACATTTGCTACAAATTGATATTTATGTATCCTCTAAAACTACTTTGAATACTTATGAGTTCAACTTTCACTCAACTTTACTTAGTGCTCAACAACTTAACAACATAAAAGAGCAAATTAACTCAAAATGAACTTCAAGTTATAGAAAATGTTTAAGACCCTTAAATTACCAAAATCAGAAACTAAACTTGCTATTTTTTTTACCATGCTAAAAAAAAAAAAATTGGGGTATATGAAAAAGAGTAAGACAGAGACTGTCCTCAGGTAAAGCCCATTCTAGAGGAAAATATTAGACATGTAAACACACAAACCGTTATAATACAAGGAAGCAGGACCTCAAGTGACCAGTTTGAATATCAGGTAGGATTTGGTTATATAGATGTAAGAGGAATCGGAAAAAGGGAGTGACAGACAAGCCTAATGTACTGGAAAATCATTTATGTTTGGCTGAAGGATAGGTATATAGACAATTAATAGGATAAAACTGGAAAGGATGATGAGGCCCACTTTTTTTGGTAGGGAGGTGTTGCTGGTAAGTTGCATTCAAACTTGTTTTTACTATTATTTTAGTAA
>NW_023601543.1:42544341-42573054 GCF_014898055.3 Talpa occidentalis
TAATGACAGATATAAAGGATCTGACTTTAGATGATAGCAATGAAAATAAAAGAAAAGGGATAGAGTTAAAAGATTCATAAATGAAGAATTGTCAGATCTTGGAAACTGAAAGTATATGGGCAATAAGGGAAAAGTGAAAACTGATTTAAGGTTTCAATAATCTCAATTCCCTAGATTCTTCTTCCACCCTAATAAGCTATCTGATTATGTTTTTATTTGCTAGGTACCATTTGTACTTCATATATATTTTTAAAGATTTATTTATTAATTTATACAAGTACTGGGTACAGTCAGAAGCATGGGAGGTTGAGAGAATTCACCAGAGCCAGAGTGGAGAGCAGAACAGGCAGAGTGACGAAGCACACTGCGGAGGGGAGCAGCGGGCCACAGGAGAGGCCTGCGTGCCATGTGTGACCGTCGCTGGCGACCGGGGATCGAACCAGCGCTGCAGAGGCTCCAGGTAGCCTCGCAACCCAGCGCTTAGCCGCTGCGCCACCTGGGAGGCCCTGTACTTCATATTTTTTAATGGATTAATATTAGTTTCATTTCCCTGGGAAAATGCTTCAACCTTGTCTTTAAACCCTTCCTTAGAAGTAATTTAGGGCATTAAAAATTGTTGTAGACAGCTGAGTTTTTCCAGTGATTACTGAAAGAGCTTTGAGATAAGAAATAGGCACAAAGTATGAAGCTGAATAAAGTAATTACTACTTTATGTTCGAGTCCTCAATACTTGGATAAGGCTTGTCTTATTCCATAACAGTGACAGAGTTTTTGAAGGTTTCTCCTAACCCTGTCAGCAGAGCCTGACTTCTTTTTTTTTTTTTTTTTTTTGATATTTATCCCATTGAAAAAACCATTAATGCTACTTTGGCTCTGTGTTACTGCTGAGAAACTAGATTGCTTTTTAAAATTGCCTTATATGGTTTCCTCACAAATCTGATTTTATCCAGGCAAGCTGATGAAGAATTCCAGATCCTGGCAAACTCTTGGCGATACTCCAGTGCATTTACCAACAGGATTTTTTTTGCTATGGTGGATTTTGATGAAGGTTCTGATGTATTTCAAATGGTAAGATCTTTGATTTATTCTATTAAGTAGAAATAAACTATGGATAAAATGGAATACCCATTTTTCACTGGACACAAGAAGTTAAATAAAACTTGTCTGTATAAGATAGAGAATAGTTAATGAATTAAAAGTTAAACTTCAGGGCCTCCCCTGTGGCGCAGCGGTTGAGCCCTGGGTTGCGAAGCTGCCCGCAGCCTCTGCAGCGCCAGTTCGATCCCCGGCTGCTCCCTGGCCACCAGAGGAGGGTCCACATGGCACGCAGACCTTTCCTGCCGCCCGCTGCTCCCCTCAGCAGTGTACTTCGGTCCTTCTGCCTGCTCTGCTCCCCGCTCTGGCTCTGGTGAATTCTTTCACCCTCCCGCGCTTCTGACTGTACCCAGTGCTTGTATGCATGTATGTATAAATCAATCAATCAATCAATCAATCTTTAAAAAAAAAGTTAAACTTCAGCTAACTGACCTGTAATAATACTAACCTATTAGAATATAGGAATAAGATGGTAATCAAGTGACTTTTGCATATTTTCCATTGTGGTAAATATATAATAAAAATTTGTCATGTCAAGTGCACAATTTATAAAGTAACTTTTTAAATCACTGCATGAATCCAGGCATTATGCCACCATTATGTAATATCAAAATTCTTAGTAGAGCTAGGTACCTGTCTTTAACCCCTTGCTTTTTGTCTTAGTGGAAAATCTCTTTCTTATGGTTTAAAGCTTAGCCTTTTTCCAGTGTCTTGGATCTCATACCCAGGCTCTCTCAATTATGACCTCTCTCACCTGCATTTTTTAAAAATCAAGACTTTATTTTTAAAGTAGCTTAAGGTTCACAAGAAAAGGTAGATGTGGAGATTTCCCAAGTTACCCTTGTCCCCAAACATGGATAGCCTCCCCAATTATCAGCATTCCCTACGATAGTGATACATTTGTTACCGTTGATGAACCTGCATTGACACATAATTACTCAAAATCATAGCTTACATTATGGTTCACTCTTGGTCCTATAAGTTCTATTGGTTTGGACAAATACAATGACATGTGTCTTTCAGTATAGTATAATACAGAGTATTTTCACTGCCACTTCATCCTTCCCCACCGGCTCTTGTTATCCTTGTTAACTATCTGTTAATTGTCTCCATAGTTTTGCCTTTTCAAGAATGTCATATAGTTGGATACATAGAGTAAGAATTCTCAGATTGATGTCTTTCACTTGGTAAAATGCATTTAAAGTTCTCCCATGTCTTTTCATGCCTAGGTAGTTCATTTCTTTTTTAACAGTGAATAATATTCTTTTACTTTATTTTGAGTATAATTTAATAGGTTAACTTCAACATACAACTATATTTTAAATGTAAAGAAACGGATCCAGGATCCAAAATAAACTACAGGCCATGAGGTTGGTTTTCCTTTTGTTTAAACAATTTGTAATGTAATGGCTCAACAAGTAAGGCAAATACTATGACTATCAAAGCTGTATTTTGCAACATACCACATCTAGAACAAGAGGTGAATTTAACAGAAGTGGGAGTCATCCTAATTAACCAATTTGGTAATATTGTGGCAAGTTGGTTTGCAGTGTCAAAAATGTCCATTCAAATTTCTTTTTAAATATTTATGCATACACGAGCTGGAGTACAGGGCAGAGATGGGGCAGCGGGGGGGGGGGGGAGGGAGGGGAGAGGATTCACCAGAGACAGAGTGGGGAACAGAACAGGCAGACTGACTGAAATACACTGCTGTGGGGAGCAGTGGGCGAGACAGGAGAGGTCTGCTACACCATGTGGGTTATTCCCTGTCCGGTCGGGGATCCAACTCATGCTGCAGAGGCTGTGGATTGCTTCGTAGTGCGGTGCTTAACCCTTGCCCCACCAGGGAGGCCTAAATTTCTTTTTCTTAATGATCAGAGGTCCCCTGTTATCTAAAATATTTTCATTGTGTTTCATTTGAGATCCATCACAGAATGGGTACTTTTTGAACCTCCAACAATTGCAGTACACAATTTTATCTCCCAAATCCTTCAAGTCAAAAGCATGTACTATCTTGGGTTTGTCTTTCTGAATGTGAAGATTGACCACAGATTTGTTGTGATGATCTGTACTACAAAATCTTTTGTAAGCTAGATAACCAGTAGCAGCTGTCCCAGTAGCAATGGTAGCTGTTGCAGTCCACTCAACTTACACACTAGAAGTCAAACTCATGTGGCTTGCGCGCCAGACACTAAGCACAAATGGCTCATATAGCGAGCCTGAGTCGAGGTGAATGAGGCATTCTGTTTTCTGGATGTACCACAGCTTATTTATCCTTTCAATTACTGAAGGACATTTTGTTGGCTTCCCAGTTTAGGCAGTTATGAATAAAACTGTGATAAACATTCATGTGCAGGTTTTTGTATAAATTTTCAACTCATTTTAATACATATCAAGGAGTATGATTTCTCAGTCATATGTCTGAGTTTTGTACGAAACTGCCCAACTATTTTCCAAAGTTACTATATCATTTTGCATTCCTAATTGCTCCTCATCCTCACCAGCATTTGGTGTTCTCAGTGTTCTGGAATTGGTCGTTCTAATAGGTGTATAGTGGTATTGAATCGTTTTTTTAATTAGCATATCCCAAATGACATATGATGTAGAGCATCCTCTCAAATGCTTATTTGCCATCTGTATATCTTCTTTGATGTCTGTTAAATTCTTGGGCCCATTTTTTAATCAGATTGCTTGCTTGTTGCATTTTAAGAATTCTTTATATATATGTTTTTTAAAGATTTGTTTTATTTATACATATAAGAGCTGGGGTACAGGCCAGAGGTGTGGGGGTATGAGAGGATTCACCAGAAACAGAGTGGGGAGCAGAACAGGCAGACTGACTGAAATACACTGCTGAGGGGAGCAGTGGGAGAGACAGGAGAGGTCTGCTGCACCATGTGGGTTAGCTCCCTGTTGGGGATCAGACTTTTGCTGCAGTGGCTGCTAATAGCTTGATAGTGCTGAGACTTAACCCCTTGCTCCACCAGGGAGGCCCCCTTTTTATGTTTTATTTTATTTTATTTTATTTTTTTTAATAGAGGCATGTTTTTATTTATTTGTTTGTTTGTTTGTTTTGTTTATACATGCACTGGGTACAGTCAGAAGCGCGGGAGGGTGAGAGAATTCACCAGAGCCAGAGCGGGGAGCAGAGCAGGCAGAAGGACCGAGGTACACTGCTGAGGGGAGCAGCGGGCGGCAGGAGAGGTCTGCGCGCCATGTGGGACCCTCCTCCGGTGGCCGGGGAGCAGCCGGGGATTGAACCGGCGCCGCAGAGGCCGCAGGCAGCTTCGCAACCCAGCGCTCTACCGCTGCGCCAACGGGGAGGCCAATGTTTTAGATAACACTCGTTTATCATATGTGTCTTGCAAATTTATTCTCCCAGTCTATTATTTATTGTTTCACTCTCTTCACCCCCCCATTTAAACTTTGTTTTAATGGGTCTCAAAATTTTGTGATGAGTTTCTGGTCCAATTGTTTCCATTAAAAATTATTGATATTGGGCCTCCCTGGTAGCGGAAGGGGTTAAGTCTCAGCACTATCAAGCTATCTGTAGCCACTACAGCAAGAGTTCTATCCCTGGCCAGGTAGCTAACCCACATGGTGCAGCAGAACTCTCCTGTCTCACCCGCTGCTACCCTCAGCAGTGTATTTCGGTCAATCCACCTGTTCTGCTCCTCACTCTTTCTCTGTGAATCTTCTCATCACACCCCAGCCCCCCGCCTCTGGCCTACACCCCAGCTCTTGTATGCATAAATGAGCAAAAATAAATCTTAAAAAATAAAATAAAAATTACTGATTTTAAAAACTAATAACTTAATCCAACCACTATGGAAAGCTGTGTGGAGATTCCTCAACCTACTAAAGATAGAGCTTCCATATGATCCAGCAATTCCACTCCTAGGTATTTACCCAAAGGACACAGAAATATTAATTCCAAAGAGCACCTGCACCCCTATGTTTATAGCAGCACAATTTGCAGTAGCTAAGCTTTGGAAACAACCCAAATGCCCAAAATAGATGACTGGATCAAGAAGATGTGGTACATATACACAAAGGAATATTACTCAGCAATAAAAAAAGATAAACACATGCAATTTGCAGCAACATGGATGGAGCTGGAAGGGATCATGCTCCATGAAATAAGCCAGAAAGAAAAAGAAAAATACTGGATGGTCTCACTCATAACAGGAATCTAGAAAACCTAAATCAGGGACCAGGAAAAAGAATAACTATAAGAAAGAAAAAATCAAAATCAACAAACAACTATAAACCAGAGACACACTTTGGGGAGGGGGCGGGGAAAGGAGGGGTTGGGGTCAAAATCAGGGGGTTGTAATTGTATGGGGAATATAAAAAACAACTAATAACTTAAAACTGCCACACAAAAGAAACCAAATGGTCCACAAAACCATTTTCCTTTCCTTCTGAAGGTTTTATGGTTCCTTGTTATCATTAACCAGTCTTTTACTATTAGACTTAAATGGCCAATTGAGATACAGTTCTAAGACTGTTCTTCCACCACTGAGTAAGACTGGGGTGACAGGTATTGCGAATAATATTCACTTAGCCTTCTGAGCTTTCTAGGGAGACTTGGTGAACTTGCCAGCTCCAGCTGCCTTCTTGTCCACTGCTTAGATGACACCCACAGCAAACTGTCTGTCTGATGTAACAAATAGCAAAATAGCCCAGAGGAGGACAGTCAGAGAATCTCTCAACACAGATTGGCTTGCCAGGAATGATATCAACTATGGCAACATTACCAGATTTCAAGAATATGGAGGCATTGTCCAGCTTTTTCCCAGAACAATGATGAGCCTTCTTCAGCTCAGCAAACCTGGCAAGTAATGTGGGTGATGTGACAATCCAGTACAGGTGCATGTGCAGCGCTGATTTGGCCAGGATGGTTCAGTATAATCAACTGAGCTGTCAAGCCAGTAGCATCCATTGATTGGTCATTTTTGCTGTCACCAACCACATTGCAGTTTTGAACATCTTTGAGAGACACATTCTTGACATTGAAGCCCACATTGTCCCCAGGAAGAGCTTCACTCAGAGTTTGATATGGCGTTTTAACAGACTTAAATTGTAACATTGGGGCAAAGGTGACCACCAAAGCAGGTTTGAAAATACCTGTCCCAACTTGGCCCACAGGGACAGTCCCTATAGCACCAATTTTGTAGATGTCTTGGAGGGGCAGGTGCAGGGGCTTTTTAGTTGGGTGAGTTGGTGGCAGGATACAATCCAAAGCTTCAGGCAATGTTGTTCTACTGGTGTTGCCATCTTTTTTTTTTTTTTTTAATTAATTAATTTATTTATACAAGCACTGGGTACAGTCAGAAGCACCGGAGGGTGAGAGAATTCACCAGAGCCAGAGCGGGGAGCAGATCAGGCAGAAGGACCGAAGTACACTGCTGAGGGGAGCAGCGGGCGGCAGGAGAGGTCTGCGCGCCATGTGGGACCCTCCTCTGGTGGCCGGGGAGCAGCCAGGGATCGAACTGGCGCTGCAGAGGCTGCGGGCAGCTTCGCAACCCAGCGCTCAACCACTGTGCCACCGGGGAGGCCCTGGTGTTGCCATCTTTATGAGTAACTTTCTATCCCTTTAGCCAAGCATATTAACACTAGGCTCCACCATGTTGTCACCATTCCAACCAGAAATTGGCACAAATGCTACTATGTCAGGGTTGTAGCCAATTTTCTTAATGTAGGTACTGACTTCTTTAACAATTTCCTCAAATATCTTCTGGCTGTAGGGTAGCTCAGTGGAATCCATCTTATTAACACAAACAATTAGTTGTTTTATATCCATTGTATAAGCCAGAAGAGCATGTTCATGGATCTGCCCATTCTTGGAGATACTGGCTTCAAATTCACCAACACCAGCAGCCATAATCAGGAGAGCACAGTTGCCTGAGATGTGCTGGTAATCCTGTGTGTGTCCTGGGGCATCAATGATAGTTACATAATACTTGCTGGTCTCAAATTTCAACAGGGAGATATCAATGGTGGCACCATACTCACTCACGTTCAGCCTTCAGTTTATCCAAGACCCAGGCATACTTGAAAGAGTCCTTCCCTCCAGGGGGCCCACTTCACAAATTTTTCAATGATTATTTTGTCAATCCCACCACTTTTGTAGATCAGATGGCAAGTAGTAGAATCAACATGTCCAACAGTGACAATGTTGATGAGTCTTTTCCTGGCCCATTTTGGCTTAGTTTAGCTGTGGCTTTCACGATACCTGTATTCTGGCAGCAAACCTGTTGCAAAAAAGTTGTCTCATTCTCTTGACTTTGTCTTTGCGAAGCAAATTTTTTTAAATTGAAGTATAATTGGGCCTCCCTGGTGGCGCAAGGGATTTAGATGCAACCTATGAAGCTATCCGCAGCCACTGGAGCACGAGTTCAATCCTCGGCCAGGGAGCTACCCACATGGTGCAGCAGGCCTCTCTTGACTCACCGGCTGTTCCCCTCAACAGTGTATTTCAGTCAATCTGCCTGTTCTGTTCCTCACTCTGTCTCTGGTGAATCCTCTTACCCCCCACACCTCTGGCCTATACCCCGGTTCTTGTATGCATAAAGTAAATCTTAAAAAAAAATTGAAGTATAATTAACATGCAATATTAATTTATTTTAGCTTCATGTATACAGTATAATGGCCAACATTTGTATCATTTTTTAAAAGATTTGTTTTTATTTATGCATATAAGAACTGGGGTATAGGCCAGAGGTGTAGGAGGTGAGAGGATTCACCAGAGATAGAGTGGGGAGCAGAACAGGTGGGTATACTGAATTACAATGCTGAGGGGAGTAGCAGGCCACACAGGAGAGGTCTGCTGCGCTATGTAGCTTAGCTCCCTGGCTGGGGATTGAACTCATGGCACAGTGGCTACAGATAGCTTCATAATGCTCAGACTTAACCCCTTGCACCACCAGGGAGACCCCCTATTGGGGTCTTTTTAATATGTGCCATTCTTACAGGTGTGAAATGATATCTCATTGTAGTTTTAATCTGCATCTCTTACTAGAAGTGATGATGAATGTTTTTTTCATGTCTTTGGCCTTCTGGATAGCTTCTTAGTGGATCTCAGTCTGGGTTGAGTGGTGACAGCCTAGACTTTGATAAGTGGCCTCTTCTGTAGGGAAGTTCACATGCTCTGACCTGATTCAGGCTATAGCTCTTCTGTGTTAACCTCAGAATTAACCAGAAGTCATTGATCTGTGCCCACACCTCTTCCATCCTGGGTGCCTGCTTGCTATCCCCATATACAGTGCAGTGCCAGGTCTTAGTAGAAACCCTGATGTTTGCTTCTGCCCAAGTCAGTAGCTATAGGGGGTTCTGCACAGCAGCCGCGCCTCCCTCTTATGGGTTGAACTGCCCTGCTGTTACTTTAAACAAAGTTCACTAAGAGTATTCCCTACCTCTTTCAGTCAGATTGATTATCCTATTGTGTGAGCTTTAACTGCCACTTTACTGTACTGGTTTACTTTTCCAATATTTTAGTGGGAGTTTTTAGGCTTTTCGGTATGTATTAATATCATCTGTAAATAGTGATAATTTTTACTTCTTCTTTTCCAGTTTAAATTCCTTTTATTTCTTTGTCTTCCCTAATTTCTCTCTCACTAAGATTTCCAATACTATGTTGAATAGTACTGGAGCAAGTGGTCATCTATGTCTTTTACCTGATCTTGGAGGAAAAGTGGTTTTTCAGAGGTATAATATTAGCTGTTGGTATGTCATATATGACCTTTATATTATATTGCTGTATATTCCACTATCCCTATTTTTTGAGGGTTTTTAACCATAAATAGATGTTGATTTTGTTAAATCCTTTCTCTGCACCATACAGGTATGGTCATATGATTTTTATTTCTCTGTTTATTGATTTGGTGAGCTATGTTAATTGATATGCTGGTGTTGAACCATCCATGAATTCATGTAGTAAATTTCAGAATGGTGTATGAGCCTTTTGATGTATTGTTGAATTCATTTTGCTAAGATTTTGTTGAGGATTTTTACATCTATGTTCATCAGGGATATTGATACGTAGTTTTCTTTTTTTAATATCCTTATCTATTTTTTGTGTCAATACAATGTTGGCCTCATTAAATGTATGTAAGAGTGTCCCCTTTTTATTTTCTGAAAAGAGTTTGAGACATATATGTATTAGTTTGTCTTTGAGGTTTGATAAAACTCACTAATAAAATTATCTGGTCCTGGGCTTTTGTTTTTTGGGAGACTTTTGATTACTGTTTCAATTTCTTTGCTTATGACAATATGTTCAAATTTCCTATTTCTTCTTGATTCATTCTTGGGAAGTTGTATAATTCTAAGAATTTGTTTCTCTAAACTATCCAATTTTTTGCCTTAAATATGTTCACAATAGTCTCTTACAGTCATCTGTATTCCTGTGATGTGTGTTGTAACTTCTCTGTCATTTCTTTTTCTCTGAGTGAGCCCAGCTAGAAGTTTAGATATTTTTTATTATAATTTTATTTATTTATTTATTTTTAAGATTTAAAAATTTTATTTATGCATGCAAGAATCAGGGTGTAAAGCCAGAGGTGCAGGGATTGAGAAGTGTGCTGCCAGGAAGACCCTATTTTGATTGTAATTTTGGAGAACCAGATCTTGGTTTCATTAACCATTTTGTACTGTCACCTTCTAGTTCTATTTTCTCTAATCTGCTCTAATTTTAACTTCTACTGTCTTTTGATTTTATTCTTATTTTTATAGTTACTTAAGGTGTATAAGGTTAGATTACTTGAGATCTTTCTTGTTTTTGATGTATGCTTATATTGCTATATACTTCCTTCGTAGTACTGCTTGTGCTTATCCCAATGATTCTGATAGCTTGTGTTTTCATTTTCATTTGTTTCCTGTTACTTTTTAATTTCACCTTTATTTTCTTGTTAACCCAATAGTTACTCTGTAGCATGTATTGCCCACTTTTTCTTATTTTGTTTCATGTAATTGTGATTAGAGAAGATGCTTGATATGGTTTCAATCTTCATGAATTTATTGACACATTTTGTGAGCTAATCTGTGGTCTGTCCTTGAGAATGTGCCATGTGCACTTGAGAGGAATGTGTGCCCAACTTACTGGGAGTGGAATGTCCTATAAATGTCTGTTAAGCCCATCTGGTCTTATTGCTCATTTAAGGTTTTTGTTTCCTTGTTGATTTTCCATCTGGTTCCATTGATGTGTTGCTGTTGGTATGTGTTTTTAGGATTGTTAATATGTGCTTTATATATCTTGATGCTCCTTGGGTGCATATATATTGATTGGTTTTATTCCTTTTCTAGTTACTTAAGGTGCATAAGGTTAGATTATTTATTTGAGATCCTTCTTGATTTTGATGTGTGCTTTTCTTTTTTAGATTTATTTTTATTTATTTAAGCATACAAGAAGTGGGGTGTAGGCCAGGCGTGCTGGGGGTGAGAGGATTCACCAGAGACAGAGTGGAGAGCAGAACAGTGGATCTACTGAATACACTGCTGAGGGGAGCAGCAGGTGAGACAGGAGAGGTCTGCACGCCATGTGGGTTAGCTCCCTGTCTGGCTAGGGATTGAACTGGTGCTGCAGTGGCTGTGGATAGCTTCATAGTGCTGAGACTTAACCCCTTGCACCACCAGGGAGGACCCAACACTTTTTTTTAAACATTGTAGTACTTATTATTTTGTGTGTGTGTGTGTGTGTGTATAGAAGAACTGGGATATAGTCCAGAGGTGCAGAGGGGTGAGAGGATTCACCAGAAACAGAGTGGGGAGCAGAACAGGTGAATTTACTCAAATATACTGCCAATGGGAGCAGCGGGTGAGACAGGAGAGGTCTGCTGTGCAATATGTGTGTTAACTCCCTTGCCTGGGATCATACTCAGGCCGAAGTGGTAATAGCACTGAGACTTAACCACTAGGCCATCAAGGAGCACCCCCCCCCACTTTAAATATTTCACTCTACTCTGTTGTGAAGTTCACAGTACATATGCATATGCTCACTAATAGGCTGAGGCCTAATCATAGGATTATAGAATGTTCCCCTCTCCCAACACCTCACTCTTACATGGTTTCTGAGGAGCTGGATATAATTTTTAGCTGTTTTTTGTCAGTTAAGCTGTTTTATTTCCCTAGCTTCTTTCAGAGTTTCATCTTTCTCTTTGGTATTCTGTAGTTTGAACATGGGCCTGGTTATATTGTTATTGTCATTTATCCTGTTTGATGTTCTCTGAACTTTCTGAATCTATGATTTGGATTCTAATGTTAATTTGAGGGAAATTCTCAGTCATTGATTCACGTATTTCTTCTGCTCCTTTCTCTTTATCTATATTCTCATTGTGTGTTACTCCTTTTGTAGTTGTCCCACAGTCCTTGGATGTTTTCTTTTTTTTCCTTTTTGTCTTTTGATGATTCTATTGATACATCATCCACCTCACAGATTCTTTCCTCAGCTGTTTCCAGTGTACTAATAAGCTGTAAGGAGCAGGAATGGCCACTGAGCAGGTTTTCTAGGATCCCAAGCAGACCGGGTTAAGGAGTTCTGGAGCCCTCAGGGGTTTTGCAGGTCTTTTATTGGGATTACCAGGTACACAGCAGGCAGGGGTGCTGGGGGGCCGGGAGGCTGGTAGGTCTCCCAGCCCCCAGCAAGTCTTCACTCTATCTGGGCTTTCCGGCCTTCTCTGCCTCTCTCTTGGCTTCTGTTCGTTCTCGGCTTCTTGGCTTCTGCTGGCGTCCCCGTGATGCCGACCTTAAAAGCCCAGTCTTAGTGCAGGTGAATCCCATCTACCTATGCCCACACCCTATTCCAGGTGTCCACCGTCAGGCATGCATTCAGGAACGCAAGGATCCATCATCTGTCCTGATGGCGGGAGGGCAGAAAAGCCTGACATTTTTCCTTACCCTACATAAGCCCATCAAATACATTCATTTCTATTTATAGTGTGTTTCCTCTCCTGCATATCTCTTTGGTTCTTTCTTAGAATGTCCATCTTTCTGCTAACATTGCCCATCTGGTTTTGCATGCTGTCCACGTTATCCATTAGGGCTATTAACATATTAATCATACATATATATATGTATATTTTTTTTTTGTGGGACCCTCGCCTCGCAGCCCAGTGCTCAACTGCTGCGCCACCAGGGGAGGCCCTTAATCATATATTTTTAAAAATTCCTGTCCTAATGCTTCCAACATCCTTGCCATATCTGGTTCTGTTAATTGCTCTGCATCTTCAAATTGTTAGGTTTGGTGTTTTCGTTTTGTTTTGTTTTTTGGTATGCCATGTAATTTTTCTCCATAGCCAGAAGTGATATACTGAGTAAAAGAAACTGGTGTAGACTGACCTTTAGTAATATGGTAGTGAGGTGTGGGGAGAGGGGAACATTCCATAGATCTTTTAGTGAGCCTGTGGCTATATGGACTGTAAACTTCAATTTCTCAATTTTGTCCCCCCCCCCCACCTTAGTGAACAGGATGACTGAAATGAGCTAGTTGTTTATTTCTCTTCTTTCAGTAAGTATCTGATAGTACTCCACTAGGTTAAGCTCTAGTTAACTAGTTTCCTCTCAGGGCAGGCCTTGTTAAATACGCTGAAGTATTTAAAGTAGTTCCTTTTCCCCTCCCAGTGCCGGAAGGAAGCATGAGGAGATTTGACTCCAATATCTATTGTGGGAACCAAGTTGAACTTGTAGAGGTAAATCTCACAATATTGTAGAGGGCTGTCTGTGATTGTATCTGTAGCGGCAGGAATGGACACGGAGCAGGTTTTCTATGACCCGAGCAGACCGGGTGAAGGAGGAGAGTCCTGGAGTCCTCGGTGGCTTTTGCAGGCTTTTATTAGGATTCACCAGGTACATGGCAAACGGGGGTACTGGGGCCTCCCAGCCCCCAGCAAGTCTTCACTCTGGGCTCTCCGGCATTCTCTCGTGTACTCTCGCCTTCCCTGCTTCTCCATTCGTTCGGCTTCTGCTGGTGTCTCCGTGACACCGCCCTCATAAGCCCAGTCTTAGCCCAAGTGAATCTCATCTACATATGCCCATACCCTCCTCCAGGTGCCCGCCATCAGGCATGCGTTCGGGACCATAGGGTTCCGTCAGAAAAGCCTAATACTTTTTATGTTACCCTGCAGTATCCCTTGGAGTTTTTAGCTATCAGAGTTGCCCATACTGAACCTCCACAATTTTTCAGTTACAGATCAGGTTTTACTAACCTGGCAGTGGTTTCTGAGGTGATTTCTGCTCCTGGGTCTTTGTTCCAGTATGCTTGATTATTTCTCTGGTCTTTGAGAGTTGTCATTTGTTCTGAGTCCTTCCCTTTGTTAGGGATCCAAGAACAGTTGTTGATTTCCCAGTTTGTCCATCTTTTTATGTGTTAGAATGGAAGTGACTTCCAAGGTCCTTACATACAGTACTGGACCTTAGAACTTTCAACTGTATTTTTACTTGTACACTCAAGGATGTAGATTTAATTTTGTTTATAAATGTGTCTGACCAATGGAATTGAATTGAAAACCCAGAAATAAGACCACACATACATAGTAAACTTATCTATGACAAAGGAGCAAAGAATATACACTGGAACAAGGCGAGTCTCTTCAATAAATGGTGCTGGGAAAACTGGACCCTGACATGCAAAAGATTGAAACTAGACCACTACTTCACACCATACACAAAAAGCAACTTAAAATGAATAAAAGAATTGAATGTAATCCTTGAAACCATAAAATATGTAGAATAAAACATAGGGAAAACACTTCATGACTTATACCTCAGAAATATCTTTGAGGACTTATCCCCAGAAGCAAAGTAAATGAAGGAAAAAATAAATAGCTGGGATTACATCAAACTAAAAAGCTTCTGTACAGTGAAAGAGATAGCAACCAAAACAAAGAGACATTCCACAGAACAGGAGAAAATACTTGCATACCATCCAACTGATAAGGGACTGATTGCAAAGATCTACAAAGAACTTATACAACTCAACAAAAACAAAGCAGGGCCTCTTTAGACGCAAGGGGTTAAGATGCAACCTATGAAGCTGTTCGCAGCCACTGCAGCACAAATTCTATCCCCGGTAGGGGAGCATCCCATATGGCGTGGCAAACCTCTCCTGTCTCACCCCCAGTTCCCTTCAGCAGTGTATTTCGCTCAGTCTGCCTGTTCTGTTCCCCACTCTGTCTCTGGTGAATCCTCTCACCCTCCAAACCTCTGGCCTGTACCCCAGTTCTTGTATGCATAAACAAATAAAAATCTTTAAAAAAAAACAAAAAGCAAACAACCTAATCAAAATAATGGGCGTAAAACCTAAAATGACACTTCTCAAAAGAATAAATGCAGGGCCTCCCCTGGTGGCGCAGCAGTTGGGCTCTGGGCTGCGAAGCTGCCTGCAGCCTCTGGCCGGTTTGATCCCCAGTTCGATCCCCGGTTGCCGGGCGAGAGTCCCACATGGCACTACAGACCTCAACTGCCACACCCGCTGCTCCCCTCAGCAGTGTATTTCTTCTTCAGTCTGCCTGTTCTGTTCCCCCTCTGGCTCTGGTGAATTCTCTCACCCTCCTGTGCTTCTGACTGTACCCAGTGCTTGTATAAATAAATAAATAAATATTTTAAAAAAGAATAAATGCAAATGACCAACAGATATATGAAAAAATATTCAACATCACAAATAATCAGGGAAATGTAAATCAAAACCACAATGAGATACCACCTCATGCCAGTGAAATTGGCCATATTAAAAAAAATCTGGCAACAACAAATGCTGGTGAGTATGTGGAGAAAAACCCTCTTACACTGCTGATGGGAATGCAAACTGGTCCAGCCACTATGAAAAGCTGTGTGGATGATCCTTAAAACACTAAGGATGGATCTATGATATGATCCAGTGATCCACTCCTGGGAACATACCCAAAGGACATAAAAACATTAATTTGAAGGAAAACCTGCACTCCTATGTTTATTGCAGCACTATATACAATAGCTAACAACCTAAATGCCCAATAACAGATGACTGAATCAAGAAGATGTGGTATATATACACAATACTGTCAACAATTGAAAAAGATGGGCCTTCCTGGTGGTACAAGGGGTTGAGCACAGCACTGTGAAGCTGTCCACTGCCTCTGCAGCATGAGTTCGATTCCCCGGCCAACCAGGTTGCTACTCACATGGCGCAGCAGACCTCTCCTGACTTGCCCGCTGCTCCTCTTAGCAGTGTAATTCAGTCAGTCTGCCTGTTTTGCTCCCCACTCTGTCTCTGGTGAATCCTCTCACTCCCCCACCTCTGGCCTGTACCCCAGTTCTTGTATGCATAAATAAATAAATCTTTAAAAAAAAAATATTTGAGGGCCTCCCTGGTGGCACAAGGGGTTAAGCACCGCACTATGAAGCAATCCACAGCCTCTGCAGCACAAGTTCAGTCCCCAGCCGGCCAGGGAGAAACCCACATGGCGAGGCAGACCTCTCCTGTCTCGCCTGCTGCTCCCCTCAGCAGTGTATTTCAGACAATCTGCCTTTTCTGTTCCCCACTCTTGTCTTTGGTGGATCCTCTTACCCCCCGCATCTCTGGCCTGTACCCCAGCTCTTGTATGCATAAATAAATAAATCTTTAAAAAAATTGAAAAAGATAAATTCATGCCATTTGTGGCAACATGTGTGAAACTGTAAGGGATTATGCTAAGTGAAATAAGTCAGAAGGAAAAGGAAAATATCTGATAGTGTCACCTATAGGGGGATGCCGGAGACCAGCTCCAGTGAACAGGATTGAGGAGAGGGATCCGAAAGAACTGTCATAAACAAAGAAATGACAGACACAAAATAGAGTTTAAGAGAAGCTGGACCCAGGTGATGCAAGGCACTCAGTGTCACGAGTGCCTGGAGCACGCTGAGTGCCTAGAGCAACTCTTATTTATTGAGACAGACCACTCCCTAGGTTAGTTACATGACAATGGTTTATTCTTTTATTTCTTAGTATTCAGCATTATTCTGGCCCACATTCACCACCAAGGTTCTGCATTATCAGGTTATTCTGTTCTCTTTTCTAATCTAGTTTGTTTCCCAGGCATAGTATTGCTGACAGAAGAAAAACATCCTGATTTATACACAGGCCAGTCTTCCAGCCAGTGCTGATCAGTCTTTTTTAGCCATGCCCAGTCTTCCAGTCATGACCCTGATATTTTCCTTGTCTCAGCACTTCACACCTTAGTGTCTCCAACAGGGGCAATAGGGAACCTGAGCAAAGTATCAGGAAAAAGACAAAACTTGAAGGCAAACCATAGATCTGTGGCTTACAGCAGAGCAGAGTGGGAGGGAGAGGGGTCAAAATGGGGAGGGAAGAACACAAGGGACAATGGGATGGATCATGGGGACTACACCTGAGGGGAGAAAGCAAATATTGTACAAAAATGAACAGTGATTTGAGAAAATAAAACAATAAAGTAATAATTAAAAAGTAAATAAATGGGGCCTCCCTAGTGGCACAGGGGTTAAAGTCTCAGCGCTACCAAGCTATCGCCAGCCACTGCAGCCTGAGTTTGAGAGTTCGATTTCCAGCCAGGGAGCTACCCACATGGCTCAGCAGATCGCACCTGTCTCCCCCACTGCTCCCCTCAGCAGTGAATTTCAGTAGATTTGCTTGTTCTGTTCCCCACTCTGTCTCTGGTGAATCCTCTCACCCTCCAGCACCTCTGGCCTGTACCCCAGTTCTTGTATGCATAAATAAATAAAAGTAAATCTTTTTTAAAAAGTAAATAACTATGTCTCACTCATATATTTGGATATGTTTTACTCAGTAATAATTGAGTAAAAGATTTTAGGTATAAAATCTTTCTGTACATCTTTATATAAATGACTTCCCAGTCCCAAACTTCGTTATGTCCCAAGTTGAAACTCCTGTCTCTACCACGTCTACCCAGACCTAGCCCTTTTGTGCCATTAATGATACTTGTTTATCGTCTTTGTCACTAATGATACTTGTTTATCATCTTCATATTTTTCTACAACATCCATCATAGCCATTCCCCCATTACATTCCAAGGTCCTCATATTTTCTTGCTTAAACAAATGTAGCAGCCTTTTGACTGATTCACTTATTATGAAATCACTTATAATACTCTGTGTGTATTTATGTATGTATGTATGTATGTATGTATTTTTATGTGTATATATATGCATATATATTTAAAAAACACTGTAATTATCACCAGAGTTTTTTCTAGAGATTATTAATAAGAATACTAGAGAAAATTTAAATTTTTTAAGCAAAATCAAATTTTAATTTTCAGGGTATCAGGAATGATGAAAAGTCTGAGATTTTATTCTACTTGCTAGCTAACAAGTTAGTTGCCAGTTTCATTGATTCTAGTAGAACACATAGCACCCCTTGGTCAGAGTAGAGGACTTGATTGCTTATAGCGACAGTATCCAAAGTATTGTTATTTTATTTCACCAGTTTCCTAAGAATTGATTTGGTTCAATGATGTCATATTAGAATATAATCTTGGAAATATAATAATAGTGATAATACACTATCCATTAGATCAAGTTTTCATGAGGATGTGGGTAACATATTTTTCTACATTGATGGAGTTAAATATAAATTGCACAACTACTTGGGAGGTCAAGTTGGTGCTATTTAATTTTAATTTAAAATATTTCTTCCCTATTACCTAAAAATTCTACAAAAACATTGCCACATGTGTACAGGAAGATGTGTGCATGGATGCTTATTGCAACATTACTTTTAATTGAAAGAAAAGGGGGAAAACACAGTAAAAAGGGGAAAAACACAACAGTAGCATAATTAAGCTGAGAATTAGATTGATATATTGGTGCTACCACGGTTAGATCTCAATCAGTTTGAATAAGAAAAGAAAGCTACAGAATGATACAGTGAATATGATACTGTTTATGATAAAATGAAGCAGATACAAAGTAATATTTTGTTTTCTATTGGTACATACACATATACATGAATTCAGAAAGGTCTAGAAATGGTAACAGTGGCTGCCAAAATGAACTGATATTGGTCCTTCTACCCTGCCATTTTTTTTTTTCAGGCGCTGTGAAGCTGTCCGCAGCCTCTGCAGCAGTGGTTTGATCCCGGCCGGCAGGCGAGGGTCCCACATGGTGGGGCAGACCTCTCCTGTCACACCCACTGCTCCCCTCAACAGTGTATTCGGTCAATCTGCCTGTTCTGTTCCCCATTCTGTCTCTGGTGAATCCTCTCACCCTCCCACAAATCTGGCCTGTACCCTGATTCTTGTATAAATAAATAAATCTTTTAAAAAATTACTGTTAGAAGGATTTTATTGTGAGTATAGAATCAAAGCAAGAGAAATGGATTTTTTTTTTACTGGTTTCTTCAAATTTTAATTGTCTTAAATAGTGAATTTCCTTTACAGAGTTTTTTTTTTAAAGATTTATTTATTTATACAAGAACTGGGGTACAGGCCAGATGCGCGGGAGGATGAGCAGATTCACCAGAGACAGAGCGGGGAACAGAACAGGCAGACTGACGAAATACACTGCTGAGGGTAGCAGCAGGCGAGTCAGGAGAGGTCTGCTGCGCCATGTGGGTTTCTCCCCTACCGGCGGAGATCGAACACGCACTGCAGAGGCTGCGGACAGCTTCACAGTGTGGCGCTACAGAATTACCTGCTGAGGGGACTTGACTGCTGACGTCTATTGGTCAGGATCTCTACCATATACTTACATTTTCTCTTTTCCACAGGTATAGTTATATCATGTCAAGAAAAATAAAAGACACATGAGTAAGACTTGATTTCTTTACCTTAGCAATTCCAGTGTAGTCTTTCAAGCATACCATGGTCTCATGATAGTGAATAGAAATGTGTGATGCTTATGAGGAAATATTTGTGAATCTTTTAGAATTTTTTTTTTTTTTTTTTGCATATAGTTGCCAGTTTTGTTTTGGTTTTCACCACCATTGTAGAGATCACTATCTTACCCTGATTTTGTTTCCTCCAAATTGAGAATGTACTCTATTTGAACTTTGTCTCAGCTATATAAGAAACTTTCAGTTCTCATAAATGTGTCTTATTTCATAATCTCTGAACAGATTAAAATGTTACAGTATGGGAGATTTTCCATTCTAAAGGAGTAAAATGTAGGTTTCTTAACCAGGAATTTATATTTTGTCAGTAGAATGTACTACTTAAGATCACAGCTAGGCTTGGGTTTGAATCCTTGCTCCACCTCTTACTTCTAAGGCATATGACTTAGCCTGCCTAAATCTGGGTTTCTTCATTTTTGTAAAATGACTAAATTTCAAGAAAATACTTGCTGTTAAAATTACTTTCTTGGGCCTCCCCAGTGGCGCAGCGGTTGAGCGCTGGGTTGCGAAGCTGCCCGCGGCCTCTGCAGCGCCGGTTCGATCCCCGGCTGCTTCCCGGCCACCGGCGGAGGATCCCACATGGCGCGCAGACCTCTCCTGCCGCCCGCTGCTCCCCTCAGCAGTGTACTTCGGTCCTTCTGCCTGCTCTGCTCCCCGCTCTGGCTCTGGTGAATTCTCTCACCCTCCCGCGCTTCTGACTGTACCCAGTGCATGTAAAAACAAACAAACAAACAAAATAAATAAATAAAACATGCCTCTCTAAAAAAAAAAAAAAAAAATTACTTTCTTGATAACTTGTATTTTCACTTTTTATTCAGCTAAACATGAATTCAGCTCCAACTTTCATCAACTTTCCTGCAAAAGGGAAACCCAAACGGGGTGATACATATGAGTTGCAGGTGCGTGGTTTTTCAGCTGAGCAAATTGCCCGGTGGATTGCTGATCGAACTGATGTCAATGTAAGTTTTCCTACTTTGAAGAAATTTACTTTGCCATTACTCACCTTGAAGTTTATTGGAAGGTCGTAACTGGTCTTGTGCCCATATCACTGAAGTATGGTAATAGTTTTGCAGTCCCTATTCATAAGTATCATTTAACAGAATTATCCTGATAGAGTGAATTTTTGCAAAGAATTATCCTGATAGAGTGAAATTGCAACACAGCCCCACTATTACCTTATTGAATTCACCATGGAAATTACTTTTTGACTTTATTGAGGCCATGGGCTATTTAGTTATATTTAGTAAATAACTTGGTTTAGTCTAGAAGATGTTATGTTGTGGTTAAACAGATAATTTATTGTACCTACTTAGAAATCATTGTAGACTGTTTTGATTAGGATAAAAAGAAATATGTCATTTTTTTTCCTGAGAGAAACCATACTAATCTTGATTATTTTCATTTCAAATTATTTTGATCAAATTAACTTTGTCATACTTAAAAATATTTTTCTTCCTTTTCCATTAGATTAGAGTAATTAGGCCTCCAAATTATGCTGGTCCCCTTATGTTGGGATTGCTTTTGGCTGTTATTGGTGGACTTGTGTATCTTCGAAGAAGCAATATGGAATTTCTTTTTAATAAAACTGGATGGGCTTTTGCAGCTTTGGTGAGTGGATTTTACTTTTTTTTTTTTGAAAGATTTATTTATTTATACAAGAACCGGGGTACAGGCCAGATGTGCGGGAGGGTGAGAGAATTCACCAGAGACAGAGCGGGGAACAGAACAGGCAGACTGACTGAAATACACTGCTGAGGGGAGCAGAAGGCAAGGCGGGAGGGGTCTGCTGCACCATGTGGGTATCTCGCCAGCCTTTGGGGAGCAAACCCACGCTTCAGAGGCTGCGGACAGCTTCACAGCGCTATGCTCAACCGCCTGTGCCACCAAGGGAGGTCCAGTGAGTGGATTTTAGAAGAAAAATTCTTAAATAAAATTCCTAATATTGTATTGTTAGGTTGCATTTTGTTGCTTTCTTACCTGTAGGAAAGGATTTTTTTTTTTACTTTATTCCTTAATATCAGTTTTCTCCATTATCTCATTGAATGGGCAGAGTTTAGAAGAACTGATTGTACCCAGTTTTTATTTTTTTGATAGATTGTCACCACTATGAAAATCTGCAGCTCTTTTAAAAATATTCTTCTAAAAGACTTTCCGGTATTTGATTTTGAAACTTGTCAGCTTATTTATAATTTTAGAAGTTCTTTCCTTTCAACTAAATATTACTGATTACTGTGATCTTAGTCGTGAAATATAGACCTTAACAAATAATTTATCCAAAAACATTTTTCTTCATGTATTGCTTGAGTTGACACACTTTCATATACCTATTAATCTAATCAGTGTGGGGACAGCTTCACCATGTTGCATGAGTATTTCTTTTTTGTTTCCTAGTGTTTTGTGCTTGCTATGACATCAGGTCAGATGTGGAACCATATAAGAGGACCACCATATGCTCATAAGAATCCCCACACAGGACATGTGGTAAGGGAAGTCTGGGATTTCTTTCCATTTTATGCCAAAGTTAACCTTAGTGATGATTGCCCTGTGAGACCAGTGTCAGTATATGCTGGAACTAGATATAGTTTTGACTTTCCAATCTCTCTGTATTAATGAACTTCATTTGCTGAAAAGACTGTATTGTTCTTAAAAGTGGGAAGGTCCTTAGTCCATTTGGTGAGTCCTTTTGCTGAAGTGACTAAAAATGAAAGACAGCCTTGAATTAAATAAAATTAATCAAGTAAAATTAAACCTCTACTGTTTCTAGGAAATATGCTATATATTATTAGAAAAATATAATTTCTGTGTACATGGATTCTACATTATTGTACCTCATGTCTTATACACTGAAATACTAGTTTTGTCATATTTTCTGTTATTGAAAACTGTAGTATAAATACAATGAAAAGGCAAAGAATAAATAATACAGAAGTAGCTTTTATTTTAACCAAACTTATTTACTGATGAATGTCATGGACCCAATGTTTATCAACATCAGGTGAATTTCATAGGGTTTGAAAATAGCCCCTGTTAGGATTAGGAAACCAAATTTAAACATATATTTAACGATTAAATTTTATCTCTTTTTTCCCCCCAGAATTATATCCACGGAAGCAGCCAAGCCCAGTTTGTAGCTGAAACACACATTGTTCTTCTATTTAGTATCCTCTTTTATAATAAGTCTTTGCTGCTGTTTCTATTTGTCTATTTACTCACAATTTAGGATTTTCTTTACAGCTTTTGGTTAAGACTGCCCTTTATTAATGCAAGTCATGATATCTTTGAAATTATATTACCATGTCATCTGTAATAGCCTAATCAGCTAAAACTTCTTATTTGAAGCTCTGTACTTTGGTTGTAAATTGAGACTACTTAGATCTTCCAGGCAAGAATGGAATATTTCCTTCTTGCCGATACTGTTTCAGTGAGATTATGATTTTAGAGAACAGTATTCTGTGAGTAAGAAAACACTAGTTGCTCAAAGATAAGGGTTATTTTTGACATACAACTATAGTATGTCCTAGGGACAAATACTAATTCCTGTGAATTTTGTAGCTGCCTTATTCTTATATTGTCCCATCTTCTCGAATGGCAGGTCACACTTTTCCTTTTCAATTCCAACTAATTTTTACTTTCTCATATCTGAAATTAATGAGTCTGTAAACTGCAAGGGTAGATAACAATGACATCAGATGGGTCAGACTCTAAATTTCATACTATTTTTTAAAAGATTTATTTATTCATGCATACAAGAACCGGAGTACAGTCCAGAGGTGCGGGAGGGTGAGAGGATTCACCAGAGACAGAGTGGGGAGCAGAACAGGCAGACTGACTGAAATACACTGCTGAGGGGAGCAGCAGGCAAGACAGGAGAGGTCTGCTGCGCCATGTGGGTAGCTTCTTGGCCAGCCCAGATTGAACCTGCACTGCAGAGACTGCGGACAGCTTCACAGCACTGCACTCAACCACCTGCACCACCAGGGAGGCCCTAAATTTCATACTATTACTGAACATAGTTAATCCAACTGAATCCATAAACAGTGTGACTGTGAAACAAATTAACAAAGTAAGCAAATGTGATACTATAGATTTGTGCTTCTCAGACAAGGGGTCCCAATGTTGATATATTTGAATCAGTTGTAACCCAAGTTGTTGGAAAATCTGCTCAGTGAGTTAATGGTAAATTTGTTTGCCCTTAGATCATCTCATCATCGAGGTGACATAGAGATCATCTAGTTTAACTCTTATTCTAGTGAAAGTGAATTGTACTAGCTAAGAATAGGCTAAGAACTTGGACAGTGACTACAACCAATATGAGTAATGAGATCTCTTATAAAAAACGATCTTAGGATTTCACAAGAAATAGAGGATAAAGAAATTATTTATTTTTCAAATCCTAAAATTTAAGTTGAAAATGTTTGTGGTTGGTGGATTAACAAATTATTATACCTTGGAGATGTTTTAGTATCTGGTAATAGTCGTAATTGTACATTGAAATTGAATAATGGAGCAAAAAGGTAGTTAAAATTGTAAGATACTAATTAGTTGATTTGTGGTTTATATTAGTTGGTTTAGCTTTGTATTAAAACTTTAAATATAATTATAGAAAACATTTGAGAAATTCAGGTTTTTTTCTTGTACTTAATGATTAAGCAATACTTAAGTTTTCTCATACTGCTAGAACAGATTACAAGCCTATAGAATATGGAATTTCTTATACATTTACTTAATAGGATACAAAGTGGGAATGGTTTTTCAGAGTGATTTTCTTTCCTTTGTTTTGCTTTTTTTGGTAGTGATTGGGTGAGTTCAGGTAATATTTTCTGAGCAATTATTTTGCTAAGTGCCATGGTGCATGATTTGCCTAATATATAAAGATTACAACATACTGCTTTAAGTACAGCAACTAGGTAGGATGGTGAGACAATGAATAAAGCTATTTACTTTGTTAGAGATAGGGAACTTTATGGAAGACTTAAACAGTACCCCCCTTATTAGTAGAATTGAAGCCTAACCCTCAAAACTTTACAGTTACCATGTTGGGCCTCCCTGGTGGCCTAGGGGTTGAGTCTCAGTACTGTCACTGCTACAGCTTGAGTTCAGTCCTGGGCCAGGGAGCTAACCCACATATGGTGCAGCAGACCTCTCTTGTCTCACCTTCTGCTACCCTCAGCAGTATATTTCAGTCATTCTGCCTGTTCTGCTCCCCACTCTGTCTCTGATGAATCATCTCACCCTCTACACCCCATTTCTGTAACAAAAAAAAAAAAAACAAACCCACAAAGTGTGTTATCTGTTTAATGCTTTTGATATTTTTTCTACATTATATTCCCAAATGGTTTTACTAAGAAAAGGGGGTGGGAGGTTTGCCTTCAGAAGTGTATATGTACACTAATATATCCCGGAAAGTCCTAACCATCATTATTACTTACATCATTATTACTCTCGTTTTTTAAAATTGCTAATTCAATAGGCAAATAAATTGTAGGTCATTTTTTACATCTATCTTAGACAATAATAACATAATATAAACATTCTTCTACAATTTCATAACTGCTTCATTTAATGCCTTTGTTATATATAATTTACTTTATTTCTGCTAGCTCTTTAATAGCCTAGTTCTTGTATGTTATGGAATACCACCGACTCTATTTCCCCTTTAGTTTTCCCAGACAAACATTTAATCATGATTTTGTACTTATTTACAACTTATTTCAATGTTTATATCCCCAACTAGAGTATAATTTTGTCAGTGGAAGGAACTGTATTTCATCCAACTTTGTAACTCCAACAGCTAATAGAGCCTGCCATATGGTAGGCAGTATTACAAAAAAAAAAATTAAGGAGTGAGTAAGTGAAATGAAACAATACACGTGGAAGTGCATCATAGTTCTTGATACCTGTGAACAGCACACAAAGACCTTTGTGGTATAATATGAGATGAAAAACACTAAGAATGTAAGTGGTGATACAAAAACAAACAGTTGCAAAAACAAATCTTAACCTTTAATCTGAGTAACCTGTAACTAAAGCCTATAGAAATGATCAATCCTTACACTTACCCACATAAAAAGAACCTCAGAGAGAAAAAATAATCACTGGGTGGGGCCTCCCTAGTGGTGCATGGGGTTAAGTCTCAGCACTATGAAGCTATCACCAGCCACTGCAGCATGAGTTTGATCCCCAGGCCACATGAAGCAGCAGACCTCTCCTATCTCACCCGCTGCTCCCCTCAGCAGTGTATTTCAGTCATTCCACCTGTTCTGCTCTCCACTCTGTTTCTGGTGAATCCTCTCACCCTGCCCACCACACACATATCTCTGGCCTATTCCCCAGCTATTGTATGCATAAATTAATAAATCTTAAAAAAATAGGAAAAAAAGGGCCTCCCTGGTGGCACAGGGAGGTTAAGCACCGCACTATGAAGCAATCCCCCACCTCTGCAGCAGGAGTTCGATCCCTGGCCGGCGAGAGAGAAACCCACATGGCAAAGCATACCTCTCCTGTGTCACCCACTGCTCCCCTCAGCGGTGTATTTCAGTCAGTCTGCCTGTTCTGTTTCCCACTCTGTCTCTGGTGAATCCTCTCACCCCCCCCCCCACATCTCAGGCCTGTACCCCAGCTCTTGTATGCATAAATAAATAAATCTTTTAAAAAAAAAAAAGGAAAAAGAATCACTGGAGAAGCCTTAGCTGAGCAACTAAAACCATGATGAATGGGTATTGTTCCTAACAAAAGAATATTGAAAAGAGAGTACAAAATGGTAATGAAGGGATGACTAGACAAATTATAGTGCTAATTATAAATTCAGGCAATATCTGAACACCTGTTTTTCCCTTTTTGGTTAAGTATGCCCCCCATGTAGCATACAGTGTGTGTGTGTACACATGCATACATAATTTGGGCTTTTTAAAAAGATTTATTTATTTTTAATGATTTATTTATTTATACAAGAACTGGGATACAGGTCAGAGGTGCAGGAGAGAGAGTGGGGTGCTCCCCAGGGAGAGTGGGAAGCAAACAGGCAGACGGACTGAAGACACTGCTGAGGGGAGTAGCGGGCGAGGCAGGAGAGGTCTGCCATACCATGTGGGTTTCTCCCTAACTGGCCAGGAATCAAACCACGTGCACTCTTTGGACAGCTTCACAGTGCAGCGCTCAACCTGCTGCGCAACCAGGGAGGCCCAAGACTTTTTCATTTATGCATACAACAACTGGGATTTAGACCAGAGGTGCAGGGAGTGAGAGGATTCACCAGAGTGCAGAGCAGAACAGGCAGATCTACTGAATTACATTGCTAAAGGGAGCTGCAGGCGAGACAGGAGAGGTTTGCTGTGCCATTTGTGGGTTAGCTTTCTGGCCGGGATGGAACTCAGGCCTTGGGGGTGATAGTGCTAAGACTTAACCCCTAGGCCACTGGGGAGACCCCCTTAATTTTGGCATTTTTAACTGCTCTAAGTATTCACCAAACTACAAGGTAAATCACTCATTTCTACTAGAATGCATTCTATTTGCTATAAATTTTATTTTTATGTTAGTATTCAACCATGCCTTGTAGTACCCATTTGCATGAATAGTACTGTTTTGTGTTTATGTAGATTCCATTATTCAACTGAATAAAAGTGAGCTCATGGCATATAGGGTTTTTTATTATTAGAATAGGAAAAATTATATAGTAATTAATTTGTAAATAATTGTAATTTGTGCTTTAAAGTTTAGTTGTTGCAATTCTGGAGGATTTTTGAAAAGTTTGTTTTTTTCAAATAAAAGTTGCTGTTCTCTCTAAATGGTGCACATTTCAAGTGTATTTGCTAGGTTGGGGGAGTGGTTGATATATTCAAAATGACTATTTTTTTTTTTTTGTGGTTTAATAACTTTGACAGTCAGTGGTTGGTTCTTAACCACATTGGATTTTTGAATTTTTGAAAGTGGCGATAGGTACGTAGGTTAACCAAAGTATATACTGTGTTTGGTGAGAATCTTAATCCACATTTTGTTTTTTGGAATACTGCTTATGGAGATAGTATGGAATACTTATTCCTTTGACCCAGGCAGCTTTCTTGAGCTTGGTGTCACTACACATATCTGAAGCACCCATCTTTTTCATGGCAAATTTCCAGATCTGTTTGAGTACTCAGGGTGCACGCTTCTTGAGGCCTACTCCATGGATGCACTTGTGAAAGCTGATGGTGTGTTCTCTGATCACTACTTTGTTGATGACAGAATGGCTTTTCACTACTTTTTTTTTTTTTTTTTTTTTTTTTTTTTTTTGTGGGAACCATTCTGCTGATCCCAGATGGGAAAGCAGTATTTTAAAAATGTGTATGAACATGGAAGCAATAGTTAAGAATGTCCAGGAAGGGCATTTCAAAGTACAATTTTGGGAAAAAAAAATCATATTCCATCCAAAATGTTATACTAGGATTTAGTTTAAAATACCAATTTTTATTTGTACAAATGAAGTGATTTTCAAACCTTAGTGTTTTATTCTGTCTTTCTAATAAATATTGCACTGCATAGACACAAGGTTACTTATTTTAGTTTTTGTAATTAAAAGTTTGTTTTATATATTTATTCATTTTAATTTCCTTCTGTCGATTTCCTTAAACATTTTTTCTAAGATGGTGGGGTTACCTTAGGGATGGTACTTTTATGTGAAGCTGCTACATCTGACATGGATATTGGAAAACGAAAGAGTAAGTCATAATCGTATACTAAAATATAACAATTTGCCTTGAATACAGAGAAAAGAATATCCTCTTACTTTCTCTCTTATTTATAAGTACATTCTTGTACTTCTGTACTATTATAAAAATAATATATGCTAATTATAGAAAATGTGAGGGAAAATAGGAGCATGAAACATTTGGGGAGATAACTACCCCATTATTCTACCATTGAAAAACTAGTAATTTAAATATTGTAATATATTTATTCCACTTTTATAAAAAAATCTTTAAAACTATGCATAAAATTTTAAATCTTGTAACCCCCCCTTTTTTAACGAGTTAATAACTCACTAATACTTTCCTTTCCATAATTTATAATTTATTTCTGATTTTCTTATGTGTTTAGTGTTTCATATGTTCTTGTAATAAATACTTTAGTCACTGTCATGGTATATTAAGCTTTATCTTCATTTCATAGTAATTTCTTAAGGTAAATTCCTAGAAGTAGAATGACTATATAAACTAAGGCTGTCTAATTCTTTCCCCAACTGATAAAACTTCAATTCCTACTAGTCGTATTTAAGCATGCTTATTTTATTGTAACTTTATCAGCATATAGATAACCTCATGAAAAATGTGTGTGTGTGTGTTTACTAATCAGATAATGGGGAAATGTCAAATGATTTTACTTGGTTATTAGGTTATTGGTTAGGTTAAATATTTTCCTAAATATTTATTAGCCATTTTTGTTTTCCCTTCTGTAAGTTGTCTTTTTGTCTTTTGCTATTTATCTAGCAGTCTTTCTCATTTTCCTGTTGGTTTTCATGGATTTTTTTTTTAAAGATTTATCTATCTATGCATACAAGAGCTGGGGCACAGGCCAGAGATGAGGGGGGTGAGAGGATTCACCAGAGACAGAGTGGGGAACAGAATAGCCAGACCGACCAAAGTACACTGCTGAGGGGAGCAGTGGGCGAGCCAGGAGAGGCCTGCTGCTCCATGTGGGCTGCTCCCTGGCTGGCCGGGAATTGAACCCGCACTGCAGTGACCAGACTGCCCCATAGGTTGCGTCCCAACCCTTGCGCCACCAGGGATGCCCTTCATGGACTTTTT
>NW_023601543.1:42573154-42668579 GCF_014898055.3 Talpa occidentalis
GCAGGCTGGGGGCTGGCAGCCTCCCAGCCCCCAGCAGGTCTTCACTCTATGGGCTCTCTGGCCTTCTCTCGGTTTTCTGCTTGGCTTCTGTTCATTCTTGGCTTCTGCTGGTGTCCCGTGACGCCGCCTTAAAAGCACAGTCTTAGCCAGGTGGATCTCATCTACCTATGCCACACCCTATACCAGGTGCCGCCATCAGGCATGCATTCAGGACCGAAGATCCATCATCTATCCTGAGTGCGGGAGGGCAGAAAAGCCTGACATTTTTTCTTTACCCTACAGCAGGTAAGACAGAAGAGGTCTGCTGCGCCATGTGGGTCACCTCCTTGGCCAAGGATAAAACTCATACTGCAGTGGTTGGCGATAACTTAATAGTGTCGAGATTTAACCCCTCCACCACCAGGGAGGCCCAATGGAAAGGAACTTTAATACAATTAGCGTCAATACAGAAAAGGGAAAGAAAAAGTTTTCCAATCAAGCATCCAGTTACCCATTCCCTCATAGGTAAATGTTCAACAAAACAGGGTTGGCCCTAGCAGGGCCTCTGAGGCCCCGAAATCCTGCCACAAGTCAAAAACACCTTCTGGTGGGTATCCATATAAAAGGGTCAGAAATAGCTAGACAAGTCTGGAAGGAAAAGAGCAAAATCAAAATCGAGATCAATGCTGCCATTGTTAATCTCCCCATGGTCTCTCATCTGTTTCAACCAGTCCAAGACCAAAAACTTGAGCAAGTGCAACTTCTTCGCATGTCTCTTTGCTCCATGTGCCTCCTCCAGGTCACCTAGATCTCCATCCTTCTCCCTTCCCCAGTCTCCTCTCCAGCTTCTTCTGCCTGCTCAGCTCTACCCTTCCTTGGATGGGGCAGGGAACCTGGAAACTCCCCTTTTCCTGGGGACAACCCTGTTACAATATAACAACTTGATTTAAGTACATTCTACCCAATTTAAGAATGAAATCAACAATTGTAATAGTGTGTAATATTCTAGAAAGTCAAGGCCAATGATGCCTTAGATATACCGTTTACTCAGCTTTCATTTGCTCTACAAAGAAAACCTGCCCTAGAGAGGTGAAACTATTTCAAGGAAATTCCTAGTTTCCCATTTGGCTGCAAATTCCCTATGGATTAGTTTCACTTGGAGATGCAAATTACTCCCTGGAACATGGAAAGCCTAGTTTACCTTGATTGCCTCCTGACATCTAGATTGCTGAGAGAAGGGTCCTAATGAGAAACTTTTCCCCAGAGAGACTGATGCCAGCTACAGAAGGGAGGGGTTTTGATTGACTCCCTTAAATCTGTGAAAGTAAAATTTGAGTGGAAAGACAAAAAGGAGGCAGCAATAATAGCGCAGAGATTACTCTTAGAACTTTGTGTTTGCACATGCTTTTAACTCTGTTCTCAAATTTTCCTAGGAATAATTAGGGGAAAAATACCAATGACAATCATAAGAGGAATGCAAATCAAAACCACAAATAGGGCCTCCCTGGTGGCACAAGGGGTTAAGTCTCAGCACTATGATGCTGTAGGGTAAGGTAAAAAGTATCAGGCTTTTCTGCCCTCCCGCCATTAGGATGGATGACAGAATCCTGTGGTCCCGAATGCATGCCTAATGGCGGGCACCTGGAGTAGGTGTGGGCATATGTAGATGGTATTCACCTGGGCTAAGACTGGGCTTTTAAGGGCGGCGTCACAGGGATGCCAGCAGAAGCCAAGAACAAACAGAAGCAGGAGAGCAGAGAAGCAGACAGAACATGAGAGAAGGCCGGAGAGCCCAGATAGAGTGAAGACTTGCTGAGGGCTGGGAGGTCTGCCAGCCTCCTGGCTCCCTAGCACCCCTACCTGCCATGTGCCTGGTAAATCAAAATAAAAAACTGGCAAAATCCACTAGGACTCTGACTCCTCCTTTACCCGGTCTCCTGGATCAGAAAACCTGCACTGTGTCCTGCCCTGCCCCTACAGATGTCATCAGTAGCCACTGCAGCACTAGTGAGATCCCAGTCCAGGGAGCTAACACATGACACAGCAGATCTCTCCTTGTTCAAGGGCAGGGAGAGGGGCATCCTAGAGCCCCCAAATCTGCCTGTTCTAAATAGGTTCTGCCATCTGCCGCATCAACATAAAACATATAAGACTTTAATGGAAAGGAACTTGAATACAATTAGTAAACAATACAGAAAAGACAAAGAATATAGTTTCTAAATCAAGCACCCAAAGGCACCCACACCCTCATGGGTAAAAGTCCATCCAAACGGGATTGGCCTAGAGCAAGACCCAAAAGCCTGCCACAAGGCTAAAGCACCTTCTGGTGGTGACCCACAGAAAAGGATCAGAAACAACCAGACAAGTCTGGGAGGAAAAAAGCAAAAGCAAAATCAAGATCAACACTGCCATTGTTAACCTCCCCACAGGTCTCTCACCCACATCTGTTTCAACCAGTCCATGACTGTAATGCAACCAACCCTTTCCGGGTAGGTTTATTAATGGTTCTAGCAGCCACGTGCTCTTTGCTGTTGTTTGTAGTTGCTGTACTCCTCCGTACACTCCACTGCACTCCTCCACCCCTGACACCTCACCACCACCACACCACACTCTGCTGTGCCACCCTTATAAACCAGTCTCTTAGCCCAGGTGTACCCACCTATGCATGCCCACACCCTACTCCAGGTGCCCGCCATCAGGCATGCATTAGGACCATCTATCCTGATGGTGGGAGTGCAGAAAAGCCTGATACCTTTTACCTACCCTACAATGACCAAAAGGCAAGCACAGTTTCTTCACATGTCTCTCTGCTCCATGTGCCTCCTCCAGGTCTGGCTCTCCATCCTGCTTCCTTTCTTTGTCTCTTCTCCAGCTTCTTCTCCCTGTTCAGCTCCACCCTCCTTGGGGTGGGGCAGAGAACCTGGAACTACCCCTTTTCCTGAGCACCACCCTGATACATCCTGTCATGCTTGCTGCTCCCCTCAGCAGTGTATTTCAGTCAATCCATCTGTTCTGCTCCCCACGCTGTCTGGTGAATCCTCTCACCCTGCACCTCTGTCCTACACCCCAGCTCTTGTATGGGTAAATAAATAAATTTTAAAAAATAAAAATAAATAACATGGTAAATTTTATGTATATTTTCCCATGATTCAAAATTTTTAAAATTTAAAAATGCCTCAGCCCCAATCCTGTATCAGCATATTCTCAATGACAGTGTATTTTTTTTATTTTTTTAAGATTTATTTTATTTATTTAGGCTAAAAGAACAGGAATATAGGCTAGAGGTGCAGGGGAGTGAGAGGATTCACCAGAGACAGAGTAGGGAACAGAACAGGCAGATTGTCTGAAATATACTGCTGAGGGGAGCAGCGGGCGAGACAGGAGAGGTCTGCTGTGCCATGTGGGTCAGCTCCCTGGCCAGGGATCGAATTTGTGCTGCAGCGGCTGTTGATAACTTGATAGCACTGAGACTTTAACCCCTGCACCACCAGGAAGGCCCTGGCAGTGTATTTCATCATTTTACTGAAACTATGAGTACAGCTGGATAGAGTATGACTCATGGTGGAAATGTTGAAGCATGGTCTTGTTCTTTGGAGTGATGACATATGAACATTCAGATAAATCCTGCCTGCAGAATCAGTGATGATTAGTATAATCGAATGAGTGCTTTATAAATGAGGACTTGCAGCTAGAGAAAACTCACAAGGATATGTTGGCTCCACACAGTGTCCACATTCAAAAATGATGCATTTGGGGCCTCCCCGGTGGCGCAGCGGTTGAGCCCTGGGTTGCGAAGCTGCCCGAGGCCTCTGCGGCGCCGGTTCGATCCCCAGCTGCTCCCCGGCCACTGGAGGAGGGTCCCACATGGCGCGCAGACCTCTCCTGCCGCCCGCTGCTCCCCTCAGCAGTGTACTTTGGTCCTTCTGCCTGCTCTGCTCCCTGCTCTGGCTCTGGTGAATTCTCTCACCCTCCCGCGCTTCTGACTGTACCCAGTGCATGTATAAACACAAACAAACAAAAAAACAAACAAACAAACAAATAAATAAAACATGCCTCTATAAAAAAAATGATGCATTTGGTTTGGACCTTCCAGTCTATAATGCCTGGCCACATGGCTCTGTGACCAGTGTTTTGCAACCACCACAGACCTAGTAGGTTCACAGTTTCAGCAATTTGAAGGAGAATTTGGGAGCCCTTGGCTCCAGGGGAAACAAGCCAGCAGGGAGGCAGCAACTTCAGCCCCCTGTGAATCTCTTTGCGCTCCTTTCTCTGGGCTTTCTCTGGCCTTCTCTCATGGTCTCTGCCTCTCCTAGCCATTGCTGGTCCTCTTGTAGACATTCCACTGTAGCCATCTCTGAGTGTTGCCACCCTTATAGCCCTGACCTTTGGCTCAGATGTGCACAGTTGTACACTTGCACACACCCATGCTCAAGGCCACATGTGATAGCCACAGAGGCCAATGGTGTAAAATCCTGACCAACTTCATTTACCCTACATCAGCATTTGCAGCTAGAGAAGGTCAAGTCTGAATTATTTTATGATCTTCAAATAATAAAATATTTTCTCTCCCTGCAAATACAATTCAAACATAATTTATGGCAATCTTTCCTGACTTTCCATTTAGAGTTCTATGCCCTTCACCTCCTTTGGTACGTGCTAATCTCTGTTATTCTGTCTTGTAATTGTCCTGTTCCTCCCCTAAATTATAAGTTCTTTGGGAACAGTGTATTGTCTTGCTCATCTTTGTATATTCTTTTTCTAAAATGCCTAAATAGCACATGATAAGTAAATTTTCACATTATAAAGAATAAAAAGAATGGTCTTTTGCTTGCTGTCTTATAATGGAAACAAATGCACTCCATTATGCTATTGGAAAAAATGTTTTAAATTGTGGGTGTGTTGAATGCTTTGATCACTTTCTTGGGGATAGAGGTGAATGGGAAGGAAGAGGCCATTGTGACAGAAATTGAAGGTTAAAGGATTAGTTCACAAGATAGATTTCAGTACTGGAATGCCAAAATATTCTTTTCTTTTATATCCAAAAGGGCTGGTTTATTATAAAAAGGGAGAGAAGAGTAAAGGACACTTGCACAGGCACAAGTGGGAAGAAAGAGCTGCCCCCGAAAGGGATGGGTTTGTGAAAGAGTGGCCTGAATAGTTACAGGTGGGCAGTCTTGGCAGCAGAGCTACCTTTGCTGCTTTGGAGGGTTGGTGAAGAGAAACACCAGCAGTTACAGGTAGGCAGGAGAGCTGCTGCCAGAAATGCCAAAATATTCTTTTCAATATTGTATCATTTCAGCACTTAAAATAAAAAATCTTGGGCCTCCCCTGGTGGTACAGGCAGTTAAGCACCGTGCTGTGAAGCTGTCCGCAGCCTCTGCAGCACTGGTTTGATCCCGGCCGGCCGGAGAGGGTCCCACATGGCACGGCAGACCTCTCCTGTCTCGCCCGCTGCTCCCCTCAGAGGTGTATTTCGGTCGATCTGCTTGTTCTGTTCCCCTCTCTGTCTCTCGTGAATCCTCTCACCCTCCCGCGCATCTGGCCTATACCCCGGTTCTTGTATAAATAAATAAATCTTTAAAAATAAATAAATAAATAAACTTGGGGCCTGTTGGTGCAAGGGGTTAAGCATCAGTACTATGAAGCAACCTGCAGCTACTGCAGCACACACGAGTTCTATCCCCAGCCACAGAGGTGACCCACATGGCGCCAGAGGTGCCACGGCCTCTGCAGCTCAAGTTTGATGCCCAGCCAGCCAGGGAGCTACCCACATGGCGCAGCAGAACTCTCCTGTCTCCCCACTGCTCCCTTCAGCAGTGTATTTCAGTCTGCCTGTTCTGCTCCCCACTCTGTCTCTGGTGAATCCTCTCACCTCCTGTACCTCTGGCCTACACCCCATTTTTAAAATGAGACACTTTGGAAGAATTTTAAAACAAAGAGGGCCCCAATGTATCTCATGTTAATCACCAACCAAAGTTATTAGTAACTGTGAACATCATTTTTAAAAAGATTTTTTTATTTATTTATACAAGAGCTGGGGAATAGGCCAGAGTCACGGGAGGGTGAGAGAATTCACCAGAGACAGAGCGGGGAGCAGAACAGGCAGATCTACTGAAATACACTGCTGAGGGGAGCAGCGGGCGAGACAGAAGAGGTCTGTGGTGTCATGTGGGTATCTCCCTGGCCGGCTGGGAATCAAACCCGTGTTGCAGAGGTTGCGGAAAGCTTCCCAGCACTGCGCTCAACCCCCTGTGCCACCAGGAAGGCCCAGTAACTGTGAATATCTTTAGTTTATTAGTCCTTTGTGTTTTCCCATGGTAACAAATTGGGCCTCTAATTCCAAATGTTTCCCATGGAGCCTTAGAACTGAGATGGAAAAACCTTAGGGAAACGGAAAGAGAGGATAGTAGTAAGATATAGGAGAAATGGAAATAAAGTGAGGCAGAATTCCAGGACTCCTAAAAAAATCAATTATAGGTTCCCCCCACTATTTAAAAGTAGTGTGTTTCTGTTGAGTATAATTTGCTATGTTGTTTTGGGACCTGGAAATATTATCAATAATTTATATGGAAAAATTTTTGAGTATTTCCAAACCCCAAAAATACCCTAGAAAATTATACTACATAGGAGCCTACTGCCTCTAGGTAGTGTGGAAAACCTGTACTCTCCCTCCATAGTTAAATTTCATCCTCTTTTGGGCCTCCCTGGTGGCGCAAGGGATAAAGATACAACCTATGAAGCTATCCGTAGCTACTGCAGCACGAGCTCAATCCCCAGCTGGCCAGGAAGCATACAAGAACTGGGGTACAGGCCAGAAGTGTGTGGGGAGTGAGAGGATTCACCAAAGACAGATTGGGGAGCAGAAAAGGTAGATTAACTGAAATACACTGCTGAGGGGAGCAGCGGACGAGTCAGGAGAGGTTTGCTGTGCCATGTAGGTAGCTCCCTGGCCAGCTGGAGATTGAAGTCATGCTGCAGAGACTGCAGATTGCTTCATAGTGCAGTGCTTAACCCCTTGCGCCACCAGGGAGGCTGTAGGGGCAGGAAGACCACAGAGCAGGTAAAGGAGGAGTGGAGGAGTGAGAGTTCTAGAGCCCTCAGTGGCTTTTGCAGGTCTTTTATTTAGATTTACCAGGCATATGGCAGGCAGGGGTGCTGGGGAGCCGGGAGGCTGGCAGTCCTCCCAGCCCCCAGCAAATCCTCACTCTATCTGGGCTCTCTGGCGTTCTCTCTGCTTCTCCGCTCTCGGCTTCTGCTGCTGCTGGCATCCCCGTGACGCCGCCCTTAAAAGGCCAGTCTCTCAGCCCAGGTGTACCCACTTCAGGTGCCCACCATCAGGCATGCATTCAGGACTACATGGTTCCCCCATCTATTCTAATGGCGGGAGGGCAGAAAACCCTGATACCTTTTACCTACCCGACAGAGGCCCAATAAATAAATCTTTAAAAAAAAAATTTCTTGGGCCTCCCTCGTGGCACAGGCAGATGAGCTCAGCACTGTGAAGCTGTCCACAGCCTCTGCAGTGCCGGTTCGATCCCCGCTGGCCTCGGAGCAACCCACATGGTGAACAGACCTCTCCTGTCTCGCCTGCTGCTCCCCTCAGCAGTGTATTTCATCAGTCTGCCTGTTCTGTTCCCCACTCTGTCTCTGGTGAATCCTCTCAGCCTCCTGTGCATCTGGCCTGTACCCTGGCTCTTGTATAAATAAAATAAATCTTAAAAAATAAATAAAAATTTCTTCCTCTTTCCCTCCTGTTTCCCCATTGATAGTCACATTCATTCTCACAAGGTCTGATACCTCTTCACCACCTTTAATCAATATTTTCTTTCTCAATTATTCTATTTGGAAATATTCAAGCCAAAAGTACAAAGAATCTTTACTCTTAGCTCATGCCCCTCTGTAGTGGCATGAAGGCACAGAGATGGTTCTCCATGATTTGAGCAGATGGGTAAAGGAGTCCTGCAGCCCTCGGTGACTTTTCAGGCTTTTATTGGGCTTTCACATGTAGTGCAATAGCCAGGTATATGCCAGGCAGGGGTGATGGGGTGGGGTCAGGAGTCTGGCAGGCCTCCGAACCCCTAGGAAATCTTCACTCTTCCTGGGCTTTCTGGCATTCTCTCACGGTCTCTGCCTCTCTGCCGGTTCTGCTCCTCTTTCATTCTCCTTTCTCTGCTCTCTTCTGCTGGTTCCGTTCCATGACACCACCTTTAAAGGCCCAGTCTCAGCCCAGGTGTACCCACTTATATATGCCCACACCCCACTCCAGGCAACTGCCATCAGGCGTGCATTTAGGACCGCAGTGATCCATCATTAATGCTAATGGCGGGAGGGCAGAAAAACCTGATAATTACTTACCCTACACCCTCTTTCAGGTATAACAACATCTGAGGACAACATATAGATGAGTATGACAATTTTATCTTGGATATTTATAGAACACCAATGTTCTGGTAATATGCTAATTAATACTAAAATACAGCATTACCATTTTATGATGGCATCATACATATTAGGTTCAAGTCCAAACAGCTTTATTGGAAGAAAGGAAGATGGAATTCCCTGATAATGATTATCTAGCTAGTTTTGACAAAGATTAATTCAAATTCATGAAGCATGAGGAATAAATGTAAAAAGTGTGCACAACAAATGCTGAAATCTACAGAACATTGTTGAAATAAATCAAAGAACGCCTAAATCAATTAAAAGATATACTGTGTGCATAGCGAATTGTAAATGAAAAATTATCAGTATCTTCCACCCTCTCACCATTAGTATTGATGATAGACATCTGTGTTTTTTTTGTGTTTTTTTTTTTTAAATAGAGGCATGTTTATTTATTTGTTTGTTTGTTTGTTTTTTGTTTATACATGCACTGGGTACAGTCAGAAGCGCGGGAGGGTGAGAGAATTCACCAGAGCCAGAGGGGGAAGCAGAGCAGGCAGAAGGACCGAAGTACACTGCTGAGGGGAGCAGCGGGCGGCAGGAGAGGTCTGCGCGCCATGTGGGAACCTCCTCCGGTGGCCGGGGAGCAGCTGGGGATCGAACCGGCACCGCAGAGGCCAAGGGCAGCTTCGCAACCCAGCGCTCAACCGCTGCGCCACCGGGGAGGCCCGACACCTGTGTTTTTACACGGTGCCCCTATGGCGGACCCCTGGAGTAGGGTGTGGGCATGCATAGGTGGGCACACCTCGGCTGAGACTGGGCTTATAAGGGCAGCGTCACGGGGACACCAGCAGAGAATGAGAAGAGCGACAGAATGAGGGTAGCAGAACAAGAGCAGCAAACGAGAAGCTGAGACTAGGAGAGAATGCCAGGGAGCCCAGAAAGAGTGAAGACTCGCCGTAGGCTGGGTGGCCTGCCAGCCTCCTGGCCCCCCTGCACCCCTGCCTACCATGTACCTGGTAAATCCTAATAAAAACTGAAATAGCCACCAGGGCAGAACTCTCCTCCCTCACCCATCTGCTCGAATCATAGAGATCCTGCTCTGTGCCCATCCTGCTGCTACACATGGAAATATGGACCAAAAATAACAAAGACAGAAAATGTCAGAGTTCAGAGGGTTCATCCCTCCACAGAAACATGGCAAAATGTGCAAAAACTGTTAGAATCAACTTTGTTGGAACTCTGGAAAGCAAAGTATTTGTTCTTTTTTGTTTCCCATTGGCAGGCACTGGAGGAAGATGAAACTTTAAGTTGAGCCAGGTCAGAAAAACCTCCCCAATAAAGATTTCAGGTGGGTCTCACACACAGAACAGAAGCAGAGCTGCTCTAGTTAAAAGGATGGGGCCTGTAGTGCCAGCAAGGCGCAGAGCAGGTTCTCTATGATTCAGGCAAATGGGTAGAGTCCTGGAGTCCTCAGTGTTTTTTTTCAGGCTTTTAATCTTTCTACATCTTTTGTAGTGAGGTAACCAGGTGGAGGGCTGGCAGGGGGGCCTAGGGGCAGGGAGGCTGGCAGATCTCCTAGCCCCCCAGTGAATCTTTCTTTCTGGGCTCTCTGGCATTCTCTCATGGTATTGTAACAGGGTAGTCCCCAGAAAAGGGAGAGGTTCCAGATTTCCTGCCCCACTCAAAAAAAGGGTGGAGATGAGCAGGGAGAGAAGCTGCAGAGGAGACTGAGAAGGAAGGAAGCAGGATAGAGAGCCAGAAGGCGACCTGGAGGAGGCACATGGAGCTGAGAGACACGTGATGAAATTGCACTTGTCTTTTGGTCGTGGACTGGTTGAAACAGATGTGGATGAGAGACCCATGGCGAGGATAACAATGGCAGTTTTTGTCTTTATTTTGCTCTTTTCCTCCCAGGCTTGTCTGGTTGTTTCTGATCCTTTTCTGTGGGTCCCCACTGGAAGATGATTTAGACTTGCCGCAGGCTTTGGGGCCTTGTTCTAGGCCAATCCTGCTTGGGTGGACTTTTGGTGCTTGATTTAGAAACTATATTCTTTTTCTTTTCTGTATTGTTTACTAATTGTATTAAAGTTCCTTTCCATTAAAGTCTTATATGTTTTGTGTTGATACAGTGGATGGCAGAAACTATTTAGAGCAGGCAGGTTTGTGGGGTCTAGGGTGCCCCTCTCCCTGCCCTGTAACAGCTGCCTCCACCCCCCCACCTCAGTCCTCTAGAGATGTCCCTTATAGGATCAGTCTCTCAGTTCAGGTGTGCCCACTTACACATGCCCACACCATGCTCCAGGTGCTGCCATCAGGCATGTGTACAAGACCACAGGTGTCGGGCCTCCCCTGTGACGCAGCAGTTGAGCGCTGGGTTGCGAAGCTGCCCATGGCCTCTGCAGTGCTGGTTCGATCCCCAGCTGCTCCCCGGCCACTGGAGGAGGGTTCCACATGGCACGCAGACCTCTACTGCTGCCAGCTGCTCCCCTCAGCAATGTACTTCGGTCCTTCTGCCTACTCTGCTCCCCGTTCTGGCTCTGGTGAATTATTTCGCCCTCCCGCGCTTCTGACTGTACCCAGTGCTTGTATAAACAAATAAATAAATCGTAAAAAAAAAAAAAAACCAAAAACAAGACCACAGGTGTCAATCATTGATGCTTATGGAAGGGGGGTGAAAAAACCCGGTAACTTCCATTTACCCTACGGCGCCCAAGTCCACTTGCTCAGCCTTTACCTCATCAGGAAACTCAAGAGAAAAAGAAGACCCTTGAGTAGTAACCTGTCAGTCTCCAACACTGGGCTCCTTCTTTACATGGTTTTCCTCCTTGGACACAAGCTCTTTCTAGGATGCTCAGAGCTGGTTCACTCTAATTGCCATTTTCCCACTACAGTAATAGCTTACACTATTAAGCAGTTATTAATTCCAGGCACACTTCTAAGTGCTTACATCTTCACAGAAATCCCTGTAGCTCTATTCTCATTTTATGAACGTTGAAACAATACAGAGATGTCAAATGACTTAGGCAAAGGTTATACAGCTAGTATTTGGCACAGCTCAATTTTTTTTTCCCATAGAAGAACTAGGGTGTAGGCCAGAGGTGAGGGGGGTGAGGGGATTCACCAGAGACAGGGTGGGGAGGACAACAGGCAGATTTACTGAAATACACTGCTAAGGAGAGCAGCGGTTGAGAGAAAAGAGGTCTGCTGTGCCATATGTGGGTTACCTCCCTGGCCAGGATTGAATCAGGCCTTAGTGGTGGCAGCACTGAGACCCAACCCTGAGGTCACCAGGGAGGCCCACAACTGAATTTTTTATTTTTTTAAAGATTTATACATACAAGAACTGTGGTACAGGCCAGAGGAGCAGGGGGGTGAGAGGATTCACCAGAGACAGAGTGGGGAGCAGAACAGGCAGATCTATCAAAATACACTGCTGAGGGGAGCTGCGGGTGAGGCAGGAGAGGTCTGCTGCGCCATGAGTATAGCTCCCTGGCCAGCCAGGATCGAACTCGTGCTGCAGTGGCTGTGGATGGCTGCATAGTGCTGTATTTAACTCCTTGCGCCACCAGGGAGGCCCCCACAGCTGATTTTTTAATGATAATTCAGACCTATGTTGTAAAGGTACTGTAGAGGCAGGAAGCGACAGAGCAGAATCTCTAAGACCCATTGCAAACGGGTGAAGGAGGAGTCCTGGAGCCCTTGGTTACTTTTGCAGGCTTTTATTGGGATTTACCAGGTACACGGCAGGCAGGGGTGCCGGGGGGGCCAGGAGGCCAGCAGGCCACCCAGCCCCAGACGAGTCTTCACTCTTTCTGGGCTCTCTGGCCTTCTCTCTTGGCCTCTGCTTCTCTCCCTTGTTCTGCTCTCTGTTCTCTCTTGTTCTTCTCTCCCTGTTCTGTTCTCTGCTGGCATCCCCATGATGCCGCCATTATAAGCCCAGTCTCTCAGTCCGGGTGAACCCATCCATGTATGCCCACACCCCACTCCAGGTGCCCACCATCAGGCATGCATTCAGGACCTCAGGGATCCATCATCAATCCTAATAGTAGGAGGGCAGAAAAGCCTGATAACCATTTACCCTACATCCATCCTGCCACTACAATTGGCATAAGTTGGCAGAATGATTCGAAGCAGATGGGTGTGGAACCCTCTGAAGACCTCAGGAGGGACTGGGGAGTAGCAGACCAAGAGCCTGTGACAATGCTGGAGGCACCATGGCAGCTGTAGGGTAAGGTAAAAAGTATCAGGCTTTTCTGCCCTCCCACCGTTAGCATTAATAATGGATCCTTGCGGTCCTGATGCGTGCCTGATGGCGGGCACCTGGAATAGGGTGTGGTCATGCGTAAATAGGTACACCTGGGCTAAGAGACAGAGTTTATAAGGGCGGTCATGGGGATGCTAGAAGCAGAAGTAGAACCACAAGCAGAAGGGGAGCAGAGACTACCAGAGAATGCCGGAGAGCCCAGAAAGAGTGAGGACTTGCTGGGGGCTGGGAGTCCTGCCAGCCTCTCGGCCCCCCAGCACCCCTGCCTGTCGTGTGCCTGGTAAATCCCAATAAAAGCCTGAAAAGCCACCAAGGGCTCCAGGACTTTACTCAGTCTGCTGGAATCATAGAAAACCTGCACTGTGCCCATTCCTGCCGCTACAGCAACACAGGAAGTGGACAAGATCTGGGAGCTGCGGGTCGAGACCTTAACTGGAGGAGACAGCCTATGAGGACCAACCCACAACCCCTGAGCAATAGAATTGTTGGGGAAGAAAGGACCAGGATTCGGAGCTCGCCCAGTGTTGATGCAGGGAAAAAAAAAAAAAAATGGATGGACTTTGACAATCTCGCCAGAAGGCAGAGGACCTTGGCAGGTTGATATGTTTTTGGGACCCTGGGGGTGGATGGTATTGTTTGTAAACCCCAGGAGATAAAAAATCAAGGCATGGCCAGTGGGTCTTGGTAGAAGAACCCACAATTGGCTGAGGGAGGAAGCCCTCACCGAGTTCTCTGCAGCCAGGTAGAGAAAAAGCTGATATAGAAAGGCAAAAACTGATGCTGAGATTGGGAAGCCCTGAGAGGCTATTAAGTGGCTTAAATATATTGAAGAAGGCCAGTGAGGCTCTTAAAATCACCTGTGGGTAATGCTCTGTTCATTGTTGAGTGAGGGTGAGGAGCTGAGGAACCTGTCCTTGGGGCACAGGGGGGAGGGGGGAGGAACGTGTCTTGTGGTGGAGCCCACAGCCGAAGAGGGGACCCAAGAGAGGCCACATGTGGAGCTTGTATCCACGGATCCCCGACCCATGTGCTTGTGCAATGGGCCTGAGTGCAGGAGTCTGCGTGTGTAAGGGCAGGACAGGACACTGTGCAGGTTCTCTGATCCCATGCAGACCGGGTAAAGGAGGAGTCAGAGTCCTCAGTAGTTTTGCAGGTTTTTTATTTGGGGTTCACCAGGCATATGGCAGGCAGGGGTGCTGGCTGGGGGGCTGGCAGGCTGGCAGGCCTCCCAGCCCCCAGCAAGTCTTCACTCTATCTGGGCTCTCTGGCGTTCTCTGCTTCTGCGTCGGCTTCTCCTTCAGGTTCTGCTGCTGCTGGCTGGGGCTGCTCGCGTCCCCCCGTGACGCCGCCCTTAAAAAGCACAGTCTTAGCTCAGCTGAATCCCATCTACCTATGCCCACACCCTATTCCAGGTGCCCGCCATCAGGCATGCATTCAGGACAAGGATTCATCATCTATCCTGATGGCGGAAGGGCAGAAAAGCCTGACATTTTCTTTACCCTACAGCGTGTCACATTGGTGACTAGGAAAGCCCAGTGTTGTCGTGATCTCGGACAGAAAACCTGAGGGTTAGGTGACCACCCCCAAAGACAGAATCGCCAGTCCAAGAGTGAGTGCATCCTGGGGGTAGATGCGGTGTGTGGCTTGCAGCTGAGACCACAGCTGGAGAAGGTCAGGAAGCCTGACAGCTCCTGGGGTGTGACAGCAGATGCCTGAGTAGTTCCCCCTTGTATGAGCAGTGCCTTCCACAGCAGAAGTGGTGGATCATCTGCTGGTGCCAATAATCTTGTCTTTTGCCACTAGGTTGGTGCCCTGCCTGGACTTATATGTGTTCTGTTGTATTTTGTTATGTTTAATGTTTACTTTTGTGGGCCATGGCTGCAGTATTATGGAAATTTGTATATAAATTGTATATTTAGACTATATGGCAGAAAACCCTACGGGGGGTGCATTGTAGGGTAAATGGTTATCAGGCTTTTCTGCCCTCCCGCCATTAGGATTCATGGATTCCTGTGGTCCTGAATACATGCCTGATGGGAGGCACCTGGAGTGGGGTGTGGGCATACGTAGGTGGGTGCATGTAAGGGCAGGACTGGACACAGTGCAGGTTTTCTGATCCCATGCAGACCGGGTAAAGGAGAAGTCAGAGTCCTCAGTAGTTTTGCAGGTTTTTATTTGGGGTTCACCAGGCATATGGCAGGCAGGGTGCTGGCTGGGGGCTGGCAGGCCTCCCAGCCCCCAGCAAGTCTTCACTCTATCTGAGCTCTCTGGAGTTCGTTCTGCTGTTTCTAGGCTTCTCTTTCGGCTTCGGCTGCTGCTGGCGTCCCCGTGACGCCGCCCTTAAAAGCACAGTCTCAGCTCAGCTGAATCCCATCTACCTATGCCCACACCCCACTCCAGGTGCCCGCCATCAGGCATGCATTCAGGACAAGGATCCATCATCAATCCTGATGGCGGAAGGGTAGAAAAGCCTGATATTTCCTTTACCCTACAGTACACCTGGGCTGAGAGACTGGGCTTATAAGGGCAGCGTCATGGGGATGCCAGCAGAGCGAAAGAGAAGCCAGAGTAGCAAAAGAGAACACTGGAGCGCCCAGGAAGAGGGAAGACTCGCTCGGGGCTGGGAGGCTGACCCGTTGTAGACCGGTGAAGGAGAAGTCCTGGAGCACTCAGTGGCTTTTTCAGGCTTTTCTTGGGATTTATCAGGTACACGGCAGGCAGGGGGACGGGGATGCTGGTAGGCCACCCAGCTCCCAGCGAGTCTTCACTCTTTCTGGGCTCTCCGTTGTTCTCTCTTGGCCTTTGCTTCTCTCGCTTGTTCTGCTCTCTCCTGGCATCCCCGTGATGCTGCCATTTTAAGCCCAGTCTCTCAGCCCAGGTGTACCTACCTACATACGCCCACACCCCACTCCAGGTGCCCGCCATCTGGCATGCATTCAGAACCACAGGGTTCCATCCTCAATCCTAATGGCAAGAGTGCAGAAAAGCCTGATACTTACCCTACAGTACAAAAGCCAATCAACACTCTTTTGTATACATCTTTTATTAAGTTTACATATACTTTCATTCATGCACTTATTTCCCCCCCACCACTATCTCTTACATTTCCTGATTCCTTTCTCTTCTCCCGCCTTCTTAACCTCAGAGCCCTCGCAGTGCTTATTGATGTCCCATGGGTTTTCTTATTTTTAAAGATTTAGGGCCTCCATGTTGGCGCAAGGGGTTAAGTCACAGCACTATGAGTCTATGGGCAGCCACTGCAGTACTGCAAGAGTTTGATCCCTGGCCGGCTAGGGAGCTAACCCACATGGCCTAGCAGACCTCTGCTCTCTTCGCCCCCTGCTCCCCTCAGCAGTGTATTGTGGTGGATCTGCCTTTTCTGTTCCCCATTCTAAGGTGAGTCCTCTCACCCCCTGCACCTCTGGCCTGGACCCCAGTTCTTGCATGCATAAATAAATACTAAAAGAAAAAAATAGTTTGAATAAAATGGGCATTAGTTCTTTAAAGTTCTGATTAATTTGTGAAGTCCTTTGTCTCTGGGCTTTACTTTTTTTTAAAGATTATTTATGCGTACATGAACTGAGGTACAGGTCAGAGGTGCAGGGGATGAGAAGATTCACCAGACATAGTGGGGAACAGAACAGGGAGATTGACTGAAATACACTGCTGATTGGAGCAGCGAGTGAAACAGGAGAGGTCTGCTGTGCCATGTAGGTCAGCTCCCTGGCTGGGGATCTAACTCGTGCTGTAGTGACTGCTTCATAGTGCTGAGATTAAACCCTTGAGCCACCAAGGAGGCCCCCGCTCATTTTTAAATTAGTGCCATGTGTGAGTTAGCTCAATGACCAGTGATTAAGCTTAGGCCATAGTGGTGACAGAGCTGAGACTTAACCCCTAAGCCACCAGGGAGGCTCTATAGCTGAGTAGTATTCTATTGTATAGATATACCACACCTTCCTAATCCATTCATCTGTCTTTGGGTACTTAGGTTGTTTCTGCAGTTTGGCTTTTGTGTACAGTGTAGCAATAAACATAAGTGTGCATAGATCCCTTCAAATTAGTGATTTTGCATTCTTTGGATAGTTACCTAGAAGTGGATTTACTGTATCATATGGTAGATATATTTCCAATATTTTGTGAAACCTCCATACTGTTTTCCATAGAGGCTGAACTCGTCTACATGCCCACTAGTAGCAACCACTGATCATTTTTTGTCTCCATGATTTTGCCTTTTCCAGGAATGTCATTAGTTGGAATCACAGAATGTGTTTTCTTCAGATTTTTTTTCACCTTGTCATATGCATTGAAGATTCTTTCATGTTTTTACATGGCTTGATATGTAATTTATTTTAGGACTGAATAATATTCCATAGCCTGAATTTATCCCAGTTTATTCATTTACCAACTGAAATGAATCTTGGTTGCATCCAGGTTTTAACAATTACGAATAAATTTTGTATGAAAATCTGTGCATGTTTGTGGGATATGTCTTCAATTTATTCACTCATTTCTTCAATTGTAGGATCATATGGTCAAAGTATGTTTTATAAGAAAACTTCTAAAGTTTTGTATTCCTGCTGACAATGAATGTGAGTTCCTGTTGCCCCATGCCATCATCCTTGTTGTTAGTTTTAGATTTTGGCCATTCTCCTAAGTGTGTAGGGGTATTTTATTGTTTTAATTTACAATTCCCTAATGACATAATTTTTCATAACCTTATTTGCCATCAGCATACCTTCTTTGATGAGGTGTGTGTTCAAGTCTATTCATTTTTAAAATTGGATCTTGGGCCTCCCTGATGGCACAAGGGGTTAAGTCTCAGTACTATGAAGCAATCCGCAGTCAGTGCAGCAGCAGGAGTTTGATCCCCAGTCAGGGAGCTGACCCACATGGTGCAGCAGACCTCTCCTGCTTCACCTGCTGCTCTCAGCAGTGTATTTCAGTCAGTCTGACTGTTCTGCTCCCCACTCTGTCTCTGGTGAATCTTCTTACCCTCCTGCACCTTTGGCCTATACCCCAGCTCTTGTATGCATAAATATTTTTTTTCATGCAGTGTTTTAGAAGTTTGTGGTAGATTAAGCCATCAATAAAAAAGAAGTCTAGAAAAAAAGATGTAAAGAATCTGGTCATAACAATCTCATGAATCTAATACCTTTAATAATAAAGACTAATGCTTATCTAGTATTTTTTTTGTTTTCTGTTTTTTTTTAATTTTATTTTTAAAATATTTTTCTTTTTTATTTTTTTATATCCTTGTTCATTTTTAAACAGTATTTGCTTCTCCCCACCCCCTCAGGTCTAATCCCCATAGAGTTTCCTTCACCAATACACCCATATACCATCACCTCAGTCCCCTGTACTCCTCCCTCCCTCCCTCTGATCCCTCTCCCACCTCCTCCCCTGCAGTATGTCTCTGATTTATAATTGTCTTTTTGCTTTGCTGTGTTTTGTACTGTTATTTTTTTACACTTATGTCTTATTTGGTTCCCCTATATTCCTGTTATAAGTGAAACCATCCAATATTTTTTTTTTCCTTCTGGCTTATTTCACTGAGCATAATTCCTTCTTGCTCCATCCATGTTGCTGCAAATGGCATGATTTTATCTTTTTTGATTGCTAAATAATATTCCACCATGTATATATACCACATCTTCTTGATCCAGTCATCTATTTTTGGGCATTTGGGTTGTTTCCAGGTTTTACCTATTGTAAATAGTGCTGCGATAAACATAGGTGTACAGGTGTTTTGAATCAATGTTTTTGTGTCCTTTGGCTAGATCCCTATTAGTGCAATTGCCGGGTCATATGGCAGCTCCATTTTTAGTAGTCTGAGGAACCCCCAGACAGCTTTTCATAGTGGTTGGACCAGTTTGCACTCCCACCAGCAATATAGGAGAGTTCCTTTTTCACCACATCCTCGCCAACATTTGTTGTTGCTAGTTTTTTTGATATGTGCCATTCTTACTGATGTAAGGTGGTATCTCAGTGTGGTTTTGATTTGCATTTCCCTGATGATAAGGGATATTGAACATTTTTTCATATGCCTGCTGGCCATTTGCATTTCCTCTTCTGAGAAATGTCTTTTGAGTTCTTCTGCCCATTTCTTGACTGGATTGTTTAATTTGTTTTTGTTGAGTTGTGTGAGTTCTTTGCATATCTTTGTGATCAGTCCCTTATAAGTTGAATGGAATGAGAAGATTTTTTTCCCAATCAGTGGGGTGTCTCTCTGCTTTGGTTAATGTCTCCTTTGCTGTACAGAAGGTTTTCAGTTTGATGTAATACCAGGTGTTTATTTTTTCCTTGACTATCTTTGCTTTGGGTGATGAGTCTTTAAAGATGTTATTGCAATGTATGTCTTATAGTGTTTTACCTATATTTTCTTCTATATATTTTATGGTTTCAGGTCTTATGTCCAGTCCTCTTGTCCATTTTGAGTTTATTTTTGTGCACAAAATTTTGAGTCCATTTTGAGTTTATTTTTGCATGTGGTGGTCCAGTTTTCCCTGCACCATTTATTGAACAAACTGTGTTCCATTGCATGTTCTTTGCTCCTTTGTCAAAGATCAGTTGTACATATAAGTGTGGTTTTATTCCTGGGCTCTCTATTTGGTTCCATTGGTCTGTGTGTCTGTTTTTGTTCCAATACCTAACTGTTTTAATTATTACAGCTTTGTAGTATAGCTTGACGTTTGATACCTCTTTTCTCCTTTGTTTTTATCAGTAGGGCTTTGGCTATTCATGTTTTTTTTTTGTGGTTCCATATGAATTTCATCAGTATTTGTTCTATTTCTTTGAAGAATGTCATTGAGATTTTTATTGGAATAGCATTAAATCTGTTTGTGCTTTTGGTAGGATGGACATTTTAAAAATGTTAATTCTTCCAATCCATGAGCAGGGGATGTCTCTCCATTTCTTTGTGTCTTCTAATAAATAAATAAGTCTTAGAAAAATAAAATTGGATCTTTGTTTTGCTACTGAGTTGCAAGAGTTCTTTGTATAATTTGGCTATCAGTCCTTTGTCGGATATGTTTTGCAAGCATTTTCTCCTAGTCTGTGCCTTAAGTTCACTCTCAAAAGTGTCTTTTGCAGAGCAGAAGTTTTTAACTATAAGAAAGTCCAAGTTATCATTTTTTCTTTCATAGATTATGCTTTTTGTGTTGTATCTAAGAAGTCATTGCCAAACCCAAGGTGAACTAGGTTTTCTCCTACTTTATCTTATAGAAGTTTTATAGTTTTGTGCTTTAAATTTTTATCTGTAGTATATTTTGAGTCAACTTTTGTGTACGGTGTAATGTCTGAGTCTAGATTCATTTTCTTTGCATGTGGATGTCTAGCTTTCCAGCACCATTTGTTGAAGAGACTGTCCTTTTTCCCCCATTGAATAACCTTTTCTCCTTTGTCAGAGATCAGTTGATTCTATTTGTGTGGGATTATTTCTGTGCACTCAGTTCTGCTCCAGAATTGACCCTCCAGTGATAGACCATTTGTGTATTACATCACCAGCATCATATTGTGTTAATTTTAAAATTACATTCATTTTTGAATAGGAAATACACTGACACTGTGCAAAATATAAAAGGTTCAGAATATATAGTGAAATATAATCCTGTCCTAATCCCCAAGATACCAGATTACATTCCCAAGGCAAACCCTTTTATCAAGTGTAATTTTTAATTGTTTTTTTTAAGATTTATTTATTTATACAAGCACTGGGTACAGTCAGAAGCATGGGAGGGTGAGAGAATTCACCAGAGCCAGAGCGGAGAGCAGAACAGGCCGACTGACGAAGTACACTGCTGAGGGGAGCAGCGGGTGGCAGGAGAGGTCCATGTGTCATGTGGGACCCTCGCCCAGCAGCCAGGGATCGAACCGGTGCTGCAAAGGCTGCAGGCAGCTTCGCAACCCAGCACTCAACCGCTGTGCCACCGGGGAGGCCCAATTTTTTTATTGTTCTAGAGTTATTTTACTTCCTCTTCTCTCCTCCTGCTCCTCCTCCTTCTCTATCACTTTCCTCCTCCTCTTTTTCCCCCCTGCTCCCCTTTCTTCCCTTCCCTTCTCCTCCTTGCCCAAAACAAATATTGAAATACTATGCTCATATTATGCAACTTGATTTCCCCTTATTTAACAATATAAGAAGGAAAATATCCCATATCTGCACATCTAGACCAGTCCTTTAAAAAATTTTATTGTGGTAAAAAATGCATAACATTAAATTAGCCATTTCAAGTGTCCAATTCAGCAGAGTTAGTATATTCACATTGTTGTGGAACATATCTTAGGACTATTTAATCTTGCAAAACTGAAACTCTGTACCCATTAAACACTAATGTCCCTCTCCCATCCCCCCCAGAACTTGTTGCCTTTCTACTTTTTGTTTCTATGATTTTGACTATTTTGCACATTTCATATGAATGGGATCATATGTATTTGCTTTTTTGGTGACTCATTTCATTTAGCATAATATCCTCAAGGTTTATTCATGTTATAGCATCCATATTGAATGAATTCATTCATTTTTTTTATAGAGGCATGTTATTTATTTATTTATTTGTTTGTTTGTTTGTTTTGTTTATACATGCACTGGGTACAGTCAGAAGCGCGGGAGGGTGAGAGAATTCACCAGAGCCAGAGCGGGAAGCAGAGCAGGCAGAAGGACCGAAGTACACTGCTGAGGGGAGCAGCGGGCGGCAGGAGAGGTCTGTGCGCCATGTGGGACTCTCCTCCGGTGGCCGGGGAGCAGCCGGGGATCGAACTGGCACCGCAGAGGCCGCGGGCAACTTCGCAATCCAGCGCTCAACTGCTGCGCCACCAGGAAGGCCCGAATTCATTCATTCTTAAGGTTGTATAATATTGCATTGTAGTATATATATATATATATATATATATATATATACACACCACATTTTCTGTATTCATTCACGTTTTGATGAACACTTATGTTTCTACCAATTGGCTATTGTAATCAATGCTACAATGAAGATCATTGTGCAAACACATCTTCAAGACCCTGCTTTCCATTCTTTTTGGTACTGACACATGTTGGAGACCCCTAAGGTGTGAAGTGCTGAGACAAGGAAAATATCAGGGTCATGACGGAAGACTGGGCATAGCTAAAGGACTGATCAGCACTGTCCAGAAGACTGGCCCGTGTACAGATCAGGATGTTCTTCTGTCAGCAAAACTATGCCTGGGAAGCAAACTAGAATAGAAAATAGAACAGAATAACCTGATAACTCAGAAATTTGGTGGTGAATGTGTGCCAGAAAAATGCTGAATACTAAGGAATAAACGAATAAGCCATTGTGGGACCTCCCTGATGGTGCAAGGGGTTAAGCGTCAGCACTATGAAGCTGTCCTCAGCCACTGCAGCACAAGTTCCATCCCCAGCAAGAGAGGTGACCCACGTGGTGTAACAGAACTCCCCTGTCTCACCTGCTGCTCCCCTCAGCAGTGTATTTCAGTCAATGTGCCTGTTCTGTTCCCCACTCAGTCTCTGGTGAATCATCTCACCCCCTCATCTCTGGCCTGTATCACAGGCCAGAGGTATGCATAAATAAATATTAAAAAAATCTATTTTATTTTTAAATTGATATAATGTTGCATTATAAGATTATATGTTTCAGGTGTACATCATTACACCCCAATGTCTGCATTTTTTGAGGGAACTCCATAATGTTTTTCTTTTTTAAAGATTTATTCATGCATACAAAAACTGGGGTACAGGCTAGAGGTGTGGAGGGTGAGAAGATTCACGGAGACAGAGGGAACAGAACAGGCATATTGACACACTTCTGAGGGGGACAGCGGGCAAGTCAGGAGAGGTCTGCTGTGCCATGTGGGTAGATCCCTGGCCAGGGATCGAACTCATGCTGTAGTGGCTGCAGATAAATTCAAAGGTTGCATCTCGATCCCTTCTGCCACCAGGGAGGCGTTGTTTTACTTTTTTTTTTTTTAAGATTTATATATTTTTGCATACAAGAGCTGGGGTGTAGGCCATAGGTGTGGAGGGTGAGAGGATTCAGTAGAGACAGAGTGTGGAGCAGAACAGGCAGATTGACTGAAATCCACTGCTGAGGGGAGCAGTTGTCGAGACAGGAGAGTCTGCTGTGCCATGTGGGTCAGCTCCCTGGCTGGGGATCGAACTGCTGCAGTGGCTGCTGATAGCTTCATAGTGCTGAGACTTAGCCCCTTGGGCCACCAGGGATGTCCCTACGTAAAAATCTTTTGAAAATATTTGATATAGTCTCATTTGTTTATTTTGTTTTTGTTTCCTGTGCTTTTGGTGTCATATCTATTTTTTTAAGGTTTATTCATTTATGCATACGAGAACTGGGGTATAGGCCAAAGGTGTGTGTGGGGTGTGTGTGTGTGTGTGAGAGGATTCACCAGAGACAGAGTGGGGAACAGAACAGGCAGATTGACTGAAATACACTGCTAAGGGGAGCAAAGGGTGAGTCAGGTGAGGTCTGCTGCGCCATGTGGGTCAGCTCCTTGGCAGGGCGTGGAAAGGAGCTGGTGGTGCTGTGGTGGCTGTGGATAGCTTCATAGTGCTGCGTCTTAACCCCTTGCGCCAACAAGGAGCTCCCTGGTGTTATATCTAAATAACCATTTCTAAATCCAATATTGTCAAGATTTCCTCTTATGTTTTATTCTAATTATTTTATGTTTTCAGGTCTTATGCTTAGGTCATTTTATCCATTTTATGTTTTTTTTTTTTTCTTTTGTATTTGGTATACATTAAGGACCCAATGTCACTCTTTTGCTAGTGGATATCCAAATTTACCCAACACCATTTATTGATGAAGCTGTCCATTTCCATAATTTATTTAACACAAGGGGTTAAGTCACAGTACTATGAAGCTATCAGCAGCCACTGCAGCACGAATTCAATTCCTGGCCAGGGAGCTAACCCACATGGCACAGTAGATCTATCCTATCTCACTTGCTACTACCCTGAGCAGTGTATTTCAATAGATCCACCTGATCTGCTCCCCACTCTGTCTCTGGTGAATCCTCTCTCCCCCCACCCGCCCCTGCCTCTGTGGCCTGTACCCCAGCTCTTGTATGCATAAATAAATAAATCTTTAAAAAAGAGAATTTATTTGTTGAATACAGTTCTAGAAGTTAAATATCTGGATTAAAGTACATATGTATTAAAATTTTTCATAGATAGGGCCAACACATAATGATTTTGACATGAAAGTCAGAACTTGTGATTTGTTTATAAAAAATAAGAGTACCTATCTTCTTATCCAACTTACTCTCCTAAAGAGAATTTACTTTTTTCCAAGAAAATAAACAAATTCACAAATTACACAAATTACTTGGTCAAGAGTCCACGAACAGGTTCTTAGTTGATTTCTGAGACAACTTGATGAAAAATTTGAGGCATGACTTCTGAATTTTCCCCTAAAATATAGTCAAAGGAACTCATTGAAAATCATTTGCCAAAAGAGATAGTATATCAGCAAAACTTTGTTAGTCATCCTTTAATAGCAAAGGAATTATTTTTCTTATGATTCACAAATATGGTGAATTATTGTATATTTTAAAAATCTTGTGATTATAGTTTCGTAATTAAGATGTTTCTCTGTTTGCAGAATTTGTCATTTAAAGCTGCTTTGTGTTAAAAATTCTTGTGTCTACATCACCCAAAGCAGTGATAGTGAAGGCAAAGATAAACAGCTGGGACTACATCAAATTAAAGAGCTTCTGCACAGCCAAAGAGACAATAACAAAAACAAAGAGAAACCCCACCAACTGGGAGAACATTTTTGCACCCAACACTAATGATAAAGGACTGATCACAAAAATCTGCAAAGAGCTGATGAGACTCAACAACAACAAAGAAAATAATCCAGTCAAAAAATGGGCAGAAGAGCTAAAAAGAAACTTCTCTGAAGAGGAAATGCAAATGGCCAACAGGCATATGAAAAAATGTTCAACATCACTTGTCATCAGGGAAATGCAAATCAAAACTACCATGAGATACCATCTTACACCAGTGAGAATGGCACATATTAAAAAAACTAGCAACAACAAATGTTGGCGAGGGTGTGGAGAAAAAGGAACTCTTCTGCACTGTTGGTGGGAGTGCAAACTGGTCCAACCACTGTGGAGAGCTGTGTGGAGATTTCTGGACCTACTAAACATAGAGCTTCCATATGATCCAGCAATTCCACTCCTAGGTATTTACCCAAAGGACACAGAAACATCAATTCCAAAGAACACCTGCACCCCTATGATTATAGCAGCACTGTTTACAATAGCTAAGCTTTGGAAACAACCCAAATGCCCCAAAATAGATGACTGAATCAAGAAGATGTGGTACATATATACCATGGAATATTACTCAGCATTCAAAAAAGATAAACACATGCAATTTGCAGCAACATGGATGGCGCTGGAAGGGATCATGCTCAGCAAAATAAGCCAAAAAGAAAAAGAAAAATACCGGATGGTCTCACTCATAGCAGGAATCTAGAAAACTTAAATAAGGGACCAGGAAAATGAATAACTATAAGAAAGTGAAAATCAAAATCAACAAAAAACTATGAACCAGAGACACTTTTAGGGGGGCGGGGGCGGGAGGGGAGGGATTGGGGTCAGAATGGGGGGCTGCAATTGTATGGGGAATATAAAAATAAAATTTATTATTAAAAAAAAAATTCTTGTGTCTAAAATCTAGGTTTAAAAGCTGTGTGCTGTATTGTAATGGAATAGATCTCTTCAAATTAACTGCATTTACCAAGGATATAAGACTACTAAAAATTTTATGTTTCAATGATAGCATATGGAAGATAAGAAGAAAATCAGTATATAGGTACAGAAGGCTGTTTTTTTTTTTTTTTATGGTTGTAATGGTACTTGACTATTTGAACGACGACTTGAAGTGTGTACAAGATTGTCTTGATTAAAAAGTTACCCTACTTGAAAAAAAGTTACAGGAATCTATCAGAGTGTCAAAGTGTTCCATTCAAAAAATGCTCATAAAAAATCTTGTAAATTTCTTGATTTCTTCTTCTTCAGATTTATTGTTTGTGTATAGGGGGCTACTGATTTTTGTGTGTTGATTTTGTATCCTGCTACTTAACTGATTGATTAGTTTAATTAGTTTTTCTGTGGAGTTTTTGGGGTTTTCTATGTATATTACCATGTCATCTGCGAATAGTGATAGTTTAACTTCTTCCTTCCCTATTTGGATTCCTTCTATGTCTTTCTCTTGTCTTATTACTCTGGCTAGGACTTCTAGTATTATACTGAAAAGCAGTGGTGAAAGTGGACATCCTGTTCTTGTTCCAGATTTTAATGGAAATACTTTCAGCTTTTCACCATTGAGAATGATATTGGCTGTGGGCTTGTCATATATGGCCTTTATGATGTTGAGGTATGTTCCTTGTATCCCGAGAATTGGTACATATACACAATGGAATATTACTGAGCAGTCAAAAAAGATAAACTCATGCAATTTGCAGCAACATGGATAGAGCTGGAAGGGATCATGCTGAGCGAAATAAACCAGAAAGAAAAAGAAAAATACTGGATGGTCTCACTCATAGCAGGAATTTAGAAAACCTAAATAAGGGACCAGGAAAAAGACTAATTATAATAAAGCAAAAATCAAAATCAGCAAGCAACTATAAACCAGAGACACACTATGGGTGGATGGACAGGTGAGAGGAGGGGAGGAAGGATTAGGGTCAAAATAAGGGGGGGTGGGAATTGTATGGGGAATATAACCAAGAAGAAAATGCAAACATTGTGCAAAAATCAAAAATGATGTAAAAAATATATAAAATAAAATGAAAACAAAAAAATGAAAACAAAAGATGAAACTTAATTATCCAGGGAAAAAGTTGGGGAATACTTTTAAAGCCATTAGAGGAAAACACACATTTACATTATTATAAAAGGTAAAAAATTAGTCATTGTAGATGGGTGTCCCTCAGGTGTTTGTTATTCTTAACTGTCTTGAATTATCCTAAACTGGAAATAATTTGAAAATGAGACTGCTGAGGATGAACATAAACAAAAATTACCCCAACAGTTATTAATGCAAAAATTACAGAAGGAAAAAGAACCTGCATTCATATAGATGGTGCTAGCTTTCAAAATCAGTTTCTAAAGATTAAAGATATATGAGAATTTTAAAGAAATACGGAGGAAAATAAGAAAGAATAAAATAATGCCAATAAAGGGAAAAAAAAACAACAGACAATAGAAATGACAGCTGAAATTAGAAGCAATGATAGCCACTGTGAAAAATATTAAGATATAAAAAAACTGCCTATATTTGAAACAAGTAAGAAAACAAGTTTTTTTTTAAAGATTTATTTATTTATTTATTTATACAAGTATTGGGCACAGTCAGAAGCGCGGGAGGGTCAGAGAATTCACCAGAGCCAGAGTGGGGAACAGAACAGGCAGACTGACAAAATACACTGCTGAGGGGAGCAGCGGGCACGGCAGGAGAGGTCCGCGTGCCATGTGGGACCCTCGCCCAGCAGCCGGGGATCGAACCAGTGCTGCAGAGGCTTCGGGCAGCTTCGCAGCCCAACCCTCAACCGCTGCGCTACCAGGGGAGGGCCAAGTAAGAAAAATTGATCAAAAAAATATTCAATCTGGGGACCAGAAAAAAAGAGAATTGAACACACTTCAATATTTTTGAGCATGTTTCCTTGAAACAATTATATACTGTGTCAGTATTTGATCAATATATGGAGAGATTAAAAAATTCAAAGAAAAGAAAGTCTTGTAAATTTCAAGAAAGCAAATATAATGAACCGAAACATGCCTGGCAGAATACATTTGGAAATGAAATTTGAAACTTAGATTTGAGAACTGATTTGTGATTTGTAGAGATTACAATGGACAACCAAATTATACATGAAATATAATTCAACCAAACTTTCTCTGTAATGATGAAGAACTAGACCTAGACTACTTGGTTTGTGAGTTGAACATCACATCAGACTTGGGAAGTGGTTGGTAAGCCCGTGTCTTCCCAGGGGCAGTTTAGAGTTTACTTTGAAAAACTTATATGCATATCTCAAGTTGGTCTTCATATGCACACGTATGTATGCATGCTGGCATGATGAGTATTATGTATAAAAAACAAAGCATGATCTATAAGACATTCTATGAAAGCAACGAATTTGATGATGGCCTAGAGTACAGGAAAGAAAATATACTAGGATGGTCATACAGTTTAGTGGCTAAGAATGCTATGGCTGGCCTGATTCTTGGCTCTACTACTCTGGGACTTTGTTTTGGTTTCCTAACCCAGAAAATGTAGAAAACAAGCTTCTGTCTGCCTCAAAAGATGTAAAGATTACATGCAATAATCCGAATGAAGGATTAGTACAGTGCTGTGCATACAGTAATCTCTCAATAAATGCAAATTACTGTTATTGTTTTGTCAATATATCAAAGAAAAGAGGACGGATCAGAAAGCATTTTCAGAATCATGTCAAAATACGTTACTAGCACTTTCAGGTCAATGGGACTGAATAGGACCCCCTTTGGAAAAGGTGGAGGGGATCAAATGACGTAGACCGCCTTAGCAACAGGCCCCCAAAGAAGGTGAATTTTCGCAGCCAATAAAAAGCCTGCGCTGCGGAGGAGCTAGCCAATGAGTGACGGAAAGAGGAAGAGGGAGGACGCGCCAATTCTCCAGCCTGAGCCTCGGCCCAACAAAATGGCGGCTGCATCGGCGTCGCTTTGTTTCCGCGGCTCTTGCGGCTGTGGCAGTGGTATCGGCCTTTGAGCTGTGCGGAGGATCCAACACCAACTACAGTGACGGTTACGAGCCCAGTGCATTTCTGTCGTAACCAGGCGCCGGGGAGGGCAGAGCGGCGTCCTACGGTAGCTGAAGCCGACAAGGCGTTGAAGCGAAAACATGACTGCTGAGCCCATGAGGTAAAACACGGGTCTCAACGTCCTGGGCCTTCGCTACTTCAGAGTCGGGCGTTTGGGAAGGCTTGTCGTGTGGGGTAGGTCTGTGCGGTGCTTGGCGGAAAGAGGCATCGTTTTCTCTTTAGGTGAGAAGGGTTTCGGGGTTTCGGCTGTAGGCTTCAAGCCGGGGTGGGGGTGGGGGTGGGGGTGGGGTGGGGGTGGGGGGGCGCGGCCTGGCAGGTTGGGCGCTTTTCCCAACCTCCCGTGACCGGTGAAGCTTGGTTGGCCTCTTCTGTTTATTCTTTGGTGCCTGTGGATTGCGACCCCGAAGTCGGAGGCGGTCTTTGATATCCCGGCCGTTCTTCCTAATCTTTGGGCCTAGAAGCTGCGTGGGGAAGAAGGGGGGCCGAGGGGGAGGGGGAGGGGCGGGCGGATGTGAGATCCTGGGACGACTTGGTGGCGTTTAGACTGCTGGAGACAGGGAAGTACCCCGACCTTGCGGAATTTTCCTGCAGCCCCTGGAGATGAGCCTTTCTCTAAGGGGAGCGGGCGGGTCTTGCCAGGTATTTACATTCCTTCTCTACTCCAGATCTTGAAGGGTATCCTTGGATTTACCTCTAGGCAAGGGAATTTACTTCCAGAGGACTCCGGTACACTACTTTTTGTGAAGTCCAGCTTTAAAGGGTGGTAAGGCAGACCTCAAATATTTCTTCACTTTTGGGCAGATTTCGAGGGAAAGTAACTAGACCCTATTTTATTTTATCATTCCATGAGGGATGGGAGCAGGTTAACGTGGGTTTGTTGGGAAGTAAGATTTATTGTACGGGAAGCGGTACCTGGCAGGTCGCCTCTTATCAGAAGCCCATTTAAGTTGAGTCTATTTTTCTCTTGTGTTTTTTATTTGCCTCCTGATAGTGTCTAAAACTATGGGCTGTTAATATGAAATCTACGCCACTTTCACCCAGGGGACTGGCATTTCAGGCAGTTTGACATTTGATTTTGCATTCCTTATTGTGAATTAGGTAAATTTTCCTACCCTGAGGTGCATCTTTGGCACCTGGTGGTAAAATAAAGAAAATTATAGAGAGCATGGATCAGAATTGCATTCGAAGTTGGCAAAATGTGCCTTTGAGCAACTATTAGGAACATACACGTTTTTAGAGCACTTTAGCTGGCTTGTAGAATTTCGGAAAAAGCCTATAATACTTACAACTATTTTTCTGCATTAACAAGCGGCAGATAGATGTTTTCCTTCCCTTTAGGAAAAAAGACCACTTTGGTTCTTAGAAAATAGAACCCTAAGAATCTGAAAATTGTGGACTTGGTTTCTGAATTTGTGTTAATTGTCCCAGGTGCAACAAACTTTTATAGGGTATTCACCACCCAAGAGGTAACCAGTGCAGCGAGTTGGCGGGCTATTAGCAGGTGCTCATGTTCCTATACATGAAGAGTGTACCTTACAGTTAAATATCACCTCTAGATTTTGTTAAGTCTCATGAAATCTGCATTTAAAACCATGGGTTGGGGGAAAAAACCCCAACAAAACCAAGAGTTGAACTTGGGTTCTCTCCTTTCTTTAGGCTGAACAAATTAGTTATGTACAGAATTTTCAATGGAATTACTCATTTTATGCCAGAGCCAATTTTTCTTATGGGTTTTGTACTTTTGTAGATCTTGGTGGTAAGAGTAATGATCATAAAGTTGAGTGCTCCTTATTGTCCTTTAATTTGTACCTGATAATCTGTACGTGATAATCTGTATTAATTTTTAGAACAACCCTGTGTATGTGGTAGAAACTTGGTGCTCCCCATTTTATAGATGAGGAGGAAACTGAGGCACTGCGATATAAATTAACTTGATCAAAGTTATACAGCTTGCAATTGATGGAACAGGAATTGAACTGTCTTAACTAGAGTTTATATTCTTAACAATAAGTTTGAGCTGCTAGATCTAATGTGACTGACCATTTTAATTAAGCCCAACTATTACAAAGGAAAAAGTTCATGTTAACTACTATCATGGCCATTTGTTGTCTTTTTAAATTATTTATTTATTTTTTTTTATTTTTGTGTAGAAGAACTGGGGTGAAGGCCAGAGGTATGGGGGGCAAGAGGACCCACCAGAGACAGAGTGGGGAGCAGAACAGGTGGATTCACTGAAATACACTGCTAAAAGGGGCAGTGGCCAAGACAAGAGAGGTCTGCTGCGCCGTATGTGGGTTAGCTCCTTGACTGCAGATCAAACTCAGGCTGTAGGGGTGATAGCACTGAGACTCAACCCCTAGGCCACCAGGGAGGCCTTGTTGTCAGTCTTATAAGTTTGTAGCTCTTTATAATATTTTGCTGTTTTGGTCCAGAGGAGATAGATAACTGAAACATTTAATTTCAGGAGAGTCTTATGTGGAAAACCCCTTGTATGGAACCACGTATATATAAATGTAGGAAATTAATTAAAAATTAGCATGCTCTCTGATTATTTACTAATAAAGAGCTCCAAGTGGGTGTTCAGTGCTGTCTCAAGCTGAAGTGTCATTCATTTCAAGCCATGATTATAGTTAAAGGATAATCTGGCAGGTAATGCTTGAGTTGAACCCACAATACAGAATCATTCTTGACTCTCTTCTGATGTGAGGAAGGGATATTATGAGCAATTCTAAGTATTTATTCTGTTTTGCAAAATAGTTCGAGATTTTTTTTTCTTTAATTCTCTAGCACTTAAAAATAGGAACAAATATGAATTTTAATATTTATAATAAATATTTCCTAGGAATCTATGGTGGGAAAAAATCAATTGGCCAAAAATAATTCATGACCTAACTAATCATACTGTGAAAAATCAGTGGCTCAGTCTTTAATTGTTTTGTTGTTATTAATTTTTTTTAAATTTTGTTATAAATAGGATTCGTTGTTTCTTAATATTTTTGGCTTTATGAAAGATCAACCTCTGGTTGACAGATAAAACTTGACAGTTGACCTTTGAACAGCACTGTGTGGTTCCATTTACTCCTAGATATTCTTCTCTAGGTCTTTGGGAATAAAGAGATTCAGCCAGCAGAATATCTGTACAATCCATTAATGTGGAACTTGCAGATACAGAGAGGGGCTTAAGTTATATGCAGATTTTTGACTGTGAGGAGGGATTTGGTTGGTGGGGTTGGCACCCTAACCCCCCATCTTGCTCAAGGGTCAACTGTAATTTATTTTCTTACAAAGAACTTGGAGATTTGATTTGAGGTGGTATTCTAATCCTTAATGAATACTTGAAAAACTGGCAGCAGTAGAACTTGTTATTGGTCTTAAATTTAAAAAGGCAGAAGTTGTCTAAATTGAGAGATGTTGGGAAAATGTCTTGGAAAGTTTACTTAAGGTGGTAGTTGACAATTGCACACTTGGCTGATTTTTGAAAAATATCTGTAAAATGTTTGCATTTCACTACGTGGAAAGCATTAAGCCAGGCCTGTGGAGGGGGAGTAGATGCAAATTTTTAAAATTATTTTGAAAGCATTTCAATACCAGATGTTTGCTTATGTTATGCTTAGGGTGAAAAAAAGACCTTTGTGGCTTTAATTCTGATCAGGTCAGTTCTTATTATTGGCAACTCTTAGTATAGTTGACCAGTTATATATTATATTTCTAGAGATAAGGTAAATGTAATTCTCAAAAGGAACTTTTATATAGATGTAGGTATGTGAAATAAAGTTTTTTTTTCCACAAAGTAACTATATGTATTTATATGCTCTTGTGAAGTCTGGATAAATTTATGAGTTGGGTGACAGGATATGGGCCATCCTTGGATTTGTATGAAGTGTTTTCTCCCAGACCTTAAATGTTCTATTAGACACTGGCAGACGCTGTTCAGATTGTTTCAGCCTTTGGGTTTTTCTTTAGGGACAGTAAAGGGAATGTTTTAAGTAGGATTTCTATACCTGTACCCTAATACTTGTCTTGTTGACTGGTTTGATAGCACACATTCGAGATGTTTAACCTCCATTTCTCCACCGATGAAATGGGGATAATTTTAATGGATATTGATAAAGTCTGCAGTTGTTCTGGAGGAGGTAACATAGTTATAACAGTAGTTCTTTTTCTGTTTTTAAAGGATTTATTTATTTATGCATAGAAGAGCCAGGGTGCAGGTCAGAGGTGCAAGGGGTGAGAGGGTTCACCAGAGACAGAGTGGGGAGCAGAACAGGCAGATTGACTGAAACACACTGCTGAGAGGAGCAGTGAGTTGAATCAGGAGAGTTCTGCTGTGCCATGTGGGTCACCTCCCTGGCTGGAGATTGAATTCTGCTGCAGTGGTTGCTGATAGCTTCATAATGCTGACACTTAACCCCTTGTGCCACCAAGGAGGCCTGATTGTATGACTTTGGACAAATCATTCTTTCTAGTCCTCTGCTTTGTCGTTTGCAAAATGAACTTGTACTAGATGTTCTAGTGATATAAAGCTTTTTTAAGAAAAATTCTGCTTATATGAGTTTTAATCATTTAAAATTTTTATTTGCCTTTTGGGGGGTAGGGAGAAGGAAGGATGGTGATGAAGGTATGAAAATTAATATGCAGAAACCTTAATTAAATGAAGATGAGGCTTGAAGAAGATTATCCATGCACTGCTGGACCCAATGTGCCTTGTCTCTGTTGGCTTCTCTTCCCCAGCTGAAGGAAGGAGGAGGTCCTCCAGAGACTATATAGGGGGTTGCTGGCTTTGATTCATAAAGTGCATGAGGGTCTCATAAGGAGACATCCACTTTCCAACCTGTCTTTTTTAAATTTCAAAATAAACCCATTTTGTTGGTGAAATAACAGATTTTTTAAAAAAAGATTTATTTATTTATTTATTTATATAAGCACTGGGTACAGTCAGAACCGTGGGAGGGTGAGAGAATTCACCAGAGCCAGAGCAGGAGCAGAGTAGGCAGAAGGACCAAAGTACACTGCTGAGGGGAGCAGCGGGCGGTCTGAGCGCCATGTGGGACCCTCCTGCGGTGCCTGGGGAGCAGCGGGGGATCAAACCGGCGCTGCAGAGGCTGCGGGCAGCTTTGCAACCCAGCACTCAACTGCTGCGCCACCAGGGAGGCCGGAAATAACAGATTTTTGTTGGAAGTCAACAGTAGTTTCTTTATTCAATGTATTCATTTTGTCTTAAAACTTACACTATTAGGATATAGTATTTTGTTGCTAATATAATGTGTCATAGTATCATGTACACATACCTGTGCAAATACTTAATAGAAAGGAAAGACTTTGCTGGGAAGTTTGTTAATAATATCCAGTGTACTCTGTTTCTGCCCTTCTTTTATTATATAGATGATACTTCTGAAAAGACCTATGTTAGAGCTAGACAATTTTGTTTTTTACCCTGTGAGTTTTGTACCATAGGCATTATTTTAGATCTCATCTGTGAGATTCTGTCTCAGTTTTGGCTTGAAGTAGCCATTCTTGATAGTGTTCTCATTAACTGTTCCATGCAATGTTTGTTTAAGAAATTATTGGGATGGTAGTGGTGTTCATGCATATGTATCCTGTACTCCATTTTTTGGTGTCATGCTCTATTAACTGACCAAATACTTGAGTATCAACCAAGGGCGTGGCACATTGCTAGAGCCTGCAGAGGGTAATGACAAAATTCCCACTTCATTAATTTAGCAAGGGAGATAAGTAAATAAGCAAGTACAAAGCAGTGCTAACATGGGCATATATTGGTTGTGCTAGAGATCATAAATGAAGAAAAGTTAATTTTGGGGGTGTGTAGGAAAGTTTTGCTGAAGAGATGGTATTTGTCTTGGGTCTTGAAAATGAGTTAGCAGTTAGAGGTTGGCTGTGAAAGAGGAACAGTTCTGGGACAGGGGATTAGTGTGGCTACAGATTAGTCTTAATTTCCACAGAGAGGAAATAAGACATGTACACCTAGTTTTGAAGAAGGGTATAAAGTAATAAATACTGTGTTAATAAAAACTAAGTTGCTGTGAAAATTGAGAGTAGGAAGACATTTCTGATGGGATTCTGGGAGGCTTTATAGAATGAACGTTTGAATCTGATCCTTGGCTAATGAGTACAGTTTTGACCAAGAAGACTGGAAAATTGCAGATGTGAGGAATAGCAACTCGAGCAAAGGAAGATTGTATATTAGCGTTTGCTGCTTGGAAGAAGGTCAACTTAGAATTTTTAACTCCTATACAAATATTGGATAGCCATTTGTGTAACTAGTATGTTTTTTCCAACTTCATTGAGATATAATTGATATAACATTGTGTAAGTTTAAGGTATACTATATGATTTGATACATGTATATATTCTGAAATGATTATCATGATAAGGTTAGTTAATATTCACCTCACATAATTGCCATTTTTTTCTGTTGTGGTGAGAACATTTAAGATTTACTCTATAGCAACTTTCAAGTATATAATACACTGTTGTTAACTGTAGTCACCATGTTATATTTCAGTTCTTCAGAAAACTTATAGTGTAGTTTGTATGTTGTAAATTTTGAAAGCCGCATGTACCCTTGGAGTGAGCCTGATTAATTTAACTTCACAAGAACTGTCAAAAGTATTACCTGCTTTTCTTAAAGATTGTTTACAATTTAATGCACACATTTTGAGTAACTGTGATTGTTCAAACTCTATCTTAAGTTGTCTTAATTTTGATTTGAAGTGGTCAGTTGCCTTTTAGGTGACATTTGAGTTATAAAATCCAAAATAAATAATTTATTTTCAAATAATATTTGGTTTACTATTTTCCATATTTGAATCATGTTAGTTATTTTTTAAATAGCATTCCAAACTTAGTTCTGCTGTAAAGCTTGTTTTGAAAATACGAATTTGTTCCAACAAGATTTATAAATCAGGAAACAATTTAAGCTTAAGGCAAATTTTGCATTTGTTTATGCAGGATTTTGTCTGCAAGGTCAGGGGTCAGTTAACTGTGACCTATTTTTGTTGGTAAAGTTCTGTTGGAACACACCCAAGCCCATTTGTTTACATTATCTGTGGTTGCTTTTGTACTATAATGGCTGAGTTGAATTGTTGCAACTGAGACCTAATGGTTCACAAAGCCTAAAATATTTACTACCTGACCCTTTATAGAAAGAGTTTGCCTTAGGTGAATTGCACCCAGCTGAACTGAGCTGCATTAAAATACAGACAATATACATTCACACAACTCAAACAGTCTGCCAGCTACCTCAGTTCACCCCTTGTGTTATGAGCCACACCCATCCACATCTGTTGTTACAATTTTCCATCCGATTTCAGATAACCCTCCTCCCATCACTTCACAATAATTCATGAGCTGCAGTCCTGATGTCCACTTCCACAAGCAAACTTCAGGTCTTTTTCAAGGTAAAGTGCCATATTTATTGTTGTATTTGTGTATTTCTTAATCACTTAACATATGTAAATTGTGTTAAATTGTGCTACCATTAATATTAGGTAGCTAATTCTTTTAAATGTGTCACTGATGAAATTATTTGAGTGTTGTGCTTCTAACCCCATTTTCCAGTAAGTCCTATGGTGTTCATTGCCAATTATGTATAACCTGGTGATTTTCAGAAACTCGGTGTGTTACATGATTGCAGAACTGACTGTAACTGTCATCCTGCAAAAAGTGCTAATTCATTCACTAAATATTTCTTGGACCATGTGAGGATTAAGTGAGTCAATAGACACAAAGCACTTTCATTAATGTCTGGGACATAATCATTACTTGAATATTGAATTATTACTTTGCTATGTGCCAAAAAGTGTTCTAAGTATTGCCTTGGCAAACCAGACAATTAAGGCCCTGTCCCCATCGAGCTTATATTGTCTTATTAAAAAATCTATATTAATATTTATTTGGCTAGTAACTCAGTTGTCCCATTCCAAAAAAGATGTTTTAGTGTTTTTGAAAGTGATATTTTGAAAATATGCATCAATAAATATAAAAAACAAAAGAAGCAAAACTAGGAAAACACAAAAATACTGCTAGACTGAAAAATATGGTGGTTAACAGTGGAGGGGGGGAGGCAGGAAAAGGGAAGGTACTGTCATTGTGTATTGGTACTGGAGCTTTGGTGGAGGGCAAATGAAGCGCATACACATGTTGAGGTGTGAAGTTGTACTCCCCAAATTACATAGTTTTGTAAATGACTGGCAAGTAAATAAAATATGATTAAAGTAAAAAAAATACAGATCAAAAAATATTTTCTTAAAACATCTTTCTAGTCAATGTCTAATGATCTTGTAATATCTCACTCAATGATTTCTTGAATTTTTTTTAAAGATTTATTTATTTATGCATACAAGAACTGGGGTGTAGGCCAGAGGTGTGGAGGAGGGGGTGAGAGGATGCACCAGAGAGAGTGGGGAGCAGAATGGGCGGATGGACTGAAATACACTGCTAAGGGGAGCAGCAGGGGAGACAGAGGTCTACTGGGCCATGTGGGTTAGATCTGTAGTGACTGCCTATGTAGCTTGATAGTGCTGACGCTTAACCCCTTGCGCCACCAGGGAGGCCCCTCTTAAATTTTTTTATGACTAACTTCAGGTGATCCATTTTCAAGGAGATAAAGAATAATCATCTCCTTTTAACTGTATTTCAAAATAGTAAGTTAAAAATATAATTAGCCTTAGAGAAAATTTGCAAAGTTAGTACAAAGAGTCTCATTTGTCCTTCACCCATATTCAGCAAATGGTAATTTTTTGCCATGTTTGCTTTGTCATTCTTTATTTTTCTGATTCATTTGAGTAAATTGTAGACATGGTGCCCCTTTACCCCTTAATATTTTAATATGTGTTTTTTCTCAAATAGGAATTTTCTCTCACATAACCTCAATATAGTTAGCAAAGTTAGAAATTAACATGGATAACAATTTCTGATCTGTAGACCTTACTCACATCTTGCCAATTGCTTCATAATGTCCTTTATAATGAAGGACAGAATTTCTTTTGTTCTGGTCTAGGATCCATCTGTAGAATGCACATTGCATTTCATTGTTATGTTTCTTTAATTTTTTTAAATTTGTGGGGTGGTTCACCTTGCCGTTTTTTTTCCCTCCCATCTTTTGAAGAACTGAGACTAGTTAATTTGGGTTTGTCTGGTGTTTCCTTCTTATTATGTATTTTGCAAGGAACACTGTGAAGTGATAGGTCTTTGTTAGCACATTTTATGAGGAGGCACATGAAAGCTTTCCTCTTACCATATTTTAAAATGTTTTTGCTTTCAATACTAAGATAATTAGTTCATTCTTTGCTATTTAATTTAGAGATTTAAAGCTAGACTTGGTTCTTTTCTATGGAGTGGGGAGAATTTCCTTATTTTTTATTTTTCTTGCCTTCCCATTTTCACCCTTTCCCCTCCCCCATTCAAACCAAAATACCCTCCTTAGGAATTTTCATTGTGTATTGTGAGTGCTGAAAAATAGAGGAGTGAATGTTTCATATTAAAGTGATTGAACCTATTACCTCAGAATATGAACAATACATTTCTTTCAAAAGCTGACTATAATGCAGCCAACATACTTTACTAAATATTTCATTTGAAAGACAGGGGGACTATAGTTAAAGGTGTTAAATGACTTAAGGTTTTTTTTTTTTTTTTTTAAATGATCAACAAATCACTTTTTTCTTTTAAGGAATCCCTGAGCACGCTTTATTCTCATTTTAATAAACATTTATTATTCTTCTGTATGAGTTAGTTTATTATTTCCCACATGGGAAAAAGAGATGAACCCAGAGAAGTTTCCTGCTTTGAAGTGCTTATACTCTAGTAAGAGTACTCTGAGTTTTAAATTGGGAACTATAAGCAGAAGGTGTTGCTTATTGTAAGAGAAGTCAAAGAAAATTCAGTGGGAGAAGAGGGAAAAGAGAAACTTCTTTTGTGGTAAGAAAAGATTGGAAAGGCATGTGTGCAGTGTCTTCCAGAGAGCTTTGAATGCTATGATTAGGAGTTTGTACTTTTTATTCTTATTTATAAACAAGGGAAGCCTTTGGACATTTTGAACATACACGTGGTAGTTATTTGAGCCTATATTCAATTTACCGTTATTGGAAGTACTGAGATCCTACAACAGTCTTTTAGGCATGTCCTTTACATGTGGATGTAATTAGGAGAATATAGGCATATATTTCTTTTTTTTTGTTTGTTTTTGTTTGTTTGTTTTTATACATGCACTGGGTACAGTCAGAAGTGTGGGAGGGTGACAGAATTCACCAGAGCCAGAGCGGGGAGCAGAGCAGGCAGAAGGACCGAAGTACACTGCTGAGGGGAGCAGCGGGCGGCAGGAGAGGTCTGCGCGCCATGTGGGACCCTCCTCTGGTGGCCGGGGAGCAGCCGGGGATCGAACCGGCGCTGCAGAGGCTGCAGGCAGCTTCGCAACCCAGTGCTCAACCGCTGCGCCACCGGGGAGGCCCTAGGCAATATATTTCTAATTCCCCCCTAAAAAGAAATAGTAGCACATGCTATATACCAACTGAATGCTATAGGCAAAAATCGTATAGTAATAGTTTAGTATTTGAATCAGGAAATAGAATGAACTTGAATAAAATATGGGGTTTCAAGGAAGGTAAAGGTGATTTTTGTAATCATTTTCAGTTGATGTAATCATGAAGAGTCAGAGAGGAATGGTTTCCAAAGTCAGCATGAAAGTGAGGAATGATTTTAACCCAGGTTGTTCTTACCATTAAGTATACTGCCTTTTATGCCATAGTAGGTAAATTGGAGTCCCCATAATGTAGACATTTGTGAATATGTAAAAGAATCACTGAAACTTTCATTTTAATAAATACTACATAATAAATTTTATTCATTGCAAACTATAAATTATTACTACTCATTTTCTGCCCCACTCACATTTTACAGTGTTTATAATCTACCACAGAAAATGCCTTTGTCAAAATGTCATGTACAATTTTAAGTGTTAAATACTACTGATAATGGCAAATGTCCTAGGGTGAGATGTTCCCATTTCATAAGGTTTTATTATAGTGGGAGAGAAGGCCATTGAGATAACAGAGGCTCAGATCTTGCAGGGCCTTGCAAGAAAACTTCAAGGGTTTGTCTGACTGTATTTGTGATAAAATTTACACAACATAAAATGAAAAGTTTAAACAATTTTAAAGTGTATAGTTCTGTGGCGTCAAATCATTCATTGTTGTGCAATCTATATCTCTGTCATCTCTAAAACTTTTTCATCATCCCAAACTGAAACTCTGTACCTATTAAAAAACTCCCCCATTTTCCTCTCCCACAACCGCCTCCTAATTACCATTCTATTTTCTGTTTTTATGAATTTGACTATTTGAGATACCTTCATGTAAGTGTAATTTGTACCGTATTTGTTCTTTTGTGTTTTATTTCACTTCAGCATAATATCTTGTTTGTCCACCCATTTTGTAGCATGTGTCAGAATTTCATTCTTTTTTTCAGGATTGGATAAATTCCGTTCATTGTAGGTATATACCATAGTAAGTGTCAAATCATCTATTGATAAACATTTGGGTTGTTTCCATCCTCTGGCTCTTGTGCATAGTGCTGCTGTAAATATTGGTGTATAGTAGTTAGACTTCGTAATTTCACTTCTTGTGGGTAGGTACCTTGATGTGGGAATCAGTATTTTCTCTCTTAAGGAACCACCAAACTGTTTTTCACAATGGCTGCGCTATTATATACCACCGCCTGCAGTGTATAAGGGTTCTAATTTCGGCACATTCTTGTTAATGCATTTTATTTTCTGTTGTTTTGATAATAGTCTTCCTAATGGGTGTGAAGTGTAATCTCATTATAGTTTTGATTTGTATTTCCCTGTTAACTAGTGATTTAGAGAATCTCTATATGAGATTGGCCATTTGTTTGTCTTCGGAGAAATGTCTAATGCAGTTTTTTGCCTTTTTTTTTTGGTTGTAGGAATCATTTGTAAAATACATTCATCCCTTAATATAGATACATAATTTGTGAATATTTCCCTCCATTTTGTGATTTGTCTTCACTTTTTCCATAGTATTCTCTGATGCACAAAAGTTTTTAATTTTGATGAATATCAAAGTATATACATATTTTTTTAAAGATTTATTTTATTTATACAAGAACTGGGGTCCAGGCCAGATGCGTGGGAGGGTGAGATGATTCACAGAGACAGAGTGGGGAACAGAACAAGTAGATTGACTTAAATACACTGCTGAGGGGAGCAGCGGGTGAGAGACAGGAGAGGTCTGCTGCACCATGTCGGCAGCTCCCTGGCTGTGTGGGAATCCAACTCCTGCTGCAGAGGCTGCGGATTGCTTCTTAGTGCTGTGCTTAACCCCTTGTGCCACCAGGGAGGCCCTGAGTTCTTTTATTCTAATAGTTAAAAAAAAAAAATTTCATTTTACTTATGCATACGAGATCTGGGGTGTAGGCCAGAGGTGCGGGCTGTGAGAGGATTCACCAGAAACAAATGGGGAGCAGAACTGACAGACTGACTGAAATACACAGCTTAGGGGAGCAGTGGGTGAGACGCAGGAGAGGTCTGCTGGGCCATTCAGGTCAGCTCTCTGGCTGGGGATTGACTCATGTCACAGTGGCTGGTGATAGCTTGATAGTGCCGAGACTTAACTCCTGTGCTTCCAGAGAGGGCCCCTGTTCTTTTTTTTTTTTTAATATAGTGCCATGTTATACTCTAGTATCCTTTCATTTCATCCTGATGGGCTCCCGTTAGCATTTCTTTAAGCTAGATATACTAGCAATGCTTTTCTTTAGCTCCTTTTTTTTTTTGCATGTTTTATCATTTTTCAAGGACACATTTGCTAGATAGAGAATTCTTGGTTGACAGTTTTTCTTTAACATTTTAAATATATCATCTTGTTTCCTGTTCTACCTGGTGTTCAGTTGTTAAAGAGAGTCCTTGTTCTTGTTACTTGTTGATTTTGAGATTCTTTTTGACTTGTCTCTAGCCTTTCCTTCTGCAATTCTTATTACGCATGTGTTGGTGTCTGACAAATTTCTGATGCTGTTGTTTTTTTTCCTTTTCCTTTTCTTTCTGCTCTTCATACTTGGTAATCTCAGTGGAATTATGTTTTAAGATCATTCTTTTCCCTGTTCTAATGTTCTGTTGAACCTCTATAGTGAGTTTTTCATTTTTTTTCAAGATTTATTCATTTATGCATATGAGAGCTGGGGTGCAGGCCAGAGGTGTGGGGGGTGAGAGGATTCACCAGAGACAGAGTGGGGAGCAGAGCAGGTGGATCTATTGAGATACACTGCTGAGGGGAGCAGTGGGCGAGTCATGAGAGTTCTGCTGCACCATGTGGGTCACCTCCCTGGCCGGGGATGAAACTCTTGCACTGCAGTGGCTGTGGATAGCTTCATAGTGCTGAGTCTTAACCCCCTGTGCCACCACGGAGGCCAGAGTTTTTGATTTTTGTTGTTGCACTCTGCAGCTTCAAAATTTTTTTTTTTTTAATAAATTTTATTGTTATATTCCCCATACAATTGCAGCCCCCCATTCTGACCCCAATCCCTCCCCTCCCACCCCGCCCCCTAAAAGTGTCTCTGGTTCATAGTTTTTTGTTGATTTTGATTTTCACTTTCTTATAGTTATTCATTTTCCTGGTCCCTTATTTAAGTTTTCTAGATTCCTGCTATGAGTGAGACCATCCGGTATTTTTCTTTTTCTTTTTGGCTTATTTCTGCAGCTTCAAAATTATGTTTGGTTTTTTTCTGTAATTTTTTCCCTGAATATTCTTATCTTGCTCAGAAATCTGATTTCTTTAGTTTTTTTCATGGTTTTCTTTAGCTCTTGATTTATAGTTTTTGCCTACTAATTCCAGCATCTGGCATTCCTCAGGGATAATTTCTGTTAATTTCCTTTTTCTCTGCAATTGGGCCATTTGATTTTTTTTTTTTTTTGCAGACTTGGAACTTTTTGTTGAAAATGGGTATTTTCAATATTATAATGTAACTATGGAAAACATAGTTTCTTTCCCCTCCCCAGGATTTTGTTGTAGCTGCTTGTTATGAGTTGTAGTTTTTGTACTTATTTTACTTCTAATTTAATTTTATAAAAGCTGTACTGATTTTCCTTGCTCTCTAAAAATAGAGCATTTCTCTTTGATATGATTTGGCAGATTATTTTCTGGATGTGGGAATGCTGAATATAAATTAATGGTAATAGCTTTCCTACTTTCATGTATCAGTGGAAACCTATATTGTGGGTGAACAGTAAAGATTTTATTCTGGTAGGTTTTTGTCAGTTAGTGGTTTGATAGAAATTTCCTAAGTGACTGGATACAAAAATGACAAAACAAAATAACCAAAAGCAGTGTCTTGGGCTTTGTAGATTGGTTCAGTGATGGGGATACTTCTCAGTGCTTAGACAGTCTTTATAAGTCTTCCTTGGCTGTCATTTCCTGATTGCATGGAGGCTAAAGGTTAGCCAGATGTGAAAGCTTACGACCTTTTCATGTCTTTTGTGAGCTTGTGTTAAGCCCTGGGCATATGTGTGTGGCCTTCTCTATTCCCTGGTATATGGAGGAACTTTTTAGAGCCTTTATTACCTCATCTATTTTTCCAACTTCTTCCTTCCTAGCCTTTTATTTCTGTGTAATACCTGGATCACTTGTTAAAACTTGCCCCAGGTGCTTGTGGATAGTATATTTGCTTTTAAATATTTTGGACAAACTATTCATCTCAGGAACTTGGTCCTCCAGAGGAAATTCTGAGGTGGGTGAAAGAAAGGCAAATTGCTGACCCAGTCCATCAGACAACAACACAACAAATCAAGACACACAGCCACAGTTCTTTAAGAATATTAATCCTTTGGCATCTGCAGGTTGTACTTGTGGGTCATGAAGACCCACATTATTAGGGTAGTCTAACATGGTAGTTTTATAACTGAAAACATCATAGGACTCTCATGCCAAAATTCAGCAGTTTTTTTTCTGTTAAGTGTTCCCCTGCTTATTTAAGTTTTTGAATTGTATTGTCGAGTTCCCAAAATGTTGATTTTTGACAATTTGTACCAGCATAGTTATTTCCTTGTTGGAAAGAGGGGAATTTTTTAGTTACCTCCTCCTCCATTGGTTTGTTGTCATTTCTGGGGTGTGTTCTCATCAGTTACATTTTTTGTTTTTAGTAACTGTAGCTTTTTATGAAGTCTTGATATCTTTCAGGGCATGAAAACCCACATTGTTCTTCTTTGTGACATTTTGGTTCTTCTTGAGCCTGTACTGTTCCATATTACATATTATCCTTTTTTGGATTTCTGAGATTTTCAATAAACATTTTCATTCTATTTTGATAAACACTAAGGCCTAATGTCAGCCAAATATTTAGATCAAGTTTGTCAACCTTGCATTACAGACATTTTAGTCTAGATTATTTTTTTTTTTGGGAAGCTGTCCTTTGTATGCTTTGTAACCCTGGACTCTACCCACTAGATGCTAGTAATGCCCAGCTTCCCCTGTTGTGACGGTCAAAAATGTTTCACAACATTGTCAGATGGTTCCTGTGAGAGGTGGGGTGGCACAATTTTACCATTTGAGAACCACTGTTCTAGATGATAGGAATTCACAGTTAATACTGGACTTAAGTGGAGAAGTAAATGCTTGCAATACATGGTGAGTAAGTACAGTTACAGAGATATGAGAAGAAAAGTGGAAGAGCAGAAAAAAAAGCCTTGAAGAATTGATGGCAAATATTTTCCAAAGAGAGATATGGCAGGTTTGATTTGGGTCTTGAGGCAACATGGTGGTGGTAGTAGGTGGGAGGGGAAATATTCTAAATGGTGAAAAGGAGAAGTCTTGAGACTTGGTGGAAGACTGTATGCCTTGAGAACAGCATGACATTGTGATTGGAGAGGATATGAAAGATAGAGATGAAAAAAAGAAATGTAGTTGTGGTTAGACTTTGTATGCTTTTGTATGCTGTGCTAAAATGTAACATTTTGTCTTCATTATAGAAAACCAATAAATACTTTTTAAGTTTTTACAGTAACCCAGTCAACATTTAAAAAAGAACAGTAATGATACAGTGAAATGATAAAAAACATATGGTGAATATTAAACTCAAGAAGATAACTCTAGCTATAAAGTAGGGAAATAGGAAAGGATGGAGATTTATCATGAAACTAAAACTATATGTCAGATGTTGCTCTTAAATCATATCACTGTATCTGTTGACTTTCACCCTATATTTGTCAAAATTCTTATCAACACTGATTCCTGATATTTAAAGTAGGAATGAAGTGGGCAAATGTAGAGGTGAGGTTTTTTTTCAGGCAGTTATATTTTAAACTGTTACCTGCTTTCTTGGATTGGGAATGTAATCACATTAATTGAAACTGGTCTATAATATTTTTATGTCTTAGAAAAAGAAGATACTTGAAGAAGAGTTAAACTGCTACCAGATTTTTGGTAACTTATTTTGATGTCATTCTGAACTTAAGGAAAAGTTACTAGTACAAAGAATTCCTATTTACCCTTTATCTAGAGTCACAAGTGTTAATATTTTGTTCCAACTACTTTATCACATGCACATTTTCACTTTTATTTATTCTTAATTGTTTGAGAGTAAGTTATCATGCCTCTTCCCCCCTAAATAATTTTAGTATTTCCAAAGGACAAGGGTATCTTACAAAATTAAGGATAATTAGCGAATCAAAAAAAATTAAGGTATATAATACTGTTATCTAATGCAGTCTCTAGTCAAAGTTTCCAATTACAGTAAGAATGACCTTTACTTTGGAAGAGTTCTGCCTTTTATTGCCTTTCCTGACCTTGACATTTCTGAAGAGTACAAATTATGTTTTTAGAGATGTCCCTCAAATTTGGGGTTGTATGATGCTACTTATGATTGGATTAAGGTTGTGCAATGGTAGGTCTAAAACAAGTGATGATGTGTTTTTTGGAGTGCAACTTAATAGATATATGATGTTGATTGGTCTCAATACTGGTAATTTGATTACTTAGTAAACGTGGTATCAGATTTTTCTATGTAAAGTTAATTTCCTCCTCACCTTTTTAAAGATTTATTTTGTTTATGCATACAGAACTGGGGTGCAGGCCAGAGGTGCAGGGGGCGGGTGTGAGAGGATTCACCAGAGAGAGAGTAGGGAACAGAACAAGCAGATCTACTGAAATACTCTGCTGAGGGGAGCAGCTGGTGAGACAGGAAAGGTCTGCTGTGCCATGTGGGTTAGCCAGGGATGTAACCTATATGAATAAATAATAAATAAATAAATCTTTAAAAAATATTTATTTGTATTTATGCATACAAGAACTGTGGTGTAGGCCAGAGGTACCACAGGTGAGAGGATTCAGCAGAGACAGAGTGGGGAGCAGAACAGGCAGACTGACTGAAATACATTGTTGAGAGGATCAGCAGGTGAGACAGGAGAGGTTTGCTGCACCATGTGGGTTAGCTCCCTGGCCAGGGATTGAACTCAGGCCTGCAGTGGCTATTGATAGCTTGATAGCACTGAGACTTTAATCCCTGTGACACCAGGGAGGCCCCCTTTTGTATTATTTTTTTTTAAAGATTTATTTATTTATTTATTTATTTATTTATTTATTTATTTATTTATTTATATGAGTACTGGGTACAGTCAGAAGAGTGGGAGGGTGAGAGAATGCACCAGAGCCAGAGCAGGATGCAGAGCAGGCAGAAGGACCAAAGTATACTGCTGAGGGGAGCAGCGGGCAGCAGGAGAGGTCTGTGCGCCATGCGGGACCCTCCACCGGTGGCCGGGGAGCAGCCGGGAATCGAACCAGAGCTGCAGAGGCTGCGGGCAGCTTCGCAACCCAGCGCTCAACCACTGCGCCACCGGGGAGGCCCTGGATTAATTTTTTTGTGTCCTTCGGGTTGATTCCTAGGAGTGGAATTGCTGGGTGATATGGTAGCTCCATTTTTAGTAGTTTAAGCTTTCCATAGTGGTTGGGCCAGTTTGCATTCCCACCAGCAGTGTAAGAGGGTTCCTTTTTACCTACATGCTCACCAGCATTTTTTATTGCCAGTTTTTTTATAATATGGACCATTCTCTCAGTGGTGTGAGGTGGTATCTCATTGTGGTTTTGGTTTGTATTTCCCTGATTTTAAGTGATGTTGAGGATTTCATATACCTGTTGGCCATTTGCATTTCCTCTTTGGAGAAGTGTCTTTTTATCTCTTCTGCCCACTTTTTTACTTAATTATTTGCTTTGTTTTTATTGAGTCTGTGAGCTCTTTGTAGATCTTTGAAATCAGTCCCTTATCAGTTGTATGGAGTGCAGATATTTTCTCCCAATCAATAGGTTGTCTCTTTGTTTTGGTTATTGTCTCTTTTGATGTACAGAAACTTTTTAGTTTGGTATAGTCCCAGCTATTTATCTTTTCTTTCACTTTCTTTGCTTCTAGAGATGGGTCCTCAAAGATGTTCCTGAGGTGTATTTCACGGAATCTTTTGCCCATGTTTTCTTCTATATAGATTGTTTTCAAGTCTTATAGTCAAGTCTTTATCTGTTTTGAGTTGGTTTTTGTGTATGGTGTCAGATAGTGGTCTAGTTTCATTTTTCTGCATGTGGTGGTCCTGTTTTTCGGGCATCATGTATTGACCAAACTATCCTTGTTACATTGCGTATTCTTTGGTCCTTTGTCATATGTTAGTTGTGCATATATGTGTCGCTTTATTTCTGGATTTTCAATTCAAGTCTATTGGTCTGTGTGCAGTCTGTGTGCAGAGAGGACAGCGGAGTGCAGTGTCTGTTTTTGTTCCAGTACCATAAATATTATGGTCATGATTATGTTTTAATTCATTATGACTTTGTAGTATAGTTTGAAGTTTGGGTGTGTGATACCGCTATTCTCCTTTTTAGTCAGGAGAGCTTTGGCTATTTGAGGTTTTTTGTGATTCCATATGAATTTTAGCAATGTTTGTTCTATTTCTTGAAGAATGCCATTGAAATTTTTATCAGACTTGCATTGAATCTGTAAATTGGTTTCGGTAGGATGGACATTTTTGATAATGTTAATTCTTCCAGTCCATGAGCAGGGGATGTTAAGACCAATCTTTTTTTTTTTTTCCCAAGATTTATTTATTTATGCATACAAGAGCTGGGGTACAGGCCAGAGATGCGGGGGGTGAGAGGATCCACCAGAGACAGAGCGGGGAACAGAACAGTCAGACTGACTGAAATACACTGCTGAGGGGAGCAGCTGGCGAGACAGGAGAGGTCTGCCTCGCCATGTGGGTTTCTCCCTGGCTGGCCGGGGATAGAACTCATGCTGCAGATTGCTTCATAGTGTGGTGCTTAACCCCTTGTGCCACCAGGAAGGCCTGCTCAAAGTTTTATCTTTTATTGGTGTGGTTAATTACATTGAGATTTTTGGGTGTTGAACCATCTTTGTTTCTGTGGTTTAAATCCCTCTTGGTCATCCTGTAGAATCCTTTTAATGCATTGTTGGAGTTGGTTTACTAAGGTATTGTTAAGGATTTCTGCATCTGTATTTTTTAGGGAAGTTGGTCCATGCTTTTCTTTTTGTTTTCTTTGGTTTTGGTATTAGAGGAATGTTGGCCTTATAAAATGTATTTGGAAGTATTTCTTCTTTCTCAACTTTTTGAGAGTTTGAGCAGGATAGGTATCAACTTATCTTTGAAGGTTTGATAGAACTAACGTGTGAAGCTGTGTGGTCCTGGACTTTGTTTTTTTAGGAATTTTGTTTACTGTTTCAATTTTCTTGCTGGTAATTGGTCTGTTCAGGTTTTCTATTTCTTCCCTGTTCTGTCTCAGATGGCTGTATAATTCTAAGAATTTGTTCATCTCCTCTAGGTTATTGAACTTAACCCTTTGCACTCCGAACCATTCTGAACATTGGCTACCAATGTCCCCTGAGAGAGGACAGCGGAGTGCAAAGGGTTAATAGCATGTAAGTGTTCACAGTAGTCTCTTATTATCCTCTGAATTTCTTTTTCTTTAAAGATTTATTTATACATACAAGATCTGGGATACAGGCCAGAGGTGCGGGGAGTGAGAGGATTCACCAAAGACGGAGTAGGGAGCAGAACAGGTGGATCTACTGAAATACACTGCTGTGGGTAGCAGTGGGCGAGGCAGGAGAGGTCTGCAGCGCCATGTGGCTTGCACCCTGGCCACAGGGGATAGAACTGCTGCAGAGGTTGCTGATGGCTTCACAGTGCTGTACTTAACCTCTTGCGCCACCAGGGAGGCACTATTCTCTGAATTTCTGCAGTGTCTGTTTTAACTTATCTTTCATTTCTTACCCTATTTCAGTAATCTTCCTTTTTCTATTTTATTTGTCTATTTTATTTACTTTTTTGAAGAACCAACTTTTAGTTTCATTAAGCTTTTGGACTATTGTTTTGATTTCTGTTTTATTTATTTGTGTTCTAATTTTTATTATTTCCTTCCATCTGCTGACTTGGTTTTGTCTATTCTTTTTCTAACCCTGTAAGGTAAGAGATAAGATTATTTTGACGTCTTATTTCTTGTTGTGGGCCTGTATTGCCATATTCTTCCCTCTTAGTACTGCTTTTGCTGTGTTCCATAAGTTTTGGAAGGTTGTGTCCTCAATGTCATTTGTCTCAAGGCAGTTTTTTTTTTTTTTTTCTATTTTTATATTCTTGTTAACCCGGTGGTCTTTCTGTAGTGTGTTGTTTGGTCTCCATGTAGTAGAGATTTTTCCTGCCTTTTTTTAATGGTTGATTTCTAGTTTGCTGCTTTTATAGTCCAAGCAAATGCTTGGTATGATTTCATTCTTCATGAATTTGTTATTCCTTGTGACCCAGAATGTGGTCAGTCCTGGAGAATGTCCAAAGTGCACTTGAGAAAAATGGGTATTCAGCTAATTTTTTTTTGTGTAGATTGTCCTATAAATGTGTATTAATCCTGTAAATATGTATTAATCCTGTATTGTCTTGTTCTTGTTTAAGGATATTGTGTCCTTGTTTATTTTCAAACTGTAGAAACATCTTAAATGCCCAAATATACATGATTGGATGAGGAAGATGTGGTATACTACTTAGCTATCAAAAAACCTAAACTCTTAACTGTTTTCAGCAACATGGGTGGACCTGAAGGGAATTATGGCAAGCAAAATAAGTCAGAAGGAGAAAGATAAATAACAGATCATGCCACTTTTATGTGGAATACGGAGAATTCAAACAGGGTCAGATAAAGCAAATAAGAACAAGCTCTAGAAAGCTAACTATAAAACTGAGGCTAATAGAGGGGGAGAGTCAAGAACAAAGTGCAGAGGGAGCACAGTGGATTATGGTGGTCACTCTGGGTGTTTTGGTGGGTGCAGTGTGGTAGTAACATCTGAAGGGGGAAATCCTGTACTTCTAAAACAGAGGCAATGATGTAAGTCAGTATTACCACAGTTAAAAGTAAGTTGAATCTGAAAAGTAACAAACATCCATGTTTATAAATAAGATAAAGACCCTGCTAATTGTTCAACTTAATCAGCCAATACTGGGCCTCCCTGGTGGCACAGCAGTTGAGCGCTGGGTTGTGAAGCTGCCCGCAGCCTCTGCAGTGCTGGTTGGATTCCTGGCCGCCGGGCGAGGGTCCGACATGGCGCGCAGACCTCTCCTGCCACCTGCTGCTCCCCTCAGCAGTGTACTTTGTCAGTCTGCCTGTTCTTCTCTCCACTCTGGCTCTGGTGAATTCTCTCACCCTCCTGCGCTTCTGACTGTACTCAGTGCTTGTATAAATTAAAAAAAAAAAATCAGCAAATGCTAAGTGGCTGTTCTTCTGGTTACTGTGGATTCATTGGTATAGCACATACTCTTCTCTGGTCCTAAGAGAACAGTTTCTTTTTAGTAATATGTATTTGTGGAATTTTTATGCAATCTACTAGAGCATGTTTATTTTTTAAAAATTTATTTATGCAGAAAGAGCTGGGGTGTAGGCAAGAGGTACTGGGTGGGGAGTGGTTTGGTGAGAGACAGATTGGCTAGACAGATTGAGGGAGTGGTGAGAGACAGATTGGGGAGCAAAACAGGTAGATCTACTAAAATACACTGCTGAGGGGAACAGTGGGTGAGACAGGAGAGGTCTGTTGCACCGTGTGGGTCACCTCTCTGGCCTGGGATGGAACTCTTGTTTCAGTGACAGGCCATAACTTGATAGTACTGAGACTTAACCCCTTGCACCACCAGGGAGGCCCCCAATAGAGTATGTTTATAACCATGGTTGATTTGCTTCAATTCAGGACAATCGAGTTATTTAAAGGGGCCCATCCAGCTGAAATCTTTTTTTAAAAGATTTATTTATTTATGCTTACAAGAACTGGGGTACAGGCCAGAGGTGTGGGGGCTGAGAGGATTCACCAGAGACAGAGTGGGGGAACAGAACAGGCGGATTGACTGAAATACACTGCTGACAGGAGCAGCGGGCAAGTCAGGAAAGATCTGCTGTGCCTTGTGGGTAGCTCCCTGGCTGGGGATCGAACTCGTGCTGCAGTGGCTGCGCATAGCTTCATAGGTTATGTCTTAATCCCTTGCGCCACCAGAGAGGCCCAGCTCAAATCTTGCTAAGAATTTTTTTCTTGAGTATTTTAAAAATTTCTCTGGATTCTTTGTTAGCTATTTTAAAAAGCAAACCCTTTAACAGTATTTTGTAATTAAGTCTGGCTAAGGTATGATTTGTGAGTTACCAGCTAGATTTAGATCTGTCTACAGCATTTTTTTTTGCATAGTGACTTGGCAAGTTACTTTCTGTACCTCAGTTTTCTCATTTGTAATGTGGAGTTAATAGTAGTACCTATGTTAGATTTTGGTTCTGAGGTTTAAACGAAAATGCATATTAAATACTTAGAACATTGGTTGGCATATTATAAATACTCAGTAAATGTTCTGTTTTTTTTTTTTTTTAATCAGTATGTGTGTATATTGCTGGTGGTTGAATCTTCTCTAGGACACCCAGTGAAGTGTAAGGACAAGGGACACTTAAATTAATGACCTGGATGTACTTTTGCTGTGCCATGTGTCGGTTAGCTCCCTGACCAGGGATGGAACTCATGCCATAGCGTCCATAGTGCTGAGACTTAACCCCTAGGCCACGAAGGAGGCCCTGCTGCACTGAAATTTTTTAAAAGATACTATTTGCAAAGAACAAGTTGATTTTCTTTCTTTTGGTGCTGATTAAAGAAACAGGTGCTTTCTACCTTTTTACCAAAAGAAATGACTTAATTTCAACTGCCTTTAAGTTTTTGTATTACGATATATAGGGATATAGGTTCACTCTGAGCAAAGTTCTAGAGGAAAAGTAGATTTTGTTATAATGGGGACAGTAAAATTGCATTTCTGATTCATCAATGGTTTTTTACTTAAATTTATATTCTTTGATCTAAAATTTACTTTATCTTGATAAAAACATTGTAAATATTTTTGGAAAGATTTTAGTGTGATTTTGTTAGAAAATAAAGGCAAATAGAATATATTGAAATTTAGATAGACTTAACATGACTGGAACGATGAATCTAAGCTTTTCAAATATTAGCTGCATATTTCCCACCCTCTACTGATCTTTATTTTCCCTTGCTTCCGTATAAAACCATTACACTTTTCTATTTTAATACACGAAACATTTGTGATTCAGTGTTTTCTTTCCCAAGGTAATCTTCAGGATAGTCCTGTCCTTTAATAAACTTTGCTTCTTAAAATGGAGATGAAGCAGATAATGGAAATAAGAGCTTTAATCCTAAAGAAAGCTATATAAAAATTACATGTAGTCAGAGATGTAAAAAGTGTTTTGAAATTCAGTTAAAGATCTGGATTCCCCTTTCTTCCCTAGATCACTCCTAGGCTATTTAACCCTCTTTGTTCACTATCAGATTGTGGACTTCCCTTAAGGTCAGATTTTTATGTATTAATTTTTTGTTCTAAAACCAGCTGTTCAGACTATATTCTCTGCTGAACCAAGAAATTGAAACAGTTACAGTTGGATTACTTCCCAGTTACTGCTAATGTTAAATCTTTTCATTAGTCAGCTTTTTTCCCCTCTAATTCTTGTTTTGTGTAGAAATTGTATAAAATGTCAGAAAACCTACAAACTGATCAGTTAATGTCCAAGTTAAAAATTTTATTGCTATAGGGCCTCCCCGGTGGCGCAGCGGTTGAGCGCTGGGTTGCGAAGCTGCCCGCGGCCTCTGCGGCACCAGTTCGATCCCCGGCTGCTCCCCGGCCACCAGAGGAGGGTCCCACATGGCGCGCAGACCTCTCCTGCCGCCCGCTGCTCCCCTCAGCAGTGTACTTCGTCATTCTGCCTGCTCTGCTCCCCGCTCTGGCTCTGGTGAATTCTCTCACCCTCCCGTGCTTCTGACTGTACCCAGTGCATGTATAAAGAAAACAAGCAAACAAACAAACAAATAAATAAATAAAACATGCCTCTATAAAAAAAAAAATTTATTGCTATAAATCACATAGCTTATCCATGTAAAGACTACAGTTCAGTGGTTTTAGTGTATTTACCGATTTGTGAAATCATCACCTCAGATTCATCACTCTAACAAGAAACCCCATACCGGGCCTCCCTGGTGGTACAACAGGTTAAGCACAGCACTGTGAAGCTATTGCAGCCTCTGCAGCACAAGTTTGATCCCAGGCTGGCCAGGGAGCTACCCACATGGCGCAGCAGACCTTTCCTGTCTCGCCCGCTGCTCCCTTCAGCAGTGTGTTTCAGTCAGTCTGCCTGTTCTGTTCCCCACTGTCTCTGGTGAATCCTCTCACCCCACCCCCTGCACCTCTGACCTGTACCCCAGTTCTTGTATTAATAAAGATCATCTTAAAAGAAAACCCCATACCAATTAGTGACCACTCCTCATTTCCCCTCACATGTCCTACCCCAGAGTCCAACAACCACTGTTTTCCTTTCTTATCTCTGTGAATTTGCCTATGCTGAACATTTCATGTAAAAGGAATCATAAAATAGATCTTTTGTGATTTGCCACTTAAATTTACCGTAATGTTTTCCTTGTACATCCATGTTACAGCATGAGTCAGAATTTCATTCCTTTTTTTTTCATTATTGAATACAACTCTCCTCATCATGTGATGGTATTAGGTTTGTCTCTACTTCTTGGTTATTATGAATCATGCTGCTGTGAACATTTGAGTACAAGTTTTTGTGTGAGCATATATTTTTATGTCTTTAGTATTTACCTATCTACCTAGGAATGGAGTTACTGAGTCATATGGTTGCCACTGTGTGTACCACTTAACATTCACATCATCAGTGTATGAGGGTTCCAACTTCTTCATATCCTTGCTTGTACCTCCTGTTTTCCATTTTTTTTCTTCATACCCCATTCTGGTAGATAAGAGATAGTACCTAATGTTTATATGTCATTTTTATTTTTATTGTGGTAAAATATGAATATTTGTCATACTAACCATTTATAAATGTGTAATTCAGTGATTTTAAATGTATTCTCAATATGAAATGATGACTATATCCAAAGTTCTGTCATTCCCAATAAAAAAAAAAAAACTTTACCCATTTTGATATTTTTTTTTAGTAAGTAGTATTTATTCAGTTGTATATACACATGACAATTGGGCCCTTACCTCATACCATATACAACAACCCAAAATAAAGCAAATACTAAATTTCACAGCTAAAACTATAAAACTCTTAGGAGAAAGCAAAGAAGCTATTCTTCTCGATCTTCCATGGTTTCTTACATAAGATATAACAAATGTAGGCAACAAAAGCTAAAAATAGATACTTTGAAAAACTTTACTGCATCAAAGGACACTTTCAACAGAGTGCAAAAGCAACCCACAGAATGTGAGAAAATATTTGCAAATTAGCTGATCCAACCATGAAGGAAAGCTATATGGAGGACCCTCAAATTATTAAAAATGGATCTACCATATGACCCAGCAATTCTGCTTCTAGGAATTTACACAAAAGAAACAAAAACATTAATTTGAAAAGAAACCTGCACTATAAATGTTTATTGCAGTACTATTTACAATTGCTATTATATGGAGACAACATAAATGCCCCAAAACAGATGGCTGACTCAAGAAGATACGGTATATTTACACATGCAATAGTACTCAGCAATAAAAAAAGATAAACTCAGGCCATTTGCAGCAACATGAATGGAACTGGAAGGGATTATGCTCAGTGAAATAAGTCAGAAGGAAAAAGCAAAATATCGGATAATCTCTCTTACTAGAGGAATATGGGTAAACCGATCAAAGGGTCAGGAAAAAGACAAAACTTGCAGGCAAACTATAGATCTGAGTCATACAACAGGGGAGGGAGAGTAGCGGAGTCAGAATGGGAAGGAAGAACACAAGGGACTATGGTGACAATTCACAGGTGATGAGGTGTTGGGAGATTTATGGGGACTGCAAAGAAATTAAATGAACACTGATGTCAGAAAATAATAAAGTTTAATAAAAATAAAAATAAAATAAAATAATTGTAAATAATATCTGATAAGGATTTTATATCCAGAATGTGTAAAAAACTTACAACTCAGCAAAAAAATGGGAAAAGCCCTGGGATAGACATCCATTTACTTAAAGTAACATCACACTTTGAAAGTGTACATTTCAATAGCATAAAATCCATTCACATTGTGATGCAACCAGTTTCGAGAACGTTTTCATTTTGTAAAACAAACACTATATACCCATTAAACAATAACTTCTCATTCTCTTTCCCCCACTCTTTTCTTCATAATCAATGTGGTTATATTAAAGGTGGGTTTAGACAATATTGGGTTTTTATTTTATTTTTTATAATTTATTTTTTAAAGATTAATTTTATGCATGCAAGAACTGGGGTACAGGCCAGAGTTGTGTGGGAGGGGTGAGAGGATTCACCAGAGACAGAGTGGGGAACAGAACAGGCAGACTGACCAAAACACACTGCCCAGGGGAGCAGCGGGCGAGTCAGGAGTGGTCCGCTGCACCATGTGGGTAGCTCCCTGGCCAGGGATTGAACTTGTGTTGCAGTGGCTACCTACAGCTTCACAGGTTTCGTCTCAACCCCATGTGCCACCAGGGAGGCCCGGGAGGGGGGGTGTCTTTATTTTAAATCCATTCTGTTACATTAATATTCTGACACACACTGACATTTGACACATTCTGACTTTTAGTTGGTATGTTTAGACCATTCACATTTAAGTGAATTTTGATATAAAGTAGGCCCCATTCTTATCCATGGTGATTCTGCTCCAGGACCCCCAGTGGATGCATGAAATGGCACATTGTACCAAACCTTGTGTATACTATGGGGTTTGGTAGACACATTTTTGTTGGAAAATCTTAGAAAAACATACATTATGACTTTTACAACAACCCAATATTTCCTTAGCTATACATACCCATGATAAAGTTTATAAACTAGGCTCAATAAGAAATTAACAACAATAACTAAAAATAGTGCAGTTGTAATAATATACAGTTATAAAATTATGGGAATGTGTCTTCTCAAAATATCTTATTGTATGTTATTTTCTGATTGCTTTAGCAAGTGGATAACTGCAGAAAGAAACTGCAGTATAAGAGGAGGACTCATGTAGTTGGAATGCTATTTAAGATATTTTTAACTTTTTCAGTCATCAAACTTGTTTTATTCATCTTTTTTCTTTTAGCCTTTGGTTTTAACTGAACATGTTATCTTTAATTTCATTTTCTTTTTTATTGAATAAATTTTGTTTTCTTGCATCGTCAGTCATTTTCTTTACTTTTTAAGAATCATACTTATTTAAAAAAATGTTATTGCTTGTCTTAGAGTTTGCAGTGTACATTTGTTACTAGTCCACTTTAAAATAACACTATACCAATTCATGAGTAGTATAGATGCCTTATAACAAAGTATTCCTATTACCTCCCCTTTCCCATGAGCTGTAATCACACAATACATTTTTGCTATTTGAACAATTACCTATTAGGTCAGTTAATAATAAGAGAAATAAAATTTGTTGCTTTACCTTTATTCCTCTCTCTCTCTCTCTTTTAAAGATTTATTTATTTATTTATACAAGCACTGGGTACAGTCAGAAGCGCGGGAGGGTGAGAGAATTCACCAGAGCCAGAGCGGGGATCAGAACAGGCAGATCGACGAAATACACTGCTGAGGGGAGCAGCGGGCGTGGCAGGAGAGATCTGTTGTGCCATGTGGGACCCTCGCAGGTGGCCAGGGATCAAACCGGCACTGCAGAGGCTGCGGGCAGCTTCGCAGCCCAGTGCTCAACCGCTGCACCACCAGGGGAGGCCAACCTTTATTCCTTCTTGAACACACTTTGTTTTTGTAGAGTTGTATTTTTTACCTATGTTAATTTTCTCTCTGATGAAATTTTAAATTTCTTAGAAGGTATTTGTTTTTGTCTGAGAAACCTTTTCATTTACTTTTTTTTTTTTAAAGATTTATTTATTTATTTATACAAGCACTGGATACAGTCATAAGTGCGGGAGGGTGAGAGAATTCACCAGAGCCAGAATGGGCAGGAGAACAGGCAGAAGGACTGAAGTACACTGCTGAGGGAAGTAGCGGGCGGTAGGAGAGTTCTGCATACCATGTGGGACCCTCCTCCGGTGGCTGGGGAGCAGCTGGGATCGAACTGGCGCTGCAGAGGCTGCGGGCAGCTTCGCAACCCAGCGCTCAACTGCTGCGCCACTGGGGAGGCCCTTCATTTACTTTTAAATGATCATTTTGCTGCATATTTTATTCTAGTTGTTTTTCTTTCAATACTTTAAATATTTTATTCTATGCTCTTGTGTGGTTTCTTACATGTCAGTTAGAATGCTTACCTTTGTTCCTCTATAGATGAGTTGTCCTCTTATATTTTTCCTCTGCCTTTTTTTCTTGTCTTTTTTATACAATTTAAAAATTTTAGATTACAATGGTTTACAACAGTGTATATGATTCAGAAATGTAGCATCCTACCTGTTCAGCTGTTTCCATACCATACTCACCATTAAAGGCATCCATAGTACTCTACCGTTGTTCATTCTGTCCCCGCCTTATTTTTCCACCCTTGCCAGTCCTACTGTGGTAACATCAATTTTATAGTCATTTCTAGGGTTTGTTGTTGATTTGGTATTGAGAGGGTGGACGAAGAATATACACATTGAAGTGTGAAGCTGTACTCCCAAAATTATATACTGTTGTAAACCAATGGTAAATCAATAACATTTGATTTTAAAAAGTAATCTTCAAGGTTGAAGATGGAATTTTGCCATCATAATCAGTTCAATTCAAATATGGGAGAGAATCTTCTCTTTGCAGTTCCTGACACTCATGCCAGTGCCTGTATATACCAATTATAAAGAAAATGGGGGGGGGGTAGAGTGAAGAAAATCTTGTTAATTTATAATCATTGAATAAAACAAAATATTTCTTTTAACAGAAGCAACATTTATTTAAAACACTGTATGTGATTCAGTCATAAAGCCCTTTCTCCTCAGATGCATGTTACACACCACACCACACCACACACACCATCAAGGCTCCCTCAGCCCTCTACCATAGTCCATTATACCCTCTCTCCATCTATCAATTAGAAGACAATTAGTATAGAAATAGAATTTTCTAGAAGACAGCATCCTGAAGAAGTAGGACAGAAATGGAATTTTCACAGGGTAAGGCTCCTAATGAAACAGTACGGAACTGTTAAGTGCCACTGTCAAAGTTTAGGCCAGTAAATACAGCCCATCGTGACTTTCAAAACAGAAGGGAAAATAGTTTTCATGTTAGGTTTATTATTATTATTATTATTAATTTTATTTATTTATACAAGCACTGGGTACAGTAGAAGCGCGGGAGGGTGTGAGAATTCACCAGAGCCAGAGCGGGGAGCAGAGCAGACAGAAGGACCAAAGCACACTGCTGAGGGGAGCAGCGGGCGGCAGGAGAGGTCTGCGCGCCATGTGGGACCCTCCTCCGGTGGCCGGGGAGCAGCCGGGGATCGAACCCGCGCTGCAGAGGCTGCGGGCAGCTTCGCAACCCAGCGCTCAACCGCTGCGCCACCGGGGAGGCCCAGGTTTATTATTATTTAATACTGCTTTTTCCCATATTTGAGGTCAAAATTCTTAGTTTGTAGGCTGTACAAAAACAAGATGTGTGGCCAGATCCTGTGGTGTTTTTCAGGCCCAACACTGTTCTCATGGTTTATGATAGAAGGTCCTGCTAACAAGTGAAACCATGTTGATCTTGCTCGGTGCAGAATATGAGGGGGAGACTCTTGTCTATTAGCCAGTCATAACCTTTTTTTCTTAAATTTATTTTTGAAATTTATTGTTATTGAAATAACCATTGTTTCACGTTCTTGTAGTGTTTTGACACTAGGATTTTGCCTCTTAGGTGTTACCATAGCATTCCCATCGCTCAAACACCCATATTCCTCAACTATAGTCCAGTGTGTTGTCATCCCCCCCTCGAATAGACAATAGATCTGGTGATATGCTTTAATGGAAGTGTGGTACCACTGTTCTCCCACTTTTTGGTCAGGATTGCTTAGGCTATTTGGCGTCTTTTATGGTTACATATGTATATCAATTAAGTTTGTTCTATTTTTTAAAGTATTGTATTTGTGCATATAAGAACTGGGGTATAGGCCTGAGGTGTGGGGTATGAGAGGAGTGGGGAGCAGAACAGGCAGATCTGGAATACACTGCTTGAGGGGAGTAGCAGGTGAGACAGGAGAGATTTGCTGTGCCATGTGGATTAGCTCCCTGGCTGAGCCTGGGATAGAACTCTTGCTGCAGTGGCTGGAAATAGCTTGATAGCACTGAGACTTTAACCCCTGTGCCACCAGGGAGACCCTGTTTGTTCTATTTCATGGAATAATGCCATTGAAAATCTGATACAGATTGCATTGACTCTTTATATTACTTTGGATAAAATGGCTGTTTTAACAATATAATTATTCCAATTCATGAGCTGGGAATATATTTCCATTTTTTGTGTCTTTTATTTCTTTTTAATGTCTTAGAGTTTTCAGTGTACAGGTCCTTCACCAGAGTTTACTCTTCCTAGGTGTTTTATTCTTTTTGATGTAGTTGTAAATGGGGTTGTTTACTTGGTTTCTTCCTTTCTAGGTCTTTGTATAAATGCAACTGATTTTGTAAATTTATTTTATAACCTTTCACTTTGCTGAACTGATACATTGTTTTAAGTTTAAAAAAAAAGATGAAGTACTATAGTTTTATATCCTTGTTAATATTTTGACAATATGATTTCTCCCTTCAAGTGTGATCACCATAGCTCTCTACCATCAAAGCACCATAGTCCATTATGCTCCCTCCGCCTCCTCTACCCGTACTCCCACCCCCTTCATATACCTACCTCCTCCTGCCCCACCCCTTTTGGATGTCTCAGATCTCAGGTTAGCTTTAAAAGGTTGATCTTTAAGTTTGTCTTTTTGTCTGACCTGTTTGCTTTTCTATATTCCACATATAAGTCACACCACCCACGATCTTTCTCCTTCTGAGTTATTTCATTTAGCATGATGCCTTCCAGTTCCATTCATGTTTCTGCAAATGGCAGTTTATCTTTTCCATCACTGAGCAATAGTCCATTGTTTATATGTATGAGCCAATCATCTGTTTTTGGGCATTTATTTGGGTTGTTTCCTTATCTTGGCAATTGTAAACAGGATTCCTTTCAAATCCATTTTTTGGTGTTCTTTGCGTAGATAACTAGGATTGGAATTACTGGGTAATATGGTAGGTCTATTTTTAGCCTTTGCAAAAAATTCCACACTGATTTCCATGGGGGCTGATCCAGTCTACATTCCATCAAAGTGTAATAGTGTTCCTTTTTCTCCAAACCCTTACCAGCACTTGTTTTTGGTCATTTTCATATGGGCCACTCTCACTGGTGTGAGGTGGTATTTTATTGTGGTTTGGGTTTGCACTTCCCTGGTGATAAGTGATGATCATTTCTTCATGTGTGTCTGTTTGCTGTCTCTGTGTCTCTGAAGAAGTGCCTATTTAGCTCTCCTGTACATTTTTTTGATTGGGTTGTTTGTTTTCTTTTGTTGCATTGTATGCAATCTTTGTGAAACTTAATCAGTCTCTTTTTTTTTTTATAGAGGCATGTTTTATTTATTTATTTGTTTTTTTTTTTTTTTTGTTTATACATGCACTGGGTACATCAGAAGCGCAGGAGGGTGAGAGAATTCACCAGAGCCAGAGCAGGGAGCAGAGCAGGCAGAAGGACCGAAGTACACTGCTGAGGGGAGCAGCGGGCGGCAGGAGAGGTCTGCGCGCCATGTGGGACCCTCCTCCGGTGGCCGGGGAGCAGCCGGGGATCGAACCGGCGCCGCAGAGGCCGCGGGCAGATTCGCAACCCAGCGCTCAACCACTGCGCCACCAGGGAGGCCCATTTAATCAGTCTCTTTTCAGATGTATGGTGTGCAAATATTTTCTACCTTTCAGCAGGTTGTCTCTTTGTTTTGGTTACTGTATCTTTTGCTGTATAGATGCTTCTCATTTTGATGTAGTCCTAGTTGTTATTCTCCTTTTGTTTTCCTTGAGTTAGGGAAGAATCCACTATGATATTTCTGAAGATTATGTCATGCAGCATTTTGCCTAAGTTTTCCTGTAAGTATTTTATGGTTTCAGATTTCAGAGCCATGTCTTTTATACACTTGGAGTTGATTTTTTGCATGGTGTGAGATAGTGGCCTAGTTTCATTCTTTTGCATGTGGCACTTCAGTTTTATTTATTGAAGAGGCTTTCCTTGTTCCAGTGTATTCTTTGCTTCTTTGTATTATATTAGCTGTCCATGTATGTGAGGTTTTATTTGAGCTTACAATTCTAGTACACTTGTCTGTGTGTCTGTTTTTTTCCAGTTCCATGCTATTTTATTTGTTATGGCATTACAGTATAGTTTATAGTTTGGAAGTTTAATCCCACTATTTTCCCCCATTTTTGTCAGGAGAGCTTTGACTAATTTGGGTCCTTTGTTGGTTCTATATGAATTCCAGTAAAATCTGCTTCATTTCTTTGATGAATGCCATTGACATTTTTTTTTTTTTTACAGAAATTTTTTTTTTCTTCTGAATTTTTTTTAAAGATTTATTTATTTATTTATTTATACAAGCACTGGATACAGTCAGAAGCACGGGAGGGTGAGAGAATTCACCAGAGCCAGAGCGGGGAGCAGAGCAGGCAGAAGGCCCGAAGTACACTGCTGAGGGGAGCAGTGGGCGGCAGGAGAGGTCTGCGCGCCATGTGGGACCCTCCTCTGGTGGCCGGGGAGCAGCCGGGGATCGAACCGGCGCCGCAGAGGCCGCGGGCAGCTTCTCAACCCAGCGCTCAACCGCTGTGCCACTGGGGATGCCTGCCATTGACATTTTTTAATGATTCATTTATTTATACATACAAGAACTGGGGTACAGGCCTGAGGTGCAGGGGGTGCGAGGACTCCCCAGAGACAGAGCGGGGAGCAAAATAGGCAGATTGACTGAAATACACTGCTGAGGGGAGCAGTGGGTGAGAGAGGAGAGGTCTGCTGCACCATGTGGGTAGCTCCCTGGCTGGCTGGGGATCCAACTCGTGATGCAGAGGCTGCGGATAGCTTCATAGTGCTTTACCCCTTTGCCACCAGGGAGGCCCAGCATTGACATTTTTATTTGGGATTGTATTGAATGTGTAAATTGCTTTGGGTGGGGTGGCCATTTTGACACTGTTGATTTTTCCAGTCCATGAGCAGGGAATATCTTTTCATTTCCTAGTGTCTTCCATTTCTTTAAAGAATTTTTTATATTGGGCCTCCCTCGTGACGCAAGGGGTTAAGATGCAACCTATGAACTTACCCGCAGCCAATGCAGCATGAGTTTGGCCAGGGAGCTACCCACATGGCACAGCGGACCACTCCTGACTTGCCTGCTGCTCCCCTTAGCAGTGTGTTTCAGTCAAGTTCCCTGCTCTGTCTCTGGTGCATCTTCTCACCCCCTGCATCTCTGGCCTGTACCCCAGTTCTTGTATGCATAAATAAATAAATCTTTTAAAAAAGATTTTTTTTATAGTTTTCCTTGTATAAGTCCTACATCTCTTTTGTTAGATTTACTCCCAGGTAATTATTTTTTATTGTTGAGTTTGTAAATGGAATTTATTTGGTTACTGTCTCTTTCACTGTACAGAAGGTTCTCATTTTGATAAAGCCCCATCAAATTACTTTCTTAATTAAGAATTACTTTTTGAATTGCTTTTTTCTAGCTCATTGTTTGCATATAGGGGGCAACTGATTTTTGTGTGTTGATTTTGTATCCTGTCACTGTTGTGAACTGGTTTATTTTTTCAAAGATTTTTTTTTTTAATTTATGCATGCATACAAGAACTGGTGTAGGCCAGAGGTGCGGGAGGGGAGAGGTGAGAGGATTCACCAGAGACAGAGTGGGGACCAGAGCAGGTGGATCCACTGCTGAGAGGAACAGTGGGCAAGACAGGAGAGGTTTACTTCGCAATGTTGGTTAGCTCCCCGGGCGGGGATCAAACTCATGCTGCAGTGGCTGGAGATAGCTTTATGATGCTGAGACTTTAACCCCTGCACCACCAGGGAGGCCCCCTGGCTTACTGTTTTAATTAGTTTTTCTGTGTTTTCTTTGGGGTTTTTTAAGTACATTATCATATCATCTGCAAATAATGATAGCTTTACTTCTTTCCAATTTGGATTCCTTTTATAGCTTTCCCTTGATTAACTGCTTTAGCTAGGACTAGGCTTTCATTTTTTTGAGAGTTTTGATTACTATTTCAACTTGCTTGCTTGTGATTCATTTGTTCAGATTTTCTATTTCCTATTCAATCTTGGGTGATTGTATAATTCTAAAAATCTGTCTTATCATCTAGATTATTTAACTTGTTTTCCTATAAATGTTCATAGTAATCTCATATTGTCCTCTGAATTTCTCAGTATTTGTTTTAACATTTCTCCTATTGTTTTTGATTCTACTTAAGTTTTCTCCCTGTTTTTTCTTAGTGAATCTAGCTACAGGTTTGCCTATTTTGCTTATTTTTTCAAGGAACCATCTTTTTGTTTCCTTAGTCTTCTGGACTGTTTTTGATTTCTGCTTCATTTATTTGCAATTTGTTTAGTTCCTTCTGCTGGCTTTTGGATTTTTTGGTTCAAATTTTAATATCTTCTCCCCGCCCCTTCCAATTTTAGTTTCTTGAGATGAGAGACAGGTTGTTTATTTGGTTTCTTTTGTTTCTTGATGTGGGACTGTATTGCTATGTACTTTCCTCTTAATTCTGCTTTTGCTGTGTTCCATAAGTTTTGGAAGATTGTGTCCTTATTGTCATTTTTCCTTCTTAAAAAAGATTTATTTTTTTATTTATGCATACAAGACCTGGGGTCTAGGCCAGAGGTGTAGGGGTAAGAAGATTCATCAGAGACAGAGTGGGGAGCAGAACAGGTGTATCCACTGCAATACACTGCTGAGGGGAGCAGCGGGTGAGACAGGACAGGTCTGCTGTGCCACGTGGGTCAGCTCCCTGGCTGGGGATCGAACTCATGCTGCAGCGGCTGCTGATAGCTTCATAGTGCTGAGAATTAAGCCCTTGAGCCACCAGGGAGGCCCCATGTTACTTTATTTTTGTTCATATGGTATATTATGTTGAGTGATTTTCAGATGTTATGTTTACTTGATCATGGTGTATGACCCTTAATTTGTTTTAAATATTTATTTATGGATACAAGAACTGGGATGTAGGTCAGAGGTGCGGGGTCTGTGTGAGAGGATTCACCAGAGATAGAGTGGGGAGCAGAATAGGTGGATCTACTGAAATACACTGCTGAGGGCAGGCAAGACAGGCGAAGTCTGCTGCACCATATGTGGGTTAGCTCCCTGGCTGGGGATTGAACTTGTGCTACAGTGGCTGGTGATAGGTTGATAGTGCTGAGTTTTATCCCCTGAGCTACCAGAGCGGCCCCTGTATGATCCTTTTATTGCATGTTTAATTTAGGTTTGTTAAGATTTTGTTGAGGATTTTTATTTCCAGGGAAATTGGTCTGTAGTATTCTTTCTCTGTGGTGTGTTTGTCTGATTTTGGTATGAAGTTAATGTCCCTCGTAAAGGTTTTCTCCATTTGTTACTTTGTGAATCTGGCTTGATGTTTGTTTAATAATTTTTTCAAGGAACCAGGTTTTGGTTTCATTAATTTTTGGAGTATCTTATCAAATTCTCTTTCAATTAGTTTTGGTCTAGTGTTTGTTATTTTCTTCCCTTAATGGGCTTTAAGGTTGTGTTTTCATCTCTTTCTAGTTCCTTCTTGTGAGATATAAAATCATTTGTGCTCTTATTTCTTTTTTTTTAAAGATATTAGTTTATGTTTTTTTTTTTTATAGACGCATGTTTTTGTTTTTTATTTATTTGTTTGTTTTTTGTTTATACATGCACTGGGTACAGTCAGAAGCACGGGAGGGTGAGAGAATTCACCAGAGCCAGAGCAGGGAGCAGAGCAGGCAGAAGGACTGAAGTACACTGCTGAGGGGAGCAGCGGGTGGCAGGAGAGGTCTGCGCGCCATGTGGGACCCTCCTCTGGTGGCCGGGGAGCAGCCGGGGATCGAACCGGCGCCTCAGAGGTCGCGGGCAGATTCGCAACCCAGCGCTCAACCGCTGCGCCACCGGGGAGGCCCTGTGCTCTTATTTCTTGATGTGGGGCAAGTATTGCAATATACTTTGCTCTCAATACTGCTTTTGCTGTCTTCCTTCAGTTCTGGAAGGTTGTGTCCTCAATGCCATTTGTCTCTAGGTGATTTTTTTTCTTTTTTTCAATTTATGTGCTAACCCAGTAGTCTTTATTAGTATGTTGTTACTAAGATTTAGTTTTTTAATTTATTTATGCATGGAAGAACTGAGGTGTAGGGCCTATCCGGTGGCGCAGCTGTTGAGCGCTGGGCTGCAAAGCTGCCTGCAGCCTCTGCAGTGCTGGTTCGATCCCCGGCCGGCCGGCGATGCCAGTGTGCAGACCTCTCCTGCCGTGACCACTACTCCCCTCAGCAGTGTATTTTGTATTCTGCCTGTTCTGTTCTCCACTCTGGCTCTGGTGAATTCTCTCACCCTCCAGTGCATCTGAGTGTACCCACCCTGGCTGGGGGTTGAACTCAATGCTGCAGTGGCTTCTGATAGCTTGATAGTGCTGATACTTAACCCCTTGTGCCACTAGGAAGGCCCTCATGTATAGTTTTAAAGAACATGTATTCATTATTTTTGGAATGCATCACCCAATAAATATCTATTAAGCTCATGTGTTCTAATTCTTTGTTTAAGGTTATTTTTCTGTCCTTATGTTTTGTCTTGGTTGATCTGTCCATTGGTGAAAGTTGAGCTTATGAAGCATTGATGTGGTTTTTCCAATGTCCTTTTTGAGATTTGATACTAATTGGCTTTATATTTTTATGCTTTTTAGTTTGGTGAGTATATACTGAAAAGTTCTATTTCTTCCTGATGTTTTGTTCTCTTTACAATTACATGTTGTCCATCCCTGTCTCTTGTTACCTTCTTTGCCAGAAGTGTATTTTAACTGATAGACGTTTGACTCTCCCTGCCTTCCTTGGTTACCATGTTTGTAAGATTGTACCCCAGCTGGTCACTGTTGAGACTATTTTTATCTTTGGAGGTCAGTTGTGTTTTCTGGAGAAATCAAAAGTATTTCCTTTGTTTTCTAATCCAACTGGGCACTCTTTGCCATTGTATTGGTAAGTTCATTGCTTTTGTATTTAGGGTGATTATTGACATATGAGGGTTGCTGCTGCTATTTTTTATTTGTTTTTGACTTTCTGGTTCTATTTTTAACTGGGTATGTAGCACCTTCACATGTATCTCCCCTCATTTAAGGGTTCACCTTGACAGTTTTTAGCTCTCCCCTCATCTGGATGACCAGCCAAACAGGGAAGCACAGGTTTCTATCACTGGCTTCTCACCCCAGCTGCATTCTTTAGGCACCTCTCTCCAACCAGCCTTTACTGTGTAGAGTTGAATTTCCACGATGGGCAATGAGTGGTCAATGAAATCCATGCGGTGCTCTAGTTTGTCTGAAGTCATTTGAACCTCTAGGTTCAGTGCTCCACCTTTTTTTGTTTTTTTTACACATTTTGACAAGTTCTGTAATGCTTTTATTTTAAACATCATTAACAAAAAGCTACAAGGAACTATATTAAATGTACAAGCAATATATCATGCACATTTTGATTCAGGAGGCCCCATTGAAGAATTGAAATCACACACATGGGAATTCAAAGATCTTAATCTAAGCCATTGAAAGAGCTAATAACAGGGCTAGCCCTAATAGTCAGATGAAAACAGAAGGTAATAATTCTTACCAGCTCTGTAGAAATCTGGAGAGAGAGAGAGAGAGAGAGAGAGAGAGAGAGAGAGAGAGAGAGAGAGACAGAATATGAGAATGAAAGTGTAAAAGAGACAGTTTTCTCCAGAAGAGTACCTGGTGTCTTTTCAAATATTCTAGGGGGATTATTGGGAGAAATAGAACTCAGTCTAATCTCCTTTGTGAAGGTGGTGCTATGCTGATTTAAACCAGTCTTCCAGATATATCTCATTTCAACTCAGAAATATAACAGGATCATATTATTTTATTGTCAAACCACACTTCTTTCCTAAGGATGAAATATCAATGAATGTAGTATTTAAGTTGAAGCAATATGACTCCTTGAGTCACACTCCATTGGGTAGAATGGAATAGCTAAGTATTCCTCAGTTTTTAAGTCACATTTTCATCTGTTTCAACCAGTCTGTGACCAAAAGGCAAGCGTAGTTTCTGCTCCATGTGCCTCCTCCAGGTCTCTTTCTTGCTTTCCATCCTGCTTCCTTCCTTCTCAGTCTCCTCTTCCGTCTCTGCTCTACCTTAAGGTTATTCTCCTGTTAGTGAAATGAAACCTCCCTTACACCATCTTCTCTCTCTTCCTATACCAAATTTTCTTAATGCACTTTCATAACTTGACTATTTGAAATAGTGCTTCAGTGAACATAGGGTAGCATATATCCCTCCAAATCAGTGTTTTTGCATTCAAGTAGATACCTAGGAGTTGCATTACTGGGTCATATAATAGGTCTATATTTAATATTTTGAACAATCTCCATACTGTTTCATAGGCTCTCCTTGCTTTTATTTTTTTAATTTTTTAATTTTTTTTTTAAAGATTTATTCATTTTACACAAGAACCGGGATTCAGGCCAGATGCGTGGGAGGGGTGAGAGGATTCACCAGAGACAGAGTGGGGAACAGAACAGGCACACTGACGAAATACACTGCTGAGGGGAGGAGCAGACCCGACAGGAGAGGTCTGCTGCACCATGTGAGACCCTCGCTGGCCGGCCACGGACAGCTTCACAGCATGGTGCTCAGCCTCCTGGGCCACCAGGGGAGGCCCACTCCTTGCTTTTATTTTTATGCCATTTGCATGTAGGTTTGATTAATAACCATTTACTTAGAGCCTTTGTTTATCTTTGAAACTCTAATCTCTAGGATATGGCAGAACGTTGGGTTTTGTTTCTGGTCCAGCCAGCCACTCTGCCTTCTAATTAATGAGTTCAGTGCATTTACATGTTTATGTATTTAATTCTTATTTTTGATATGTGAGGTTTTGCTACTGCAATTTTGTCATTAGTTTTCTGGTTCATTTCCTTGCATTAGAAAGGAGAGCTCCTTTCAGTAGCTCTTGTAGGGGATTTCTTGTGTTTGCACACTCTTTCAGCTTGGTTTTTTTGGGGGAAGGTCTTTGCTGCTTTTTCATATTTGAAGGACAGTCTTGGAGGATATAATATTCTTGGCTGGCAGTTTTGTAATCTTTAAGTATTTCAAATAAGTCATTCCATTCTCTCATTGCCAGTTGGTTTCATCAGAGATATTTGATGTAAGACTTATAGTAGTATTTTTATAGATTACCTTAGTTTTTGCCTTGCCTCTTTCAATATTCTTTTGTTGTTTTAAAGTTTTGGTATGTTGGGCCTCCCTGGTGGTGCAAGGGGTTAAGACTCAACCTATGAAGCTGGCCACAGCCTCTGTAGCACCAGTTCGATTCCCGGCCAGCCAGGGAGCAACCCACATGGCGCAGCAAACCTCCCCTAACTTGCCCGCTGCTCCCGTCAGGAGTGTACTTTGGCCAATCTGCCTGTTCTGTTCCCCACTTTGTCTCTAGTGAATCCTCTAACCACCCACACCTCTGGCCTGTACCCCAGCTCTTGTATGCATAGATAAGTAAATCTTTAAAAAAATAAAGTTTTGGTAGTTTTACAACTGTGTGTCTTGGTGTAGGTCTTATTATTTTTAGATATTCAGGTGTTCATTTAGCTTCATGGACTTGTATATTTAGTTCTGTCTCCAGGTTTGGGATGTTTTCCTGTGTTACGTCTTTGAATAAATTCTCTGTTCCCTTTTTGTCACACATCTTTTTGGTATACCCATTATCCTTAAGATTCTTTCCCTAATCAAATCATATCATTCTGCAAATATTCATTTTTTTCTTCATCTTCTTCCTGGTTCTTTGCCCATTGTTATCGTCATTTTCACTGATCCTGTCTTCTATATCTAGTCTGCTTTCATAGTTTTCTGCAGAATTTAGTTTCCTCTACTGATCTTTTTTCATTCTTGTACTCCTTTATCTTATGTAAATCTTAAATTCCCCGTTTCCTAGTCATTAATTGCATTTCTCCTGTTATTCATTTGTTTTTGTGACCTTTGTTATGTCACTGGCTTTTCAGCATTTTTCAGTATCATTTTGAGTTGCTTTTCTGCATTTTCTCCCTTTTCTTTAAATTTCTTTATTGTGGCATTTTGAACGTCTCTCATAGGATGATAAAAGCTTTCATATGTTTGTGATTGGATTCTTGAGAGTTACCATATTTTTGTGGTGACATCTTCTTAAGGTTTCATTTTGCCATTAGTGTGTTCTTTGCCTGTTCTAGATAGTGATTTGAACTTCTTTTACCTCCCCAACAGGTGCTGTTATGGTTCTTATATAATGTTTTGTATTTGGCCTTTCATGGCTTCCATATGTATGAGACCTGATCTTGTAGTTGCTGAGTCAACAATTGAGGGAGAGGCTTGGAATCCTCATGTACCCATGTTCAAAAGGTGTAGTTTTGTTTGAAGCCCCTGGACTCTGGGTGCAGTACTGGTTAATCAGGATGGTCCTCTGGCAAGTGAAGCAAGGAATACCTTCACTATTTACTTTTAAGTGTCAACAAGATCATGTGAATAGAGGGACAGTAAGAGTAGATGAACAGTAACAAGTCCATCACTCAGATGTTGTGCAGGCAGTAGGTCCTCATGTCTCAGCTGTGCTTTAGCTCTCTAATGTGTTCTGCCTCCTTTGCTCATGTTGTCTCTAGCAAAACACCCTACTCATTTTCCTGGGTTTCTCTCTGGGCTCTCCAATTCTATCAGCTGGGATAATGTAGTTTAACTGCCACACTACAGCCAGACCAAGAATAGCCTCATTCTTCTCAGTGCAAGCCAGGGTAAATGCTCAAAGCCTGTGATTGATGTAATCAGAGTGATTCCCTTCTCTGTCAGGATGACCCACTGTGCTTGTTCCAATCCTCTTCTCCTTCACTCCCCTCTTACAGGTGTTGATATGGGTGGCATAGTAGAAACTTTTATGGGCTGGTATTACATTTGGGAGTAAAATCAAGACATAGACAAATGGACTTGTTTTTATATGCTTATGTAATAACTGGCAGCTTTTGAAAGGATTTCTTATAATTTTACCTGAATAAGCATATAGGTTTGAAGATTTTCAGTACTTTAGTGATGAGTAGTAAACTTGTTAATAAAGATATGGAAAGAATTTATTTGATTAGTGAAATGTTAGAATTGTCAATTATTTTTTTTTTAATATTGGTGAAGTCAGGTATACTAATAATTAAATGAATTAGGTATTGTATAATATTGTTAACACAATAATTTTTAAACTAGTAGCACTTATACATATACATATTTCTTAAATGTAAGTAGATTACTTCGAAAAGTCTTAGGAAAATGATAAAAGAAAAAAAGTCACCTATACCTAGATAATATTCACTTAACATTTTTGGTGTATCTTATTGCAATAGTTTTAATGTATTTTTAAACAACTGTGATCATACTTTCTGTACAACTTATAGCCTGCAATTCATCATTTGTATTGTAGCTTGAAGTATTTTTTCCAAATTGTGTTTGAACTTTATTGCCTTATTTTTAATCACTGGTACAATATTATGTAATTTTTTTAAATGATTGTTTTTGTTTTTTTAAAGATTTATTTATTTATTTATACAAGCACTGGGTACAGTCAGAAGTGTGGGAGGGTGAGAGAATTCACCAGAGCCAGAGTGGGGAACAGAACAGGCAGACTGACGAAATACACTGCTGAGGGGAGCGGCGGGCAGCAGGAGAGGTCTGCGCGCCATGTGGGACCCTCGCTGGCAGCTGGGGATCGAACTGGCGCTGCAGAGGCTATGGGCAGCTTCGCAGCCCAGTGCTCAACCGCTGCGCCACCAGGGGAGGCCCTATGTAATTTTTGTGTATACTTGCAGACGCAGCCATTTTGCATTTCAATTTACTGTATTTTAGCTGTAATATATTTCATAGTTGAGTGTCTTTTATGATAAAGTTTATTCATAATTCTTTGTGTAGATAGAACAGGGCAGAATTAGTCAATATAAGATCAAAGACATTGCCAAGATTGTTTTCTAAATGTTTATTTGGTCATCCATGAGATTGTCTTAAAATGATGAATAGTCATTTTCCCCCTTCATTATATTATAGGTGAAGAATGATATCATCTTGAGCACTTGATAGCTTTTAATTAGGTGTAGCCTCATTTATTTCTCATGCATTTCATTATCCTTTTAAATCAAAATGTTTACACTTTTCTCAACAGTTTCTGTAAGGAATTAAACTAGTGTGTCTTTATTTCTTCACTAGTTTTTGTTAGCACAAACTTTACTAACCAAAGGGACACTCCTAGTTAAGCTAATACTTGAAAATGGTTGCATTTAAAATATGAATATTGATAATTGAACACAGTAATGGGAAAATGGATTGTGGAGATTTGCTAATAACACTTATCTAGTTTAAGTTAATCTCTCTCTAAAGTGATGGTGTGATTATTATACTTTTTCATAAATCCTAGTCCAGGTTATATCGCTCATGAACACATTCATTCTGTTATTAATCTCTTATCTTCTACTTTTCTTATGTTGCTTTTCTTGTTATTTTATTCCTGGTAGAAAAAACAATCTTCAGCTTTGTCTTCCAGTTTACAAGAAAATTGTGTTTTCCAAGCACTCTTCAGTTTTTATGGTGAGACATTTGTTATCGGAAATGAAGACATAATCTGGTTTGGCCATTGCACCCATTTTTCACCGTGCTGCTTCAACTTCAGTTTTTCCCCATGTATCCATTAAAGTTTGTACTCTGTACCAGATCCTGTCTTCCTACCAGCTGCTGAATTAATTGGCATGGGGAACAGGTTCTGGAGTAGGAAGTAGGGTGGTTGGTCCTGGGAGGTTTGCTTTGCCTGACCATTGTCCCAGGTCCATCACACCCTCTTCCCTCTGATCAGATCCAACTGCCCCACATGCAAGGACTGCCAGGACATCTCCTGCAAGCCAAGTTGATTTGTTATTAAAATGATATGCTAATTAGAAATTAATATTTCTTTCACAGCTCAAAATTAAGTAACTAGAATATTGTAGCTAAAGATATAAATGAAAGGGCAAAATTATTTAGCAGTAAAAATATGTTTTCGTCATTTGGCCTCTGTCTGTTCTCAATTTATAAGATAGCACAAACATGTTTATGCATGGAAGGGCTGTCTTTCACAGAACAAAAAGGTTCTAATTTTATTCTCTTATTTTTTTTTTGCATTTTGCATTTAGTAGTACTATTAATGGACTGCACTGATTTATCCATTCATGTTTTGGGCCAACTACATCATATTCATGTAATAGCTGGATTCATGGTTGGATTGTTGGGAGTTCAAGGAATGAGTGGGATAATTATTCTGGCCTTGGTCAGTATTCCTTTTATTTCCATAGAGAACAACCTTTGCTTATTAATAACTATTGATGGAACAAAATGTAACATGACATAGTCTTATTAAATTTTTGGATACAATGAGTTTCATATTCCATAGATTGAAATGTAGTATTTTGTTTTGATATCATCTTCTAATTTAAGATTAAGGACACTGAATAATTTGATGATGAATTTGTTTTTCAACTATACTCCTCAAGGAAGGTTATGGCAAAACAAACAACCCCAAATATTACATTTTAGCACCTTTGCTCTAGAGGCAAGTTTGTTTTAAAATTCTATAAAACAACCCTCTCCATCAAAAACAGAACAACCAAATTCCCACACAGAATCTTTAGTTGCAGTATGTCGTCTTCTTTTTTTTAAAAAAAAGATTTATTTATTTTTATGCAAGAGCTGGGGTACAGGCCAGAGGCGTGGGAGGGTGAGAGGATTCACCACAGACACAGCTGGGAGCAGAAGAAAAGGCAGAAGACAGAAATACACTGCTGAGGGGAGCAGCAGGCACTACAGGAGAGGTCTGCTTCTCCATGTGGGAATCTCCCTAACCGGCTGGGAATCGAACCTGCACTGCAGAGGCTGTGGACAGCTACACTGTGCTGCGCTCTATCCCCTGAGCTACCGGGAGGCCCTAGTTGCAGTATGTCTTTTGAATCTCATTTCTTTTTACTTCCATGAATGTATTGGGTTCTTCCTAACTAAACACTGACTTTGAGGACTAGTGCTCTATTTGAATGGGAGGTGGTGCCTAGCCCAGGAAGCCTGACCCATTGTTGCCTTTATTCACATTGTTTTTAGTGTTCATTCTCTTTATTGGCTAGCTTGGAGTACTATTTCTCCCAATTTTGTTAGTTTTTGCTTTCTTTTTCTGACCCCTTTTCATTTATTTACTAGAAATTTATTTTTTCAATATAAGAACTTAAATCTTTCAAGCCAGTTTGCCTTCTAAATTTTGTTTTTTGCAGTGAATGTGCAAGTTTTATAAAGTTATTTTCTTTAATTTCTTCCTCTGTTTGAATTTTTAAAAAAGATTTATTTATGCATACAAGAGCTGGGGTGTAGGCGAGAGGTGTAGGGGCTTGTGAGGATTCACCAGAGAGGGAATGGGGAGCAGAACAGGCAGATGGACTGAAATACACTGCTGAGGGGAGCAGCGGGTGAAACAGGAGAGGTCTGCTTTGCTATGTGGGTTAGTTCCCTGGCCGGGAATGGAACTAGTGCTGCAGTGGCTGCTGATAGCTTGATAGAGGGGAGACTTAACCCCTTGCGCCACCAGGGAGGCCCCTTTTTGAATTTTTTTGATAAGAGTTTGCATCACATGAAAGTAACCATTCCATTTTAGTGTACATGTTAGTATTTTTTTTGTAAGTCAGTATTTTGAACTATCATCACTTTCTAATTCTAGAAAATTTTTATTGCCTTTATAAAACAGACCATACTTTACCAATCTTTTCTTCTTCTATCCCCTAGCAAACACTAATCTATTTTCTGTTTAGATGGATTTGCCTATTCTGAATATTTCATTTGTATAAATGGAATCATCGGGTAATGTGACATTTTTGTCTACCTTCTTTACATAATGTTTACAATAGTGGTTCGTGTTTTAGCATGTATCAACATTTCATCTTTCTTTTGGAGCATAATATTCTATTGTTCAGTCAGTGGACGGACATTTGGTTGCTTTCTACTTTTTTTGGCCATTATGAAAACTGCTGCCATAAACATTGGTGTCCATTGTTTTTGGTGTTTAGGCATGCATTTTCATTCTCCTGTACATACATACACACATACACCCACCCACCCACATGTCTGTATATACGTGTTTGCGTGTTTATATACTTACATATATATATCTAGGAGAGGAATTGCTGGGTCATCTGGTAATTCTGTATTTAGATTTTTGATTAACTACTGTTTTTCTGCAGTGACTAGAGTTTATATTCCCACCAGCAATGTATATGGATTCCAATTATCTACATCCTTACCAGAATTTATTTTTTTAAGATTTATATATTTTATTTATACAAGAGCTGGGGTGTAGGCTAGAGGTGCGGGTGGGTAAGAGGATTCACCAGAGACAGAGCAGGGAGCAGAACAGGCAGACGGACCGAAAGCACTGCTGAGGGGAACAGCGGGCAAGACAGGAGAGGTCTGCTGCGCCATGTGGGAATCTCCCTGGCCAGCCTCCCGGCTGAACCCACGCTGCAGGGGCTGTGGACAGCTTCACAGCACTGCACTCAATCTGCTGCAACACCGGGGAGGCCTACCAGAATTTATTTTTTTAAAAATATACCCATCCGAATAAGTGTAAAATAATATTTTATTATTTTTTTTTAAAGATTTATTTATGCACACAAGAACTAGGGTATAGGCCAGAGGTGTGGGGGGGTGAGAGGATTCACCAGAGACAGAGTAGGGAAATCGACTGAAATACACTGCTGAGGGGAGCAGCAGGCGAGTCAGTTGAGGTCTGCTGCGCCATATGGGTAGCTCCCCTGGCAGTGGATCGAACTCATGCTGCAGTGGCTGCAGGTAGCTTCATAGGTTGTGTCTTAATCCCTTGCGCTACCGGGGAGGCCCTTCTTATGGTTTTGATAGCATTTTTCTAATAAACAATAAGCTTGAGCATTTTTAATGATTTACTGGCCATTTGTATACGTTCTTTGAAGAAATTTCTGAATTCTTTGCCCATTTTGAAATTGGCTTCCTTGCCTTTCTTTAAAAATTAAAAAATATTAGAGTATTTATTTTGGCTTCCTTTATTTATTCATTCATTCATTCATTCATTCATTCATTCATTTTTGTGGGACCCTCGCTGGCTGCCGGGGAATGAACCGGTGCTGCAGAGGCTTCGGGCAGCCTTGCAGCCCAGCGCTCAACCGCTGCGCCACCAGGGGAGGCCCTATTTTGGCTTCTTAATTTTAATTTTTAAGTTTTTAAATTAGCTTTTTTGAAAGTAACATTGGTTTATAGGATTATCTAATTTTCAGGTTTATAAGACTATAGTTTATCATTTGTGTGTGCTACTTTATGGTCTTCACCAACATACAATTGACCTCCATTTACTGATTTGCCTGCCCACCCCCCCTTCTTATTTTATTCTTGTAATCTCTGTTTCTCTTTTGATTTTTTCATTTAGTAACATTGCATTCTACTATTTGTTTTGGTGTACATCAGTGAGAATCAATATGTGTTTTTACTTCATTAAGTTCACCACTAATCTAGTTCTGTACCTTCTCCATGCGATTATTCCCTTTATCCCAGGTTACCCACTACTTTTCCCCCTTCCCTTCTGATAACTGCCAATTGGTCTTATAGTCTGAAAGTTTGTTTTTGGTTGAATTAGATCCTTGCTTTTCCAATATTCTACATATGAATGAGAATATTCAGTGTTTAATTTTCTCTGGCTTATTTTACAAAGCATAATTCTCACTACATCCATCATGTTGGGAATGGAAGGATTTAATTTTTAGCTGAATAGCATTCCTCTGTGTGTGTGTGTGTGTTTGTGTGTAGATATATATATACACACACACACACACCACATCTTCTTTATTCATTTGTTAGTTGATGGGCACTTAGGTTGTTTCCAGTTCTTGCCCATTATAAATGATGCTGCCATATATATGGGGCTCCATATATCTCTTTAATTAGTGTTTTTGTATATTTTGGGTAAATACTCTATGAAGTGGGATAACTGCATCATGTAGAATTTCTGTTTTTAATTATTTGAGGAATCTCCACACTGTTCCTTGAAGCCAGACCAGTTTGCATTCCCAGCAACAGTGTATAAGGGCTTCTTTTTCCCTGCCACCGCTCCAACACTTGTTTTTTTTTTTTTTTAAAGTTAAATTATTTTTAAAGATCAGTTTTCTTTTTAATTTATTTATTTTCTTACATCGTGTTCATTTTTTTTTTAAAAAGATTTATTTATTTATTTATACAAGCACTGGGTACAGTCAGAGGTGCGGGAGGGTGAGAGAATTCACCAGAGCCAGAGCGGGGAGCAGAGCAGGCAGAAGGACTGAAGCGCACTGCTGTGGGGAGCAGCGGGCGGCAGGGGAGGTCTGTGTGCCATGTGGGACCCTCCTCCGGTGGCCGGGGATCGAACTGGCGCTGCAGAGGCTGCGGGCAGCTTCGCAACCCAGCACTCAACCACTGCGCCACCGGGGAGGCCCAAAGTTAAATTATTTTTATTGCAGTAACATTGGTTTACAACACTGTACATGATTCATGGGAATAATAGCTTCATACCACTTCAGATGTATGTTTCTTCATCACACCCACCACCAAGGCATCCATAGTCCTCTGCCATAGATACTGGTCTCCCTCCCTGCTTTGTTCCTGCCACCACTCTCCCCCACCACCCCAACACCAGTATTTGTTTCTTGTGTTTTGGGTAATTGCCAATCTCACAGGTGATAGGTACTATCTCATTTTGTTTTGATTGGCATTTCTCTAGTGATAAGAGATAATATACATTTTTTCATGTATCTACTGGCCATCTCTCTGTCTTTGGAGAAGTGTCTGTTTATATCCTCTGCCCATTTTTTAAATTGAGTTCTTTGTTTTTTTATTGTTGTTTTATGAGTTCCTTTTATATTTTGGATATTAATCCCTTAATGGATGTATGATGTCCATGTATTTTCTCCCATTCAGTAGTAATGTTTTCTTTTTTTTTTCTGATGCAGTTTCTTTCTCTGTAGAAGCTTCCTATTTTGATTTCGTCCTATTTGTTTATTTTTGCTTTTGTATCCTTTGCTGTTGGAGTTGAACCCCCAAACATCTCTAAGACTGATGTCAAGGGGCATATAGCCAGTGTTTTATTTATTTTATGGTTTCAGGTGTTACATCTAAGTTTTTAATACACTTAGAATTTATTTTTTGTATGGTGTTGGGTAGTGATATAATTTTATTCATTTGCATGTGGCTATCCAGTTATTCCAACATCATTCGTGTATTTAAAATTCTTTACATTATGAAAAGGATAAATCATACCCTTTTAAAAGCTATATGTTTTATAATAGGATATTAATACTATTTAAAATATATGATTTAAAAGTTGTTTTCTCTACTTGTGTAAATTGTCTTATCACACTTGATACTATATTTTTGGTAACAGAACTTTTGAAGTTTGATGAAGTCAATTTTATCCTCTTAGGAAATGTTTTATTAGAAACGAGACACCTGTTTTACTTTCTGCATTTTAACTTTTAATTCTTTAAAAACAAGTTTGGAATATAGATACATTATATAACTTAACAGGATATACTGTAATAATGTATTTACATAAGTATTTCCCCAATTATCTGTGATCTCTTCTAAGTCCTATTCTGTTTTATTTATCTGTCAGTCAGTAACATAATTATTCTGTCCCAAACAGAGGATAGAGTAATAAAGAAGAAAACCTCTGCAGCCTACCAGAGAGTAAGTGCTCAGTAAATATATTTGACAAATTACTGATTTTTTATTTTCAATGATGTATATAGCAGAATCAGATGTCAGTATTTTCCTTGAATTATATTTCAATCCTAGGCATGCATGTACAGGTAGGTCGTGTTACTCATATTTTTATATACGCAGTGAAATAAAATTTGTTTAATTTTTATTTTGAATATTCTTTTAGATCACTTACAGTACAGATGTGTTTTCAGTTTATTAGGTTTTAAACTTAATTGTATACTTGATAACCTTATTAAGGAAATTCTGTAAATTTTTGTTTTGATAGTGAAAGCAAGTTGAATACATTGGTGCAGAAGCTTCATGACTTCCTGGCACACTCATCAGAAGAATCTGAAGAAACAAGTTCACCTCCACAACTAGTGATGAACCAAAGCACAGGTAAATTAAGAAAGAATGTGCAATATCTTCTAGTCTTTATGGGGTCACAAGCTATTAAAGGTTTTAACAGCCTTTTCTATATATATTCAATTTTTAAATTTAGGTAAGTAAAAATGTAAGGTGACAGGTGATTAGTGAAGGATACACTTAGGGTTTTTTTGGAAAGTTTTTATTTATTTATGCATACAGGAACTTGGGTATAAGCCAGAGGGATGGGGGGGGGTGGTGGTGGTGGTGGTGGTGAGAGGATTCACCAGAGACAGAGTGGGGAGCAGAACAGACAGATCTACTGAAATACACTGCTGAGGGGAGCAGGGGGGGCCAGGCAGGAGAAGTCTGCTGCGCCATGTGAGTTGCTCCCTGGCAGGCAGGGCATCAAACTCGTGCTGCAGTGGCTGGTGATAGCTTGATAGTGGTGTCTTTAACCCCTGTACCACCATGGAGGACCCATACTCAGGGTTTTATGCATAATGGAAATGGCTTATAGCAGGGTTAATGAAGGGTTACTTAGAAGAAGTGACAATGGAGTAGAAATGTATTACTCAAGCAGTTATTTATGTATTATGATTTAAAGTTTTATATTTGTGATTTGTTGCTTTTTTTTTAATTGCTAACATTGCATGACAACATTATATAGGTTTCAGGTATGCATCAGTAAGAATCAACATGTGTATATACTATAATAAATTAACCAATAAAAGTCCAAATCTAGACTTTATGTCACTATTGTGTCCTTTCTTCTGACTTACCCACCTTTTTCATCCTTCCCTTTTTGGTAATCTCCAATTGGTCTTAGTCCAAATTTTTGTTTTTATTTAATTCATTTGTTTGTATTGTAAATGTGCCATATATAAGTGAAATCAGTACCATGGTATTTCACTAAACCTAATTTCCTCTAGGTACATCCATGTTGTTAGAAATGGAAAAATTTCATTTGTTTTTATAGCTAAATAGTAGTCCATTATATATTTATGCCACATATTTTTTCCATTTCTAAATCAGTGGGCAGTTAGGTTTTTTCACGTCTTGTTTATTCTAAATAATGCTTCATTCAACATGGTGGTGCATATATCTCTTTAAATTAGTTTTTGCATTTTTTGGTAAATAACCAAAAACTGCATTATATAAATTTTATTTTTTTAAAAGATTTATTGTTAAGCATACCAGAACTGGGGTATAAGTCAGAGGTGTGGGGGTTGAGAGGATTCACTAGAGACAGAGTGGGGAACAGAACAGACAGACTGACTGAAATACACTGCTGAGGGGAACAGTACGCGAGACAGGAGAGGCCTGCTGCGCCATGTGGGTAGCTCCCTGGCCGGTGGGGTTTGAACTTGTGCAGCAGAGGTTGTGGATAACTTCACAGTGCTGTGCTTACGCTTGCGCCACTGGGGGCGAGGCGGGGGCTAGAATTTTATTTTTAATTTTCTGAGAAATCTCCTTACTGCTTTTCATGATGACTATACCACTTTACAATCCAATCAACAGTGTATAAGGTTTCTCTGCTCCCTACATCTCCTCCAACACTTATTTTTTTTGTGTTTTAGATAATAGCCAAATGCATAGGTGATTGGTACTCTCTTAGTGTTTTGATTTGAGTTTCTCTAGTAAGAGATGATAAATATGTTTTCATGTGCCTATTGGGCCATCTATGCCCTCAGAGAAGTGTCTGTGCAGATCCTCTGCCCATTTTTTATTTTTACTTGTTTTAAAGATTTATTTATTTTATACAAGAACCGGGGTACAGGCCAGATGTGTGGGAGGGTGAGAGGATTCACCAGAGACAGAGTGGGGAACAGAACAGGCAGATCAACCAAATACACTGCTGATGGTAGCAGTGGGCGTGACAGGAGAGGTCTGCCGCACCATGTGTGACCCTCGCCGGCTGGCTGGGATCGAACCGGCACTGCAAAGGCTGTGGGCAGCCTCACAGCGTGGTGCTCAACCGCCTTTGTCACCAGGGGAAGCCCGTATGCCCATTTTTTAATTGGGTTGTTTGCATTTTAATTGTTTTATGATTTCCTTATATATTTTAAATACTAACACCTTGATGCATGTAGGATGGTACAGATATCTTCTCCCATTCAGTAATGTTTTCTTGTTCTGATGATTTCTTTCTTGTGCAGAAGCTTTTTAGTTTGATTTAGTCTCAATTTGTTTATTTTTGCTTTTGTTTCCCTTGTGTTGGAGTCTAGTTCCCAAACACATCTCTAAGGCTGCTATCAGGGAGTTTGTGGTCTATGTTCTCTTCTAAGTAATTATGGATTCAGGTGTTGCATCTAAACTTTTAATACATCTATTTATTATTATTTTATTTTTTTAAGATTTATTTATTTATCCAAGCACTGGGTACAGTCAGAAGTGCAGGAGGGTGAGAGAATGCACCAGAGCGGGGAGCAGAACAGACAGATTGATGAAATACACTGCAGAGGGGAGCAGCGGGCACGGCAGGAGAGGTCTGCGCACCATGTGGGACCCTCGCTGGTGGCCGAGGATCGAACCAGCGCTGCAGAGGCTGTGGGCAGCTTCGCAGCCCAGCGCTTAACCATTGTGCCACTGGGGAGGCCCTACACCTAATTTTTTAATACATTTTGAATTAATTTTTTTGTGTGTGGTGTTGGGTAGTAGTGCAACTTCCTTCTTTTGTATGTGGCTGTCCAGTTTACCAAATACCATTATCCTAGAGGATTTCTTGCTCCATTGTAAACTCTGGCTCTTTTAAATTGTTGTCCATGTGTTTGTGGTTTAATTCACGGCTCTCAATTCTGTTCCAGTGATCTTTGTTCTTTGTTTATTGTAATAACAATCTGTTTTGGGGCCTCCCTGGTGGCACAGGGGGTTAAGTCTCAGCTATATGAAGCTATTGGCAGTCACTGCAGCATAAGTTCGATCCCTGGCCAGGGAGCTAACCCACATGGCACAGCAGACCTCTGCTGTTTCATCCGCTGATCTCAGCAGAACAGATCCGCCTGTTCTGCTCCCCCCTCTGTCTCTGGTGAATCCTCTCACCCCCCACACCTCAGGCCTATACCCCAGTTCTTATGTGCATAAATAAATAAATCTTTAAAAAAACAGTCTGTTTTAATTACTGTTGCTTTGTATTATAATTTGAAGTTGTGTAGCATATAGTACCTCTACTTTTTCCCCCCTTTTTTCTCAGGAGTGTTTTTGTTTCCTAGCCCTTTTGTATTATATAAATACCATGATTTTTTTTTTCTCCTGTGAAGAATGCTGTTGGGATTTTGAAAAAAAAAATACATTGAATCTATTACTTTTGGTAAATAGCTATTTTAATGATATTAATTCTTCAGTTCATGAACATGGAATATCTTTCTATCTCTTTTATGTGTTTTTCTTTAAACAATGTCTTACAGTGTTTTGGTATAAGGATCTTTCACTTATTTCGTTAAACTTATTCCAAAGTATTTAATTCTTTTTGATGTGATTGTAAATGAGATTGTTTTCCTGCTAGTTCATTATTTGTGTATATAAACAGAAGAAATTTTTGTATATTAAGTTTGGTTATCTAATCCACAGCCCCTATTCTTAATGTGTCCATTGCGCCAATGTTGGTTTTGTAGGTAAGTTCCCCTCTCTTCAAGTTCAGGATCCAGTTGCATTTAATTAAATTGTGTATTTTTTTAAAAATCTGAAACTTTCTCTCTAGGAACCATGATGCTTTTGAAATGTGAAATGATGGTATTTTTGTGACTATCTCTTAATGTGCATTTGACTGATTAGTTATAATTAGGTTCGGGTTACTTATTTTTGTCAGAAATACTAGATAAGTGTTGTTCTTGTTAGTAAATCATAATACAAGTCAGATTATATAATTTTTCCCTTATTGGTGATGTTGACTTGGGTTAACTTGTTATGGTTTTGCTAGATTATTCCATTCTGTCAAAATATTTATTTGTTTGTCACTAATAAGTAATTCGTTGGAGATAACTTTGGTTCTTAGGTATTAACTTACCATTTTCTATCACAGACCTACTACAAACTTGGCAGCATAAAACAACCCAAATTTATGATCTCCAGTTATGTATGTCAGGAGCCTAGTGAGCCTTTCTGTGTTGTTCTTTGGGTATCATAAGCCTGGTGTTAAAAGTGTCAGTATGACTGATCTTCTCTGTAGGTTCTTTGGGAAAATCTATTCCTATACTAATACATGGTTTGGCTGAATTCAGTTCTTGTGGTTGTAGATCTGAGATACCCATTTTTGGTTCTCTATTGGCCAGAATCCTCTTTCTTGGGTCCTTATCTCTGGATTCTTCTCTCATGGCCTCTTTCATCTTCAGAGTAATAGCACATTGAGTTTTTATTATGTAGTGAATCTTTCTATCTTACACTTTGCTTGCTTTTTATGCCCCTTTGTATTAGGTGGAGACTTGCTTCTACTTTTAAAGACTAGTATGATTAGTTTAGTCCCCTTCCTCTCATCTTCCTCTAGCCAACCCGATAACCTCACTTTTTAATGTCAACTGTGCTATTTTGCCTACCAAAGTCATGGAATAGTACTTCATATTGACAGGGCCTAGAGCTTAAGGAGTACATAATCTTGGAGGCCATTAGTGGAAATTCTGCCTACCAGTGCATCCATTCATAATTATTGATTGAATGATATATTACTATAATGGCTTTAAAGTGTTGATGTTCTAATCTGTTGTCCCTTCAGTACTTTAGTTGATACAACAATATAAGGGAGAGGTTTACATTCTAACCTCTGTATTCATTTGTTTATGTATTTACTAAAATTCTTTCTTTTTCCACAAATATTCTGTTGCCATTATTATTTCAGGCCTCAAATTGTATCACTATTGGGAGCTCTTTGTGTTTGACTCCTACTGACATTTTTTCACACATCTTCTTCATCCTTGAGCACTTACTTACTTTCTGCCCCAACAAGATATTCATGTTTACACTGTTCTTTCCCCTGACCTGGAATCAGTTATTTTTCCAAGGGGTGCTTATTCCTTTTAGTGTGATATGGTATTTAGAATCTAAGATCTATATATGTGATATGCACATTGCCACCAGGATGTCCTTCCTTCCAAATCCTATTACAATGAGAATTGATATATGTTATAGTTTTAGGAATTGATATTGATTTTTTTAAAAAAGATTTATTTATTTATTTGTTTATGCAAGCACTGGGTACAGTCAGAAAGTGCGGGAGGGTGAGAGAATTCACCAGAGCCAGAGCGGGGAGCAGAGCAGGCACAAGGACCGAAGTACACCGCTGAGGGGAGCAGCGGGCGGCAGGAGAGGTCTGCGCGCCATACGGGACCCTCCTCAGGTGGCCGGGGAGCAGCTGGAGATCTAACCAGCGCTTCAGAGGCTGCGGGCAGCTTCGCAACCCAGGGCTCAACTGCTGCGCCACTGGGGAGGCCCTGATATTAATATTTTTAATTCTAATTTGATAGTGTAGACTTTATTCCAGTCTTAATCTTTTCATATTTCAACTTCTTTCTCCAATAGAAAGTAAATTGGCTCCCATTATCTTCAATTCAGAGTCAGTTGCTTAGTTTTCATTGTACACGTGTAGTTTCAACTTTGCTAACTATACTATCACAATAATAATAAAAAAAAAACCCTAACTAGTGTTCAGTACTTGTTAAAAGTTCTTTTCGAGAATGAAGTTATATTGTCAGAGTCCTGTATTCAAATAGGGCAATTCTGCTTCTGGTAGTGACAGTACAGCTCCATTTGGAAAAACAGCTATCTCCCACTGATTGCAATTAGAAATTCTAGCCACAGTACCAGAAAGCAACTATGTGAAGGAACTGGATTATAACAAAAAGCTCATACAAAATGGAAGGGAGTCATCACTTGGAAGCAGGAAAATACCAGTGGTATTTTTAAATCTCTTTTCCTTAAGGAAAGTGCCAGTTAGCTTCATGGTGCCATTTAAAACTGTGATAGAAGCCTGCAGGCTAATTAGATGATATATCAAGAAATTTTGGGGGATAGCTGCAAATTTAGTAAAGTGAAGGCAGAGATCCCACCTGGATGAGTTACCAGATAGGAGCTCCAAAATATGTAAAAACTTTCACCAAATCTTTTGTTGAATTGTCTAAGTGCAGCCTAGATTTCTGGTGTCTCAGTTAGGGCTAAAATAACAAAAGAACGCTTTCAGCTGCTTACACTAGGAGGGGTAGACAGCTTGAAGTTTGATGGCAGCTAATTTAATTGCTATAACAAAAATATCAAATATTTGGAGGCACATAACAGATTCTTCATTGTATCTTCCAAATTATCCAGTATCCGATCTGAAATACAAAATAAAAAGAAATTTGACCCTTGCTCAAAAGAAAATGCAGTCAATAGAGAGCAACGCTTTGGTGACTCAGATGTTGAAATTAACAGACAAGAATACTAAAGAAGCTATTACAGCGGTCTCAGGTACAAAAAGACAAGAAGACATTTATGAGTGGAGAGATAAGAACTCTCAGCATAAACATATAACTGCAAAATCTCTTTGAAGTACTAGAACTGAAAAATGTGATTTCTCAATAACAAATCATTGTTTCTACTTGAGAAGTTTGACAGTAGCAGAAGTATCAGTGAATTTCACAAGAGACTAGTAGAAATTACGTAATCAGAATAGAAAACATAAAAATAGATAGAACACATATCAGATTCTTTTTAAAAACATTTATTTTATTTATTTGTGCAGGCACGAATTGGGGTGTAGGCCAGAGGTGTGGTGGGTGAGAGGATTCACCAGAAACAGAGTGGGGAGCAGAACAGGCAGATCTACTAAAATACACTGCTGCAGGGAGCAGCGGACCATAAAGGAAAGGTCTGCTGCGCCATGTGGGTTAGCTCCCTGGCCACCGATTGAACTCATGCTGCAGTGGCTGGTGATAGCTTGATAGTGCTAAGACTTTCACCCCTGTGCCACCAGGGAGGTCTTTTTTTAAAGATTTATTTATGCATAGAAGAACTGGGGTGTAAGCCAGAAGTGTGGGGGTGAGAGGATTCACCAGAGAGTGGGGAGTGGAACAGGCAGATCCACTGAAATATAATGCTGAGGGGAGCAGCAGGTGAGACAGGAGAGGTCCGCTGTGCCATGTGGGCTAGCCCTCTGGCCAGCAGGGGATTGAATTTTTTTTGTAGTGGCTGGCGATAGATTGATATCACTGTCTTTAACCCCTGCGCCACCAAGGAGGCCCTCTTAATCCAATAAATTATGTGTAGTTTTGTAAACCAAACACTTGCAAAAAATAGGAATGTTTAAGCCATACTTGTGGGAAAACTAGTTGATAGAAATTGTCAGTGGGCCCAGTGTTTTGTAGTGATCCATCTATTAATCTTATACTTATGTTGTAAGATTTTCACCTAAATGCTTTGGGTTTTTGGGTGCTATTTTAAATCTTGTTGCTTTTTAAAATTTCAGATACCAGTTGTTCACTGTAGATATGTAGGAATTCAGTTGTCTGTTTTATGTTGACCATGTATCCTTTGAATTTGAAGGATTAATTTATCAGTTGTAGGAAGTTTCCCCTGCCTTGTTACTTCCCCAACTCTTTCTAGATTCCTTTGGGATTTTCTACTGAAATCTTATCATCTGTAAATAGGTACAGTTTTATTTCTTACTTTCAATTTGTATTCCTTTAAATGCATTTTCTTGTCCCATGCTGGATTGTACTTTCTCTGTTTTCCATTATTATGTTGAAGAATGGTGATAACAGGTACCCTGTTTGTTTCAGGTCTCAGTGCGGGAGATATTCAGTGTTTTACCATTAGTATGATGGTTCTTGTATATGATTTTTGTAAATGCTCTTTTTCATGTTGAAGAACTCTGTTTTCTAAGCATTTTAAAATATTTACATTTTATCAAGATAATTTTAGATTCACATGGAGTTGTAATAGTTAATTCAAAGAGAGCTCTTGTATAGTTTGCCCAGTTTTCCACAATGGTAATGTTTTATAAAACTGTATCTTAGTTGGGTTATTGATATTTACCAATGTAATTCAGATTTCCTGTTTTACCTGTAATTGTGTATTATCATGTTTCTACCACCATAGTCAAGATATATACAGATTCCTCATCTTGCCTTTTTATCAGTCACCTCCATATCCCTACTCCTACCTGAACTTCACATCTGGCAGTCACTGATTTGTTCTGCAGTTCTAAATGTTTGTAGCCTCAAACATGCTCAGTAAATGGAGTCATATAATATAAAATCTTTGCGGATTGAGTTTTTTCACTTGGCATAATACCATAGAAGATTCATCCACATTGTTGCATGTTCCATATTTGGGCTATTACAAATAAAGCTGCTACTGAACATTTGTGTACAGGTTTTTGCATGAATATTGAGTTTTTTATTTCTCTGAGATACATACCCAGCAGTGTATTTGGTGGGCCATATGATGGTTGTATATTCATTCTAAGACATTCCTAAAGTATGGGGGCCACACCATTTTTTTTAAAATTTCTTAATAATCATTTTCTTTCTTTTTTTTTTAAAGATTTATTTGTTTATATAAGAACTGGGGTACAGTCAGAGGTGAGGGAGGGTGAGAGAATTCACCAGAGACAGAGTGGGGAGCAGAACAGGCAGACTGACCGAAGTCACTGATGAGGGGAGCAGCGGACGAGGCAAGAGAGGTCTGCCATGCCATGTGGGTTTCTCCCTGGCCAGCCGGGAATAGAACCCGCACTACAGAGGCTGCGGACAGCTTCACAGGGCTGCGCTCAACCTGCTGCGCCACTGGGGAGGCCCACCATTTTAAATTTTCACAGCAATATATGAGTGATCAAGTTTCAACACATCCTTTAAAAAAATTAGACATAGTGGTAAATATTTAGTAATATCTCATTGTGGTTTTAATCTGCATTTCTCCACTAACTAAAACAATGAACAGTATTGAGGTATAATTTATATAGTGTACAATCCTGTATGTCAGGATTTCATCTATTTTATAGTTGGATAGTATTCTAGTATTCTATTGTACATACATACATACCATGTCTTTATCTACTCACATTCAATTTCATAACATTTTATCATCTTAAAAAAGAACAGCAATACCTTTAAACAGTCCCTCCCACAGCCTTTGCAACCACTAATATACTTTTTTTTTTGGTCTTCAGAGATTTCCTATTTTGCAGATTTTTTTTTCAAATACAGATTATTTATGCATACAAGAGCTGGGGTACAGGCCAGAGATACAGGGGGTGAGAGGATTTACCAGAGACAGAGTGGGAAACAGAACAGGCAGACTGAAATACACTGCTGAGGGCAGCAGTGGGCGAGACAGGAGAGGTCTGCCTCGCCAGGTGAGTTGTTGCTGTCTGGCTGGCCGGGGATCGAACTGGTACTGCAGAGGCTGTGAATTGCTTCATAGTGCGGTACTTAACCCCCTGTGCCACCAGGGAGGCCCTATTTTGGAGTTTCTTATGAAAGTTTTACAATACGTGTTCCTTTGTAACTGGCTTCTTTTACTAAGCATAATGTGTTCAAAGTTTATTTTGTGATGTGTATTAGTACTTCTTTCCTTTTTATGGCCAAATAGCATTCTATTTTGGGGCATACCACATTTATTTGATTCATTAATGCATATTTCTCATTTTCACCTTTAGACTATCTTGAAGAATGCAGCTATAAACATTTGTGAACAAGTTGGTGTGTGGCCATATATTTTCATTTTTCTTGGGGATATATATATGTGTGTGTGTGTGTGTTTCTTGGGGATATATATATGTGTGTGTATACAAATATACACATATATGTTTATGTGCACACATATGCACCTTGGATTGGAATTGCTGGGTTTTGTGGTACCTCTTTTAAATCCTTTGAGGAACTGTCAAACTGGTTTCCAAAGTGGCTGCACCATTTTATATCCCCACTGGCAGTGTTTAAGGATTCTGATTTCTCCACATCCACTTTAACAGTTGTTATCTGATTTTTTTTAATTTTAGTCATCTTAGCACATGTGAAATTTTATCTCATTGTAGTTTTGATTTTCATTTGCCTGATAGTTAATGATGTTGAATATCTTTTCATGGTCTTGTTGGTGTTTGTATGTATTACTTAGAGATTATCTATTCAAATATTTTGTCTATCTTTAAATTGGACATTTGCCTTTTTATTGCTGCTTTGTTAGATTTTTTCATATAGAGAGGTTTTGTCATTGGAAAATATACATGACATAAAATTTACCATTTTTTAAGATTTACTTATTTATGCATACAGGAACTAGGGTGTAAGCCAGAGGTGCAAGGCGGTGAGAGGAATCACCAGAGAGAGTGGAGAGCAGAACAGTTTGTTCTACTGAAACACACTGCTGAGGGGAGCAGTGAGCAAGGCAGGAGAGGTCTGCTGTGCCATGCTGGTTGCTTCCTGGCTGGCTGGGAATCAAACTTGTGCTGCAGTGGCTGGCAATAGCTTGATAGCGCTGTCTTTAACCCCTGCACCACCAGGGAGGCCCTAAATTTACCATTTTTTAAGTGTGATGTTAGTGCATTCATACTGTTGTACAACCATCGCCACCATCTATTCTCCAGAACTTTCCATCTTCCCTGATTGAAACTTTGTACCCATTAGACACCTTAAAGTTGCCATTCTACACTGTGTCTATGAATTAGACTTTTCTAGGAACCTCATGTTAGTGGGATCATACAGTATTTGTCCTTTTGTGTCTGGCTTATTTTACTTAGCATATGCCTTTAAGGTTCATCAATGTTGTCACCTTAATCAAAAGTTCTTTCCTTTTAAATACTGAATGTCATTCCAAAGTATATATATATTCTATATTTAGTCATTGATCTATCAAATGGACACTTAGTTCACACATACAACTTGCAAATATTTTCCCTCATTCTATTAGTTGTCTTTAATTTTCTTGATGTTGTCTTTTGAAACACAAAAGTTGCTAATTTTGATGAAGTCTAGTTCACGTAATTTTCCTATTTTGCTTGTGCTTTGATGTCATAATTTTCAGTTCTTATGTTTATGTCTTTGATGCATTGGGAGTTAATTTTTGAATGTGGATTAAGGCAAGGCTAAAAACTCACTTTTTGCATATACATACACAGTTTTCCCAACATCATTTGTTGAAAAGACTATTTTCTCCCATTTGAATGTTCTTCGCACCGTTGTTGAAGATCACTTGACAGTAGATATATGGGTTTAGTTCTAGACTTTTAAATTTTTTTCAACTGAGTTGTATATGTATTCTTCTGGTAGTACTACAGTTTCTTGATTTGTTGTTGACAGTAAGTTTTGAAATGGTGAAGTGTGTGTCTTGCTTTGTGTGTGTGTCTTCCTATTTTGCTTTTTCCTTTTGAAGGTTGTTCTGGCTATTCTGGTTTCTTTAGTTCTAAATAAAGGTTAGAATAAGGTGGTCAATTTCTTTTTTAAAATTTATTTTTGTTTATGCATAGAAGAACTGTGGTGTAGGCCAGAGGTGCGGGGGTGCGGGAGGGAGAGAGAATTCACCAGAGACACAGTGGGAAGCAGAACAGGCAAAGATCTACTAAAATACACTACTGAGGCGAGAAGCGGGCAAGACAGGAGAGGTCTGCTGCACCATGTGGATTAGCTCCTGGCCGGGATTAAACTCATGTTGCAGTGGCTGGCAATAGCTTGATAGTGCTGAGACTTTAACCCTGACCCACCAGGGAGGCCTTGAGGTGGTCAATTTCTACAAAGAAGTCAGCTGGTATTCTGAAAGAGATTGTATTATATCTGTCCATCAGTGTGTGGAGTATTGCCATCTTAATGTTAGATCTTCCAGTTCATTAAATGTAGTGTAGTGTTTTCCGTTGGTTTAGATGTTTCATTTCATTTCAGTGATATAATTTTCAGAGTATAGGGTTTTCATTTTTTTTGTTAAATTTATTCCTAAGTATTTCATTCTTTTTGGTATTGTAAATAGATCGCTTTTTAACTTCATTTTCAAATCTTTTTGTAGGTGTATAGAAATAGAATTGATTTTTTGTATATGTTTATTATAACCTTCAACCTTTCTAAACTCATTTATTATAATTGCTTTTTAGTGGATTCCTTAGGATTTATATAGAAGTGATGTTATCTCCAATGAGAGGCCTTCTTTTCATTGATGAACCTACATTGACAAGTCAGTAACACCAAAGACCCACAGTTTACAGTTTTTAAATTTTAGTCAACAACCATATTTATTGGTCATTTGACATTTGCTTACCACTTTTCTAGGCACCAAAGATACATCATAGAACAAAATTCAGAAATTCATTCCCTCTTTAAACTTACATTTTAGTGGAGTAAGATAATAAATGAAAAGTACAAACAGGTAATAATAAAATAAATATGCTCTAAGTACAGAACTGTTGACAAACAATTTATATAGATGACCTTGGGGCTGTAGCCAAGGAAGCTCTATGCTTCAGTGAATACTGAAGGTATTTTTTTGTGAATCCGGAAGTTGATTGGAGTAGCTTCTCTAGCAGAGGGACACGTTGCATTTCTCTTCCACATGGATCTGAAAGATGATTTCGTGGCTCAAGGACATTTCACACCTGCTGCATGTGAAAGGCTTCTCTTCTTCATGAATCCTCTTATGCAAGTGTAGCTGTGATACCTGAAAGAGCCTTTGTCACACCAGGCACAAACAAATGTCTTTCCATAATGCATTTTTTTTCTGATGAACATTTAACTATATGAAATGCATCAAGATGTTAAGATGCTTCTCCTGTTTGTATGATTTGGGGGCTCCTAGAAATATATTTTTGTGTGTCCTCCAGATAAAGAAATTCACTCAGTGCTCTGTTGATTAGGGATATGCTCAGGGATGTGCTTGTCTGGGCTGGAGAGAAACTCTGGTGCCACTATAAGGACATCTTGTGAAGTGGGTCCTTGCAGGGGCTCTTTGTGGAACCAGACTTGGTCTTTTGGAACTGAGTGGATTATCTAAGGAAATATTTCCCTCTTCAGGCACAGGCTAGGTATTTTCCTGAATATTGAGTAGGGAAGGCATTTTATTGCCTTGGCTAGCAATACAGTTCTTTATGTGACAAGTTGTCAAAGAAATGTTGCCATTTGCTTTACCTTCATATCCTTGTCCTGTTTCCATTCTAGTATCTTGGGGAGTCCAGGTGGGTACCTTCACATTCTCCCCTGTTGGGGTTCCTGCTGACAGTTATTTTGCTGGTTTAACATTGACTTCTCTTAAGGGCATATCCTTACAAAATCCTTTCTTGTGTTTACATGCGAATGTGGAACTCCTTCTCTATTGAACTTAAAAATGATCAGTCTTGGGTTGCTGGATGAGCTGCCATATTGTTGGCTTTTGGACTGGGTTTATTCCCTATAGTTTACTATAGATTTCACTTTGGTGTTGTATATTCTAGGGTTTTTGACAAATGTATAATAACACATATCCATTATTATAGTATCATATAGGTTAGATTTACTTTTCAAAAATTCTTCTGTTCCATCTTGTATCCGTAACCCCTGGCGACACTCATCTTTCTACTGTTGCCAAGTTTTACCTTTTCAAGAATCTCATGCTGTTGGAATCGGAGTATATAGTCTTTTCACTGGCTTCTTTCACCTTGTAATATGCATTAAGATTCCTCCATACCTTCTCCTGGCTTGATAGCTTATTTCTTTTTTAAAGCTGAATAATATTCCATTGCCTATCTATATACCATAGTCAGTGTATTCATTCACCTACTGAAGGACATCTCTGTTGCTTCTGTGTTTTGTCAGTAATGGATAAAACGACTTATAAAGAGGTATATATAAATAAAAAGGTGTTTATATAAAATAAAGATGTTCATAAAAGTATGCAGGTTTTTATGTGGTCATAGTTTTCAACTTATTTGTGTAAATATCAAGGGTTGTGATTGCCAGATTATATGGTACACTCATGTTTAATTTTGTAAATAAAGCCAAAATATCTTCTAAAGTGACATTTTTCAGTCATACCGTTGATGAGAGTTCCTGTTGCTGTATATCCTCACCAGTATTTGTCATTCTGTCCATTCGTGTAGTTGTGTAGTGGCTTCTTGTTTTATTTTCTAATTCCCTAATTAATAGGATATGGAGCTTGTCATATGCCTATTTGCCATCTATATATATATATTTTTGCTGAGGTGCCTTTTCTGAAATTTCCACACTTTTAATAATGTTAATTTTATATTGTTGATATGTCTTTTACAAATATTTTCTCCTGGTCTCTGAGATTAACATTTTTATTTTTCTGAAGTTTGTTAGTATTTTGTTGAGTATTTTTGTGTCTATCTAAGTTATGCTGGTATATAGATGTCTCTGTTTGTAGTATCTTTTCTGGTTTTGGTTTGATAACTGATCTCATAAAAATAATTGGGAAGTGTTCACTTCTTTTTTTCTCTAATGCTCTTTTATTAGGCGAGTTTGTGAAGTATTGGTTTGAGTTGTTTTTTTTTAATGTTTACTATAATGCACTTGGGAATTTATCTGGACCGTTGCTTATCTTTGTGGGTAGTATTTAAATTACCAATTCAATTGTAGTTATGTTACTCCTATTGTTTAATTTTTCTTGAGTCAGTTTCATGTAGGTTATCTAATTTTTGTCATAAAGTTGTTCATGATATTCCTAGAGGTCTTTTTGTTTCCTGAAGGAAATAGTAACATCTTCTTTTTCATTTTAGATTTTAGTATTATGACTTGTTTAGTTTTTTTCTTGACCATTCTAGTGTAAGGTTTGTTAATTTTTTTTCATCTTTTCAAAGAGCTAGCTTTTGGATTCATAAATTTTTCTCTATTTTCTTTGTTTCTTTAATTTCCACTGTAACATTACCTTTTCCTTCCCCCTGCTTCCTTTAGGTTTAATTTGCTTTTAATTTTTAGTGTCCTATGGTGAATGGTAACACTTTTTGTAGTATGATATGATTTTATAAGAGAAAGTACCTTAGAAAATTATAATAGGAAATGTTTTTATACCAAACTACTCTTTTTAAAAATTTAATTTTTATTAATTTTTTTTGCATCAACATTATTTTTCATCCTTTTTTTATGATACAGGATTTTTCATTTCAGTGTGGTCTCTGTAGTTTTCCCAGCACTAAAGCACCCATAATCCTCTACCACAGTCCTTTGTGCTCTCTTCCCCCTCCCCTGCCCGTCTCCATACCTGCCCCACTTCCCTTCTAGATGCCACAGGTCTGTAGTCACCTTTCAAGAGTTGGTTTTCAAGTTTGTCTTTCTCTGCATACCACCTGTTAAATGAAATCATCTGATAGATATTTATCTTTCTCCTTCTGGCTCATTTCATTTAGGTTAATCTCTTCTGGTTCCATCTAACAGCATGAGATTGCCCAAACAGCATGAGATTATCTTTTTTGATTGGAAGACAACTGATTTTTGTGTGTTGATTTTGTATCCTTCCACTTTGCTGAACTGTTTTATAGTTTTAATTATTTTTTCCATGGAGTCTTTGGGTTTTCCATGTGTGTTATCATATCATCTGCAGATAATGATAGTTTTATACCTTTATTCCCAATTTGGACTCATTTTATATCTTTTGTCTAATTGCTGTAGCTTGAACTTCTAATATATGCTGAATAGTATTAGAGTGGGCATCCTTGTCTTGTACCAGATCTTAGTGAAAAGACTTTCAGGTTTTCACCACTGAGAATGATCCTAGTTGTGGGTTTGTCATGTATGGCCTATATTATGTTAAGATAAGTTCTATTTATCCCCAGTTTTTCAACTGTTTTTTATCATAAGTTGATACTGAATCTTACCAAATGCCTTCTCAGCATTTGTTGATATGGTCATGTGGTTTTTTCCTTTCCTTTTTGTTGATGTGGTGAATTGCATTTATTGATGTTTAACCATCCTTGTGTTTCTGGTATAAATCCGACTTGGTCATGTGCATTATCTTTATAATGTATTGTTGGATTTGGTTTGCAAAGATTTTATTGAGCATTTTTGCATCTGTGTTCGTTAGGGAGATTGCTCTGTAGTTTTCTTTGTGTTGTCTTTGCTTAGTTTTGGCATTAGTGTGATGTTGACTTCACATTTAATGCTTTTAAAGAAGAGATTGATGTGTTAAAATAATGTTTTTACCCCGAAAATTCTTCTTTTGATATTTTTTCTTTCAAATATTATTGATTTGCCATTTGTTTACATAACTATATAATTTTGGGAGAAGAACTTCACGCTTTCATATGTGCACATACTTCAGTCATCCTCCAGCAAAGCTCCAGAGAGTACCTTATCACCTTCCTTCTCCTATCACTTCTCCTCTCCCCCGTTCCCTCTGGTAAACAGTGTATTTTTCACAGAGTCTAACAGTTATTTTTGTTGTGTTTTGCTAGTGTGTTTTCTTTGGTGATTTATATTCCACAAATGTATTAAACCATCCAGTAACTTTCACTTTTTGACTTAATTTACCATAACCTTCTCAAAATACATAAATTTTGTCTCAAAAGGCAATATTTAACTTTAATAGCTGTGTAGTATTCCATTTAGTGTATTTTCCACAATTTCTCTATCCAGTCGTATGTTGATGGGCATTTAGGTTTGTGTCATGATTTGGCTATTGAGAACAATGCTGCCATGAACAAAGGAGTACATATACCTTTTCTTATTAGTGTTTTCCTATTCTTTCAGTAAATACCTAAATATGATATTTCTGGACCATAATATGTTTCTGTTTTGATTTTTTTTGAAGAATTTCTATAATGTTTTCACCAAATTGTATCCCCACCATAGAGTGTTGAGTGTTCCCTTTTCTCACAACACTTTTTGTTTACAGTCTTTTTTGATATAGGTCATTTTCAAATAGGGGTCAGGTAATATCTCATTGTGGTTTTGGTTTGTATTTCCCTTATGCTGTGAAGGGTTTTAGAATGTGCATGTAAGCATTGATCTGTATGTCTTTGGAGAATGTCTAGATCTTTTTTTAATTTTTTTAATTTTTTTTAAAGATTTATTTCGTTTTATTTATTTATACAAGCACTCAGAAGCGCGGGAGGGTGAGAGAATTCACCAGAGCCAGAGCGGGGAGCAGAGCAGGCAGAAGGACCAAATCACACTGCTGAGGGGAGTAGCGGGCAGCAGGAGAGGTCAGCGCGCCATGTGGGCCCTCCTCCAGTGGCTGGAGAGCAGCCGGGGATCGAAC